>NC_058132.1:606583892-606602992 GCF_016433145.1 Gracilinanus agilis | reverse complement strand
GGAGGAGGAGGAGGAGGAGGAGGAGGAGGAGGAGGAGGAGGAGGAGGAGGAGGAGGAGGAGGAGGAGGAGGAGGAGGAGGAGGAGGAGGAGGAAAGGAAGAAAAAAGAAAACAAAAGAAAACAAAAGAAAAGAAAGAAAGGAAATCCAAATGAAGTCAGGAAGAGTCAGATGTGACTGAAAAAGAAACAGCTGAGAAAAGGGAAAGCCCTCCATTTTGTAATATGAGGAATATCATCTAAATAATAATACAGAATAGAAATTAAGGTTTAAACCTTGGGGCAAAACCAATACATGATATTTTGAGAGTGGAAAATGTTTCTCCAGATAATAAATAGTGTGATTAAAGTTAGAAAGTAGTTTTTCTTTTTTTACCCACTTTGAAATTGTCACAAATGTCACAGAATCCAATAACTTAATCCAATACTTAAAGGGAGGAGATGTGTAAATTGAATTAACTCAAGCCCATTCATAGTCAAAACTCTAGCCACCAGAGATAATGTCATCCCCACCTCCTTAGTGGGGAGGGGAAGATGAGTTACCCACACTTGACAATAAGTAACAAATCAAAAACAAGGGACTGCACTTTGGGCAGTCCAAAACAGTGTAGAGGGTCCCATTTGTCCACTTGAATTAGAGGTGGACCCCCAGGAAGTAACAAAAGACACCATCTCTTCAAGTATGATGGTAAATTCCTGTTGAGGGAGTTCGGGCTTTGAACTTGGTGCTGAAGGATCTCTGCTGAGACCTCAGGCAGCTTCTCTTCTGAACTGTCAAATGGGTAAGTTAGGCTGACTTCCTTTCGCCTACCTTGGTGATTCCAGACTCTCTACCTCAAGTAGGTTTCTTGCCTCTCTGATGGCTAGGCCTTGTGGCTTGTAGCCTAGTTTAATTAGCCTTTTAAACTTCTCTCCACCTGGGCCTCTGCCAGCCCAGGCCAGCCCCTCTCTCTCTCTCTATTTCCCTACCTTCTACCTTCCTAATTGTAAATAAACTACCATAAAACCGATCCTGACTTGGGTCTATTTTAATTCTGGAATCAGTCTGAATTATTGATTCCTGGCGACCACACCTTAAAATATATATTTATGTAATATCTAATTTTTCCCTATTACAGTGAGGAGAATAACTTTCAGACCACAGGAGAAGAAAGGAAGTTGGTAGGACCAGCCATTGAGAGGTGGTACTTAATCTGTGCCTAAATTGTTGGTTAGCCGGGCTGCAGAGAATAACTAATTATAGGGGCTACTCAGGGGTAGCAGATCGAAGGTTTGTTGTTGAGTGATTGCTAGTAAGTAGATAACAATTCCCAAAATTCAGTTTGATAAAAAAACCCTAGAGAGCACAAAAAAGAAGAAAGCAGCCTGGCTATCATGAAAACAAAGACAACTGAGGCAGACTTGATTTTCCATAATGAAATATCACTCTTAAGATAATTTTGAGTGCTCTGTGTGGCAAGATTTTGCTATGTAGAATGGAACTGAAAAAGATACCTGAACTTTTTTTCCAAGGCCCAAAGGGATAGTTAAAAAACAAATGTAGTCGGGGCAAAGGTTTGATGTAATTGCTAAGAACACAGGTAAAAGTGGGTAGCTCAGTGAATTGGGAGCCAGGTCTAGAGACAGAAGGTCCTGGGTTCAAATATGACCTCAGACACTTCCTAGTTGTATGACCCTGGACAAGTCCCTTAACCCCCATTGCCTAGCCCTTATCACTCTTCTGCCTTGGAACCAATGCATAGGATTGATTCTAAGATGGAAGATAAGGGTTTTAAAAAAAAGAACAAAGGTAAAGGTCCCCAAAATCATAGGTCTACTGAGAAAGGTACCCATTTTATCTTAGCACCATCAGAAAGGCAGCAAATTCTGGTAATTAAAACAGAGCCTCAGAGATGGTTATTCAATGTTCTCTGTTGATTAAGCACATGGACTATTATTAAATTGAATTGCTAGATATAAGAGTATTAATAATTCACTTAAACCAATATAAGGTGTTTGTGGGTTTAAAGAATTTTAATATCTCCTATAAAAAAGTGAGTCATTAATACCAGAAGACTATAAGTTCATTACTAAATGGTATGGCTATGAAGCCCATTAAAATGCAAGATATCACTTGTAATGTTGTCCTGTCGGTGGCAGCTGTACAAATTCACTGAGCCCATCGCCCCATTCCTAGTCCCACGTGTGCCCACATTTGCATAAAATAAGCAGTTATGAGCAATTATGGTTTGCCAAGGAAAAATTCTTTAAATCCTCCTTAGTTATAACTAATGACAGATGCAATGTCCCCCATGTTTCAGATGTATTCTATTCCAGGCCTGGGCATGAGATTAAAGAAAAAAAAATCAGCTTCTTCCAAATCAATTCATACATCAGTCCAAATCAGGCCTATCGGGGAAGAAAGCTTATCCCAAGAAGAAATAGACATCCAGATATCATCATTCAGCTCATAGGATATGTGACCACTCTCACTCACTAACTACTTGAGCTTCTTCCCTCCCACTCCAGGCCCATATTTTAAAAAGGGGAAAGATTTAGTACAGGGCATGAAAATATTCAGATTCAGCGAGTTTGGGTTGTTTTGTTTTTTGTGTTTTTTTTTTTTTGGCAAAACAATCTATGAGAGGCATATTTGTGAAATGGTAAAAGAAATCATTTTGGATTCAGGAAGCTCTGGATTCAACTCATGCCTCTGAAACATGGCTGTATATTACCCTTAGTCTCAACCTCCATATGCCCCTGGACCCTGAGACTGTTGGTTTGCAAAGCAGATGCTGGAGATCTTCATTGGTCTGAGCAGCAAGAGCTGCCTCTATCTATTAAATCACAAGTCTCTTAATACAAAAACCAGAAAGGCAGCCCACAGAGCTTAACAGCCTGTGTGCACCCACCTGGAACATCACCTTCCTGCACTCCACACTGACTGTGTCTACTAGAATCCAGTCTTGTTCATTTTCAGATAAATAAGAACTCAGGGAGAGAAATAACTAAGAAAGGGTAAGGCCCCAAATCTGATAATCCTCTACAGCTGGGATGAGCTTGTCTTTGTGGGGAGGAAAGTATATGTGTTTTGGGGCGGTGAGGCAGAGAGTGTTGGGGAAGGGGTTGGTGATCTTTGTTTATTTTCCCAGCTGATAAATCCAATAAGCCTTTCTGTTCATCTACCAGGAATAAAAGGCACATGATCAGATATTACAGTTAAGGATTTTTTTCCAGTTTAAAAAGGAAAGAAAGAAAAGACCAGAATTATGTTCTTAAAGGAGAACAAAAGAGCCAAGTGGGCTGAGCAGCCAGTCCTGATTCAGTCCTGATTCTGACTTTTGTTTTGTGCCTGGGAAAATCATTTCCCTTAGTACCACTACCCCCTTTATCTAAGAAACAAAGATAATAAAGCCCATGAATCTTCCTCGCTGCACTGTGTAAGGATTAGACAATAAAACTAATTGTAAGGCACTTTTGAAATATAAAGGCAATAAGAGATGTGAACAGGAAAGAAGAGTCATCTCCTGGCTCCTTGAAAGTAAATGGTGACATCCTGGCATGAGTTTCTCTTTTGAAGCCTAGTGAATAGCAAATATCTATGAATGGTTATTAAAGAAATCCTATTCACCATGAGGTGGGGAAGCAGGGCAGGCATTGCACACACTTCTCTTCTTACTCTTTGTAGGAGAGAGCTGGCTCACAGAACGTTCTGTTCTTTCATCCCAAGTTTAAATCTGGAGGAGGCAGTGGGGAGGAAAAAAGGCAGAAGACTCCAGATGAAAGACTCCTGGCCCATCTCAGTGACTTAGGAAAGGAGTTCCTTATCAAGCTCCAGAGGATGTTCACCCAGGGACCAAACAGAGATGGAAAGGAATGAAGACAGGCACACCTTGACGACTGCAGTTCTGTGCTGCCATCCCGCCACGGGTTCTTACCCTGGTGCCAATTTCAAGATCCGCAGGACAAAGAAAGGATTCATCCTCCTCACTTAGCAATGAGCAGAACAGGGTTGCCGATGTCTCTTATGCTGCTTCTACTCCCTTCTGCCCTTCCTTTGTCCCTCATTCATGTCTCAAGCCTACCTTCAATGTCAATAAAGGATATGCTTGAGAGGTAATACTGATGGATTGCCATTACTATCTGCATTCCCTTCCCTCTTTGTGACCCACTGTAAGATGGTTGGCTAAGAATTGTCATGAAATTTATGGGCTATGAAGCAGATTTCTTTGTGTAAAGTGAACTGGTTAATAATTATAATAATAGTAGTAGTAGAAGAAGACTTCCCTAATCCTTCTTAATTCTAGCATCTTCCCTCAGTTAATTATTTCCTATTTTTCCTTTATAGAATGCTCCGTATATTTGCTTGTATGTTTCTCTCCCATTGGGCTCTAAGCTCCATGAGGGCAAAGATTACCTTTTTTTTTCTCCTTTTGTATCAGCAGCACTTAACACAATGCCTAGCACATAGTAGGTAATTAATAAATGTTCATTGATTGATTTATAGTAACAATAATAACAGCTAATATTTATAAAGAACTTCAAGGCTTGCAAGATTCCCTGTAGTCTTTATCTCATTTGATCCTCACAGCAACCTTGTCATGTAGGTTATATTATTATCCCTGTTTTATAGAGGAAGAACTTAAGCACCTAACTACTGATGCTGAATACTTGTAATTCCTTACAGGTGAAGGCAATTAGGTGGTACAATGACTAGAATGGTACACCTGGAGTCAGTAAGACCTGAGTTCAATCTACCCTCAGAAAGTCATTTAACTGTTTGCCTCAGTTTCTTCATCTGTAAAATGAGCTGGAGAAGGAAATGGCAAATTGTAGTATCTTTGCCAAGAAAATTCCAAATAAAGTCACAAAAAATAAGATACGACTGAAATGATTGAGCAACAAAGAGGTGAAGGACATTTGAAGACACCAGTGGTAGTCAATTAAACTAAAATTTCAGAGTTGATAAAGTTTTATGGAAAAAAAAAACCTGATACATGTGAGGTGCATGTGTATAAACATACATACATCATATACGTGCTTTTAAACACATATATAATTTATATATGTGTAATGTGTGTTTATATATTTGCTTTCTCTGCTTTGCTACTTACTTGCTATTTTACCTTGAGCAAATTACTTACCCACTTTTGCCCACTGTTTCCTTATCTGTAAAGCAAAGACTTGATGACCACAAAAGTCTTTTTTCAGCTGAAAGCTATGTTCTGATGGCTTAATCACAGAAAGGGAAGGAGGGATAGAAAGAAACCATTCCCTTGTATAGCAAGTGCCACTGTTACCCTTTAAATGATGCTCTTGTTTGGTCATTTCAATTGTGCCTGACTCTTTGAAACCCATTTGGGTTTTTCTTGGCAAAGGTAATGGAAAGGCTTGTTCTTTCCTTCTCCAGTTCATTTTACACATGAGGAAACTGAGGCAAACAGGATTAAGTGACTTATCCAGGGTCACCCAGTCAGTGTTTGGATTTGAACTGGTTTTGAACTGGACTTGAATTCAGGTCTTCCTGACTCCAGGCCCACTACACTATCCATTGCACCACCAAGCTCTTATCTATTATCTTATCTATTCTCTGCCAATATACCAGGAAGCAAAATATGTAAAGGTAGATCACAGCATTTAACAGGCATTCCTGAACATTTAAATATGCAGTATTAACTAGTTCCATACTATAAGTTAATTCATTAACCCTTTTGGGGACATAATTTGTATCTAACCTCTTGATAGGCTCATTCAGATGCTATCCTCCTCAAAATCACATATATAACAGAAGGGGTAGGCAATGGCTCCTTAATTACTAAAGTTAATGTTATTTAGGACAAAAATATCTTTTTACATATTTTATCATAGTCTACTGATTGCTTCTCAAAGAATCTAGGACTCTTTTTTGAGAAAAGAGTTTGGCCATATTTAAGGCATATCTTTGTTGTGATGGAATAACCCTTCATCAGGGAGAGTAAAGGAGCCTCCTCAATTTTCATCATTAAATCTTTTACTTGCACATCTGGTATCTATAGCATCTGTCTCCATTAACAACACAGAATTTTAGGATCTCTTTAGGCATTTGTCTCAGAACTCAGACAGAAATTTAGTAATCCAGGCCAAGCCAAAAACCAGTTTGAGCAATCTAGTTAAGGAAGAAGTCCTCTTGGATCTGTTAAATACCAATTCATTTGCTCTCTCTAAGTTTCATCCCTCTATTAAGTTAGATCAGTGGTGGGCAAACTACAGCCCAGCAGGCAGGATGCAGTCCCCTGAAATGTTCTATCTGACCCTGCAACATTATTCCTAATCTTACAAATACAATAAGTAGGATACAATGCAATGAAACTTTGAAAGAGTTGCCTTGGAAACAGACTGACAGATGAGCATTCCCTTTCCTTTGGCCCCCTCTTTAAAAAGTTTGCCTATTGGGGGCAGCTGGGTAGCTCAGTGGATTGAGAGTCAGGCCTAGAAACAGGAGGTCCTAGGTTCAAATCCGGCCTCAGCCACTTCCCAGCTGTGTGACCCTGGGCAAGTCACTTGACCCCCATTGCCCACCCTTACCACTCTTCCACCTATGAGACAATACACCTAACTACAAGGGTTCAAAAAAAAAGTTTGCCTATTACTGAGTTAGATCATCAGAAAGTTAGTTAATGGTATCCCAGTTTCTCTCAAAATTTACTGCATTAAGAATTAAAGTAGTGCAGAAATAAGGAAAGATCTTTGAAATAGTGTTCCTATATCTTGTAAAAATGCTTTTGAAGATATTATCCATTATTTCACCCAAGTTGTTCATGAAAAGGATCCACATGAAAACTCCTCCTAAAATTCAGTGCCAGAAAGGTGAAATTATCTCTCTAAATTAAATTGTCTTCTTCCTTTTATTAGAGAATGTGAACTCTTCAACCAAATGTGTTTCCCTTTTTCCTTAGATTCCAAAGAAGAAGCTCTGAATTCATTTCAAATACCTTTTGTATCCTGGGTGGCTATTGCATCTGCTCCCTTTAACTAGATTTTCTTTGTATTTATTGTTATCCTCATTTGCATACAGCATGGTTTAACTTTGTAAACCTTATTTTACATTCTTTTTTGGAAGCAGGAAGATGATGGGGTATATAGTCCCAAGAGCAATAGACTTAAAGTCAGAAGATTGAGAATCAAATCCTATCTCTGCCTCTCAGGTAATATGTGGCTTTCTGCAATTCACTTGACTTTCTGAACCTCAGCCTTCTAATATATAAAATGAGGAATATTATTACCTGCTCTCCTTACTTCTCAGGGTTGTTGTGAGTATAAGTGAGATAATATAGGTGGAAGTGATTTGTCAACAGTCAATACTTCTAGATTATAAAAGCTTTGCATTCTCATTAATGTTGGCAAGTTCTCCACCGGTCTGTGGATCACTGGTTATCTAAGCCCTCTTACCCTTGGGGACTCTTGACTTTACAGAGGATCCACCAAATTGTTGGATTCCATGCAGGCGATCCCTTATTATTATTATGGGACTAGTCCTACCAGCAAATATATCTTTAATGACATCTCGCATATTGCTTCCTAGTTACAGCTCATCATTGGTAATATCCTGGAGCATGAATGTGTACTTGAGACCTTCTTATCTTGGACCAATTTTCATTGAATTCCTTTTAGGGACTTGATTTTGGGGAAGATTGCAGATTGCCAATTTTTATCTCTCTTCACATTATGTTTCTGAATTTTTAACTTCAGCAACCTGGTACCCCTACGGCTACCTTTCCTACTCTCTTTCCCTCACCAAATTTTCCAACTTCCTTTTGTATTTTGTTTTACACAAGCTCCTCAAGGACAGGCACCATCTTCATTTTTTACTGGAGATTGTGATCTCCAGTGTTTAGCGCAATGCCTGGCACATAGAGATACTCAAAAATGCACATCGTCTTTCTTTGATTTGTCCATTTCCATCACATAAATTGTGATATTTTGTGACTCACAGCCATAAAGCATTACATTGACAATATTGATGTTAAAAAGACGAATTTTTGTTTGAGGTCACTGTAAGTACTAGCAAATTTCCCATGTAATACAAACTACATGCTTTCGTCCTTTCAAATTCAGGGCCCAGTTTATTGTCCACCAACACTGTCTGACCAAGATAAATGTGCTGATCAATAATCAATAAGTATTTAGCTATTCCTCACATGCAATATTCTACCCCCTCCCCCCCATTTCTGTGCCTCTGTCCTGGAGGTCTCATGTCTGGAATGCATTGCAAACTCATCTTTTCCATTTAAAATCCTTAGATTCTTTCAAAGCTAAATTTATATGCTATCTCCTCCTGAAGGCCTTCTTTAAAGCTGCAAGCATCTCCCCTGAGGTCCTCCAAATTGAATTATATTTACTCTGGATATATTTTATATCTAGTGATATGTGTACGAACATGTTGTCTCACCTGATGGTAAGCTAGATGTGGGTAGGAACCATTTCATTAACTTCTTTATGTCCTTTTTTTCTTAGGGCCTAAGACTACTTGGAATATGATAGGTTTTTAATAAATGCTTACTGTTGATTCATCCTATTTCCTAGACAAGACAGATTCTTTAACCACTTATTTTTTCCTATGGGTTTGCTAGGTCAAACTCTTCTGAATGACCATGAATCCCCCTTAGGGGGCCTGTCACAGTGTTACCCACAGACAGGAGCATCTGGAAAATTTCACCATCTAAAGGGAATCCCTTTTGAATTTGGACTCTGGACAGGGCATCTCCCGTGACAGTAGAAAACAGCTTGTCCAAGCATATGCTTTCCCGTTTTCCACCTTGCCTGATAGCAATAAGTAGATGGTTGATAAACAAAGTTATCTCTGTTGTTTTGTCTATCAAGGAATGTTATACAACCTTAATATATGTATATGAAGCATGTAGTGGGGTAGCTGTCAAGATTGAATTTAGCTCTAAACAATTAAAAGTCTTAAAAATTGTTCATGGACATTTGCCTTCTCTGGATTAATTCAGCCATTTTTGTGACTTTTAAAATGTAACTTGCTGTGCATTTCTTTTCAGTAGGGAAAATCTGGACCTGCACATTTTAATGTCTTTTGAAGGAGCTCCTGGTATGGAAACTCCCTCCAACAATGCAAAGATCCAAGTCTTTTATAACTTATTGTCTTAGGGACTTGATTGCAGCAGTGGGACATTAAGCAGTTTGACTTGAACCAGGTCTTCCTATCTCTGAGGCATACCTTCAATTAAGTAGAACAGTGCCTCCAAGTGCAAATATTCAATATTGTTCCCTTTCCATATATTCATTTAAGAATGAAAATGGTTGGGAGTAGGGGTAAATAGTAAGTCAACAAAAGATATGGAAGAGGAGAAACCATAAAGGTAGCAGCATGCAGCCAGATGTTATTCCTGATGTTATTTGAATATAAAAGATTAAGAATCCCTTACTGTTCACTCTACCTTTCTCATTTTTAGCTAATTAAGTAAATAATCATATACTAAAAAGTAATGGTATCCCAGGTAATAGTTAAATATAATTGTAGGAAATAAAATATTTTAGAATCTGCCTCTCTACAATACTAAGATGGTTAAGACCCCATTTAACAAAATTATGCCTAGTTGTTTTTTTTTTTTTTTCTGTGTGTTTCCTGGTTTAAGGAGGAGTGGATGCTTCACTGGAAACAGAAGTATCAAATGAGTTATTTCCAGAACTCCTTTTTACCTGCTGACTATGGCAATAGAGAAACAAAATTATGTAATACAAACATGATACTTGACTATCCCTAAATGCATGTTCTTTAGTACACATTCCAAAGGCCCCTATGAATAGCGCATAAGGGAATTCGTATAATGGAGCTTAATGTCAGGTTATTGATCTATCAGTCTATTTTAAGTGGAGAAAATGGGCCAGATCCTATAAACACCATATTGACCTCTAAACTAGTTGAAAAGCATCCTCTGCTATGCCCATTCAGATAATAAACCAGAATAAATGATATAGTTGCTTTTAGCCTTGTGAGTCCCTCCCCTCTTCCTTTCTCTTTCTGTTTTGCCAGTGTAGATAACACTAGGGGCATCTAGGTGGAGCAGTGGATAAAGTGCCAGGTCTAGAGTCAGGAAGACATCTTCTTGAGTTCAAATATGGCCTCAAACACTTACTAGCTTTGTGACCCTAAACAAGTTAATTTAACCTTATTTACCTCAGTTGTCTCATCCAAAAATAGGTTGGAATAGGACATGGCAAGTTACTCCAGTATCTTTGCCAAGAAAGCCCCAAATGGGGTCACAAAGAGTTGGACACAATTGAAAATGACTGGGTACCATCAGAGAACATAGTGAAAAAAGCCTTTCTACTAATGGGGATCATTAAGGTTTTTATGACTAAAAGCTCTGAGAAGTTAAGTGACTTGCCCAGGAACACACATTCAGTACAGGTCAGACACAGGACTTAAACCTAGATGTTCCTGACTTCAAGGCTAGCACTCTAGTAAGATTGCCTGTTACAAAAGAGCATTCTGTGTATCTATTCATAGCATTGTTGACTATGTATCAATAAAAAGAAAACATGATCTAGTGTTAAAGGGGACTTTGGAAATCGAATCCAACCCCCTTTTAAAAAATATTCCCTCATAATGTGCTATAGGGTATTAATTTAACCCACTATAAGGGGGCCCAACATAGTATAAAGATAGGGATACAGTTGTATTTATGTCTTTGTGCATAATATATAAATATACACACATATAAAATATAATATAAATATAGCTATTTTATATGTACATAATTTCAATAATCAGGTAAAGTACACAGAGATTTATAAATAACACGTATAATTTATATGATATTCAGGATGTAAAATATGGAACATAACTTTTTTTTCCATTTTCCAGGGAATGATACATTTTTTGAGACCTTGAAAAATTAAATAAATCAAGATATGCTTCTGGTTACATGACAGCCACCTTCAATAATACTCCACCACCCTAAAAAGCAGCATGTATTTGTAACTTAATCTAATTCTCTTATAAGAAGGAGAGCTACATGAATAAAGAAAGAAAGACTGAGAGAGAAAACAAAGAAGCTCAGATAATATTATTTTTTTTCATCTTGAAGAGGAGTTAAATATTAGTTTATAAGCCTTTCCAGGGCAGGGCTATTTTTATTTTTATTTGTACTTATATCCCTACAGTTTAGCATAGTCCCTGTAATATGGCATGTACAAAATAAATGTTTTTTGATTAATTATTTCACCATATTTTGGAGGGTTTCATGAATTCCTTTGAAATTCTGTAAAGTCCTGAATCCCTTCTGACAATAACATTTACAAATGCCTAAAATAAAATTCATAGAATTATAAAGAAAACCAACTGCTTTGAAATGCAGTTATCGAATATAAATTTAAAAATAAAAGAAAGTTCATAAACTCTAGAATAAAAGCCCCTTATCTTGAGCAAAAAAGGAAATAGAGTATCAGTTCTAGCATGCAGAAAATTAGTTCCTTAGGGAGGGTAGACATTTGAGAATCTAGAATAAGTAACACTCAAACTAGTCATCATATTATCCTAAATAGAAAGGAAGTTTGGGTTCCAATATAATGTGAACTTGCCTAATTATCCTAAAATTAAACTAAACCAAGAAAAAACTTCACATTCTTCTAAAAGTATCTTCGCTATTTCTCAAGAATTCCCTATATGCTGAAATAGAATCCTTCCTTGTAATAATAATAATAATAATAATAATATAATTAAGCAAAAAATTAACACATAAAATAGCTTATTTAACTAAGCCTAATTGTGTCCACCTCATTCTATAAAAATCTTTTTTCCAAATATCTCTTAATTATAGTGCCTTCTCTATGTTAATTATTTCTTATATATCCTGTATAACTTGATTTTGTATATTTTGTTTGCTTATTTCCCTGTTTGATTGTTAGGTGCTTGAGAAAAAGGACTATATGTCACCAGTTTTCGTATCCATAATATTTTACACACTGTAGGCACTTCATGGATATTTTTTGATTGATTGGTTGATTGATGCTCCTCTGAGCCTTCTTTTCTCCAGGTAAAATATTCTGAGTTCCTTCAAATGAACCTTTCTGGTAAGGATGAGGGCCCTTCACCATCCTCCTTGCTTTCCTCTAGGCATTCTTTATCTTGACAATATATTTTCTAAAATACAAAGTCCAGATCTGAACATAATAAACTCTTGTGAGGAGCAGGAAATTATAAAATAGTGGATTCCTCTCACAAAGATCTAAAATGAAGCCAAAATAGGAAGAAGTCAGACCATATCACCTAAGTTTCAATCAAAACAAGTTATGTTTTGTGTTTCCAACTTAAACCCATTTCAGATAGACAGAATTGAAATATTCCTTGTTTTGGTTGGTTAAAAGGCAATAGGACAGTGATGATGAACCTATGGCACACATGCCAAAGATGGCACATAGAGCACTCTCTGTGTGGGCACACATGCCACCCTCTCTTCCACCCTCCACTCCCAGAGTTTTTACTAGAAAGACAGAGGAACTCAGCAGGATTGTTCTTGTCCCCTTCTCCACTGTGCCTGATGACATTTTTTTCTAATCACCCATCATCCCTCTGCCTAGCAGCCCAAAAGGAGCACACAGGAGGTCAGGTAGGTGGCTCACAGAGCTGGAGGGGAGCAGTGCTCAGACTACTCCCCTTTCCCTCTCTACACTCCCTGAGGACATTCCTCACTTCACCCACCTTTCCACCCAGCAGACTAATGGGGGGTGCTTTCTTTCTCCCCTGTGTGGGGAAAAGGGAGGTGGCATTTACCTGGCCCTGGGGGTGTGCAACATGGGGTTTCTATAAGGTTTGCCATCACTGCTATAGGATGTGCAGTTATATGAGATTGAAACAGTCCTTGTTTTGATTGGTTAAAACTGCTCGAATAGGATAATTAGTTTTGTAAATTGTACATTCTGATTAGCTAGCTTTCATGATAAGATTGTAACTCTCAAGTAACTAATGTTGGATGAGGGGAGGAACAATCTTTGGGTCAGGGAATAGGATAAAAAGGAGCCTGTGTGCTGCCATTCTTTGCACTTGCTTGCTAACTGTAACACTTGTAACACTGGCTCATGAGTGCCCATTCTCAAGATGAAAAAAATCTTTATTTCCTGTCACAGAGTTTAAGATTTTTTTGAGTAGGTTGTTGTTCCTCTCATATCTTATGTGTTCTGATTAGGGTGGAATACAATAAGGTGATAATCTTTCTATCATATTAAGTATTTTCATTTCTAGATCACATTATTATCTCAAAATGATACTGAAATCAAATAATACCCCTAGATTTTTAAAGTAAATTGTTATCTATTCATACTTTCCCTACATTGGACTTTACATTTAGCCCTATTAAATTTCACCTTTTAATCAGAAAAGGGAGATTTATTAAACATTTAGTATGTACAGCCACTGTTAGGTGCTGAAGATACCAGGCCAAAAGGAAAACATTCCTCCCTTCAAGAAGTTTGTATTTGTATTGGGAAGACAACAGGTGTCTATATCTAGCAATAGCCAGGTAGTATGCCCCTACGTTGTGCAGGTAAACTAATCTAGTCAGTCCTACTCTCTTTCTCCTCTATCTGATGGGTTTTCATATGAATTACTCCCATAGCAATGATTTTCTGTCTGATAATTTCTTTGGAAGATAGGTGACCTAGTAGGTAGAATACCTGGCCTAAAATAAGGAAGACACAACCTCCAGAGTTCAAATCTCTCTTCAGCTACTTGCTGGTTGTGTAATCCCTTGGCAAATTACTTAACCATATTTGCCTTAGGTCCTTCCCCTTTAAAATGACCTGGAGAAGGAAATGGCGAACCTCTCCAGTATGTTTGCCAAGAAAAGCCCAAAAGAGGTCATGAAGAATCTGAAATGATTAAATAACCCTTTCCTTGGCCCTTCCTCTCTGTAATATGGGGTTGACTCTCTAACTAGTCATTGAAAAATAGTGGAAAGGAAAGTGGCCAGGGTCCTACTTTCCCATTACAGTCAGCTCATCATAGTTTCGTCTAGTCAAAGATTTTTTTCCATATTTTTTCACATTATTTTTCATATTATTTCACATGCCTAAAAAGAACTATGTGTAAGTTTCTTTCTTTGGTCCAGGAAGTTCTAAATATGAATCAAACCAGCCAAAGAAAACTGTTATAAAATTCATTTCTCTCTCTTACCAGGTATTTGCCCTATCTTCTCTCTATATACCATTTGCATAATGCCAAATATTTTAGTAATGGGGTGCTCAAAGATTGGATCCATTATATAGGTTGAAGAATGAGTGGAGGTATAGATGACATAACCTCCTCCCCAATACATTTTCTGCTCACATATACAATTTTCTACTTTAGGTCTCATGGTTGTACTGCCTCCTCTATTCTGTCCAGTGACATAGTCCTTAAAGGTATAAACATTTTTGTTTTCCCACGTGAGTTTACCTACCCCTATCAATCTTTAAAATGAGGTAACTTGTCAATCAAAATCCAATCTTTGTCAGCCATGTGATCAAAGTAGCTTTTAGGGATGCAATGTTAGTAGTAATAGTGAAGAAGACTGATGAAGGTGTCAGATTTGAAGGGTGATTTTCTATTCTGAGAAAGAGATATTCATCTCCTTTGTCCTTAACTTCTTGGTAACACCAAAGAGTACTGCATATGAAATGTATACAAGGCAGATGTAAGGTAACCTTAGCACAAAAGTACATTCATCTGGTAGCATGGTTGGATAGAAAGCCTGATGCACCAGAAAAGGCTTTAAGCAGAAGATGGCACAGGAGCTGTTTCTTGAAATCAAAGAAGTGAAAGTAAGGTAAGCTTGGTATGGCATTCCAATAGTAGATAGAATCTGGCATATTATATGCAAGGACCATCAAGGAAGACAAGATGGCAGCATTGATGGAGAAGCTTTCATCTTATCTTGTACTACCATTTTCCCTAATCATGTTTACTGGCCAAAGCAACATTGCACATTATATTCTTTTTCCTGTTATCCCTCATATTTTTATATTAGATTTATAATTTCTTTGGCATTGCCTAGGGCTACTGAGAGTCTAAAATTTTGCATAGGATATTGTTATTCAGTCTTTTCTGACTATTCATGATGTTATTTGAGATTTTCTTGGCAAAGATGCTAGAGTAGTTTAGCATTTCCTTCTCTAGCTCATTTTACAGATGAGGAAACTGAGGCAAATAGTGTTTCCTGACTTACCCAGAGTCACATAGCTAATAAATGCCTGTCTGAGGTCAAATCTGAACTCTATAAAATAAGTTATCATGATTCTAGACAGGATTTAACCTTAGAGTTTCCTGAAACTGAAGCTAGATCTTTACCTACTATACCATGCTAGCGCTGGGTAATTATTATATTTTTGTTATGTTCATATTATATTCAGCTATGTTTCACTATACTGCATCATCTAATATCATAGTTTAGTTTAGATAACCTTTATTACATCATATTATAGATCATATATTATATTATAGAACAAATCTACTTTAAAATCATACCCAACATTTTTTCACAAATTGTTTGATACTTTGAAAGATGTTTGGTTGCATGTGTATTTATTGCACACACTGAGATAAAAGGTAATATACTGTGAGCAAATAAATTTATCATTAGTTGGCAAACCTTTCTTATTTAATTGTATTCTTTTCCAGATTATATTTTGATACAATATTTAGTAATATTTTGTATATTTTGTGATCCATATTCTCTCTCTCTTCCCAACTCCTCCAACTCCCCAAGATGGTATGTAATATAATATAGGTTGTACATGTATAATCATACAATTTATATTTCCATGTTTATTACATTATGGAAGAAGACACATATCACTTACACTAGAGAAAAATTCATCAAGGAAATCATGTGAAAAACTGTATCTTTCAATCTACATCCAGACTCTCCTTTTTCTTTCTATGGCTATGGATAGCCTTTTTTCATCATAAGTGCTGATAACAGTTAAATCATTGACAATTCATCATTATACATTTTTGCTGTTACTGTGTACAATGTTCTCCTGAATCTGCCTACTTCCCATTGCACCTAATTTCTCCTGAAACTAGGCATGCTCTGTACTTAGGAAGTGACCCAAGATAAGAGGACATTTTTTACTTTGAAGGCTTCTGAAACATATAGAAGATTCATATGGATTTATGTATTAAGAGGCTAGTCAGTTGGTTTTTTTTTGAAGAGCAAAAAATTAAGTAATATCTAAGTTTTGATCCTTAAGCCAGGCATAGCGCAACTTTATTTGATAGAGGACATTGATCCTGTCTTTTAAACATACTGGCAGTTGAAGGAAAAGTATAAGGCAGGAAAATTTTCTAGAAGAGATAAAAAGAAGTGAAGCAAAACAACATAAGAAAAAAATCATTGATTTGTTTTCCAAATGGAAATGGAGTTATAGGAGGGGCACTGTCAAAATATTTTGAGCCTATAGAGAAGAGAAAAACCAAATCATTCAGAAAAGGTCTCAGTATATAGAGATAACACTAAGAACAAATATGGGCGAGGGTAATGTGTTCAGTTACACAAAAGATATGTCAATTAATAACAACATACAACTAGGTGGCATAGTCTGGAATCACGAAGATCTGAGTTTAAGTCTAGCCTCATACATTTAACGAAGTGTTTGACACTGGGCAAGTCACTTAACTCTGCCTCAGTTCCTCATCTGTAAAATGAGCCTTTAAGAAGGAAATGGCAAACTACGGCAGTATCTCTGCCAAAACAAGCCCAAATGGGAGTTTCAACGGGTAAGAAGTAACTGAAAAGGGTGAACCACAAAAATTACAATGATGACCTCCAGACTTCATTCTAATCTTCTTTCTTTCTGCAACTTTCATTGTTCCCGAAGAAGAAACTCCCATAACTACCTGCAGTTTTGATATGGAGCTCTGGAAAGATACAAGGCATTATGTGCATAGAAATAATATGAAGTGAGTATCATTTGGTTTTAGACTGTCACTAGATGTTTTCTTTTTTTCTTCCTTGAAAGTGACTTAATGATCTGAATTTTTTTAAGTGCTGCATTTCATTATCATTATATTAGTTTGGAATCTTAAAGAATACAGGTTGATGAAATTGCTGTATTTTGATGTTGTGGTCAAGGTCAATCATCCCTGGCTCTAATTAGAATACTTGTTAAAAATATGTTCTGGAAGCTCATCTAGAGTTTTTTGTTTGGAAGAAGAGCAAAAAATTAAGTAATAACTAAGTTTTGATCTGATCATAGTAATATTTAAAATATTTTCTAAGTAGGGTGTCAAAATGCATTTATATTCGGACATTTTCATTTTGAATATATGTAGGATAAGTTATGTTTCTCTCAAAGTTGCAAAGTAATTCATGCCACAGATATAGTTTCTAATTAATGCCATGTAAATATTTGAAATTTGAAATGTTTTCTTCTTGCTAATAATTTCTGTTCATGGAGAAAATAGTCATGCAAGAAGTTGTTAATGGTGAGGGCTGTTAAACACAAAAAAAGGCTAACAGAAAATGTCATGGTATCTCTATCCCAGGAGATCTTTTTGAATAGGATGAGTAACCATCTGTTATAGAGAGGGTTCTGATATGTAGGCAGCTGGCTAGACAGGTAACCCCTTGATGGCCATGACAGCTTTAATAGTCTATGAATAACTTGATATATGTCTCCTTAAAGTGACATTTTCCAAGAAGTAAGAGTACCGTTTTTTTCTTATAGATTAGAATAAAAATTGATTTTGAAAAGATAGTAAGTACCAAACTCTATAAAGAATAGAACTGTGAGATAGACAAGGTTACTTCCCTTATTTTCCTCAATTTTATTTTCCAAGTTCACTCAAGCCTTTTTGGTGCCATGGGTTTGTTCATTGACTGTTCAGTTCTGGGTAAAACATAGTTTAAAAAAATCAATAGAATCATTTAGTTTGAGGGTTTTTTAAAGTATACATGATATACATCTTCTTTCATAACATGAGGAATGTGGAATTATATATGTGAGCATGACAGCACATATACAATCTATAACCTCTCACTGGTCTTCTCAAAGAGGAGGAAGCATGTTTGAGATGAAGAGAACGGGGATCACAAAATGTCAAAAAATGATTGTTAAAGTTGTATCTACCCATAATTTAGAAAAAGTATTGAAAAGACATAAATAAGTAGTTTGAGATAATACAGGGAAAAGTGAAGAAACAATTCATTTTTATAGACTCTGAAATTTTTTACATTTCATTATCTTAGTACCTGAAGATGAGAAAGAACAGGCTGTTGTTTCTGTTCTGATGTTCCCGGAGACCTGATTTCAAAGTTTCACTGTCTAATGGTGAAAAAACAAATTGAGGGAAACAAAGCCAACTAGTGGACATTACAAAGAATTTTTTTTACCTTATTGGGGTTGTATGGAGAAGCTTCACCCACCAAAGAGGAAAATGGGCTTTGAAAAACCCTCTGAAAAGCCACTGAACCAGTGCCAAAGAAGCCTAACAAGTCTGAAATAAACAAGAGCAGCTGGCCCAGCTCTGTATGCACCATCACCTTTACTCTGCCTCTTCAGAAACTCTCTGGAAAGAAAGGCAGTTTCTCCATCTGGTCACAATAGTAAAGTAAGTTGCAATCCATCAGGGATGATTTTGATAGAATTCCGTTACTACAAACTAGTCTAAATGGTGAGAAATACAAGGTGCTAATTCTCAGAAACAAGCGCTTATGGAATTCACACAGGAAGTTTTCTAGGTCTTTATGTACAGGTTGTACATAGGAGTGTTTAGATTTCTTCAGGGCTTGAAATTGGTAGGATTTTACAAGACATCAATATGGTGACCTGTTTTCATTCATTTTAATGGTTACAGGAAGATGGAAAATATTCCATCAACTAAAAAGGAAAATGGAGACATACATAAAGCAGCTTGTAAAGATTGCCCCTAAACTAAATTAATTAAAAGTAATAAGTGAAAAAGAGGGAGAGGATAGTGTAGGAGAGAGAAGGAGAAGGAACAGGTGGAGAGGAAGAGGAAAAAAAGGGAGAGGTTTTAAGTTAAAAACTAATAGAAGGTTTGGCAAAACATTTCCGACAAGTAGTCAGACTAGTATATCTGGAGAGAGAGAGAGAGAGAGAGAGAGAGAGAGAGAGAGAGAGAG
>NC_058132.1:606484446-606583536 GCF_016433145.1 Gracilinanus agilis | reverse complement strand
AGGAAGACAGCCAGAGATAGAGACAGAGATAGCCAGAAAGAAAGAGAGAGAGAAGAGATAGAGAGATAGAGGCAAAGATGCAGGGGGAAAGAGAGAAGGAGGGAGAGGGAGAGAAAGAGAGACTTTAAAGTAACCTATTTTGCACAGTGTTATTATACTTTGGAAAAAGTCCGAAGGATCTATCAAGTGCTTCCTAGGTGAATAGCCACTTGTCAGGACACTTCTTTGGACTCTTAGTTATTTTACTTATACTTTTCAGGTGGTAAGCTCACTTCATGAAGGCTTAGAACAGATCCACATACATTTAAGCAAATTTTTGGATGATAATGCAAATTATCTTGACCCCAACAAACTCCTCTCTAAAAACTTTTGGCAGGTTACTACTTACTATTGGTGAAGCATCTAGCTCTCTTTAATAGGATATAGAAATTTTGTAAGGTAATAGATACAAGTGAAGCTAAGCTGAGATATATCAAGGTGATCATTGTATTGCAGACTATATCTGGAATATTTTTCTCTGAAGGACAGAAGGGAGTAGGAGAATGATTTAGAATGCTGTATACAAGGAACTATATTTATTTCCCCAAGTCACCCAGGGATACTACCCTAGCTTGAGTCTAGACAAGACATTGAACCTCTCTGGGTCTAGGCCTAAAGTTCCTCATGGACTATATGAAGGAATTGCCCTAAATCTTCTCATGGACTCCTACCAGTTCTAAAATGTCATAATTCTAGAATTCCATGACATCAACTATCCCCTACAGTCTAAGTTGTGGTCATCCTAAATCAGAGTTTTAGAAATGGATAATGTGATGTGGCCAGTGTTGATCAGTGTTGCTACCCTCCATCTCAGAATCCTTGCTGTCCCAACAGGCAAATGTCCAAAAGTCTACCAACTTTAGGCTTTCCCTCCTTAGTGAACTAGAGTTGGAGGAATTATATGAGAACAAAGGTTGAAACTTCTATTTTAAAAAGCCAAGAGCTTCCCAAAGAGGAAGAAATACGTTATGAAAACTTGATGGCCAGTGGACATGGGTGGCAGAGAGGAAATTGCCTATAGAAAAATTTTCTCTGTAGTTAATACTTAGCATGCTGTGCAACCAAATTATAGCAGGTGGATGGAGCCATTATGCTCTTTTTTTCTTGATACAGATGGCTTTCAGTCTGTCAACTCCATGGAGCCTGTCTTTCAGGCTATGATGTGTGTCATCAGACTGTTTCAAGTAATTCAAGCAAACAGATCTTGAGGTTTCCTCCGAGTCCTCTACTAAAGAGGTGTGATTATTTCTCCACAGGATAGCTTAGTGAGGTTCCCAAAGAGAATCATAGTAGTTATTACAAACACTAAAATACATCTTCCTGTTTCTCATTATAAAGAAAATTAAGCAGGTTCAACAAACACAATTATATTGTAATCCCCAGAGGATTTTAATACAATGTAGGGTGGGGTTTTTTCAGTTTCTTTTTGTTTTTCATTTTTAATTTAAAATGTATATCTTATTATTGCTTCTTTCATGATTTGTGACTATAATATGATGAAGAACTTTTCATCATTAAGCTTGCTTATACCCATTATATAAATCTCATTATAACCAGAAAAGTTCAATAACTTTATTGAATTCAGAGTTAACAATGTAAAAACTACAAGTTTAAATAAGAATGCTTCTACTTTTCCCATGCTTCTTAAAGACAAATTTAGATGATTTCTAGAATAATGCAGTTAACTATTTCTTGAGCATTAGCATAATGGTGGAGTGGATTAATGCTTCATCTAGAGTCAAAACAAGCTGGTTTTAAGTTCTACATCTGAAATATACTGATTAAGCAAACCACTTAAACTTTTTTTTTAATTTAGAATATTTTTCCATCATTACATGATTCAGATCCCCCCTCCCGAATCCTACAAACAGTTCCACTGGGTTATACATGTATCATTGTTCAAAACCTATTTCCATGTTATTCATATATATAGTAGTGTGATCCTTTAACATCAAAACTCCAATCATATCCCTATCACGTGACATGATCGATAACATATTTTTTAATGCATTTCCATTTCCACAGTTCTTTCTTTGGGTGAGGACAGCATTCGTTTTCACAAGTTCCTCTGAATTGTCCTGGGTCATTGCATTGCTGCTAGTAGGAAAGTCCATTACATTTGATTGTGCCATGACATATCAGTTTCTGTGTACAATGTTCTCCTGGTTCTGCTCCTTTCATTCTGCATCAGTTCATGGAGGTCTTTCTAGTTCACATGGAATTTCTCCATTCATCATTCCTTTCAGTACAATCAATTATATTCCATCACTAACAGATACCACAATGTATTCAGCCATTGCCCAATCAATGGACAGCCCCACATTTTCCAATTTTTTGCTACCATAAAGAGCATGGCAATAAATTTTTTTACATGTTTTTTTTTCCTTATTACCTCTTTGGGGTACAAACCCAGCCATGGTATGGCTGTGTCAAAGTCACATATTCTTTTAAAGCCCTTTGTGCGTAGTTCTAAATTATCCCCCAGCATGGTTGGACCAATTCACAAGTCCACCAGCAGTGTATTAGTGTCCTAATTTTGCCACATCCCCTCCAACATTTAACCCTTTCTTTAGTTGTCATATTGGCCAGTCTGCTAGGTATAACTTGGTACCTCAGAGGTATTTTAATTTGCATTTCTCTTATCATGAGGAATTTAAAACACTTTTTCATGTGCTTATTGATAATTTTGATCTCATTGTGGGGAAACTGCCTATTCATGTCTCTTGACCATTTATCAATTGGGGAATGACTTGATTCTTAGTTCTTTATATATTTCGGAAATTAAACCTTTGTCAGAGAGTTTTGTTTTAAAAATGTTCTCCCATTTGTTGTTTTCCTTTTAATTTTCGTTGCATTGGTTTTGTTTGTACAAAACCTTTTTAATTTGATATAATCAAAGTCATTCATTTTACATTTTGCAATATTCTCTATCTCTTGCTTGGTCTTAAATTCCTTTCTTTCACATAGATCTGATAGGGATACTATTCTATGTTCAACTAATTTATTTATGACCTAATTTATTCACTCTTTATATTTAAATCATTTACCCATTTTGAATTTATCTTGGTGTAAGATATAAAATGTTGATCTAAACCTAATTTTTCCCATACTGTTTTCCAATTTTCAAAGCAGTTTTTGTCAAATCATGAGTTCTTTTCCCAAAAGTCTTTGGGTTTATCGAACACTAGCTTATTGAAGTCATTTACCCCTAGTCTATTTCATTGATCTACACTTCATCTCTTAGCCAGTCATATATTGTTTTGATGACCACTGCTTTACAGTACAACTTAAGATCTGGTACCATCCTTCACATTTTTTTCATTATTTCCCTTGATATACTTGATCTTTTGTTATTCCAGATGAACTTTGTTATAATTTTTTTCTAATTCTATAAAAAGATTTTTGGTAGTTTCATAGATATGGCACTGAATAAGTAAATTAATTTGGGTAGGATTGTCATTTTTATTATATTAGCTTGTCCTACCCAGAAGCAATTAATGTTTTTCCATTTATTTAGATCTAGTTTTAATTGTGTGAAAAGTGTTTTTTAGTTGTGTTCATATAATTCATGTGTTTATCGTCACAGATTCCTAAATATTTTATATTGTCTAGAGTGATTTTAAATAGTTTTTCTTTCTAATTTCTGCTGCTGAGTTTTGTTAGAAATATGTAGAAATGCTGATGATTTATGTTGGTTTATCTTTTACCCTGCTACTTTGTTGAAGTTGTTAATTATTTCTACTAGTCTTTTTGCAATTTTCTGGGGTTCTTTAAGTAGGCCATCATATCATCTGCAAAGAGTGGTAGCTTAGTCTCGTCATTGCCTATTTTAATACCTTCAATTTCTTTTTCTTCTCTAATTGCTACTGCTATTGTTTCTATTACAATGTTAAATAATAGAGGAGATAATAGGCATCCTTGCTTCACTCCTGATCTTATTGGGAAGGCTTCAAATTTATCCCCATTGCAGATGATGTTTGCTGATGATTTTAAATATATGAAAATGGTAGTAAAAGATTATACTAATCTTGTATTTGGAAAAAATATATAGATACATGTTTTGGGGATAAGAACTCACTATTTGCTAAACATTGATAAAAGAATTTGAATTAGAAGTATTTACTAGAATTAGTTTGGCACAAACAAGTAATAGATCAATATCTTATACTATTCACTAAGCTAAGATAAAAATGGATATATCACTTACACATAAAAGGAGATACCATAAGCAAATTAGAACAGAAACTATATTATCTGTAGTATTTATGGATAAAAGAGGAATTTAGCAATAAACAAGAGATGAAGAACATTGTAAAATATAAGATGGATAATTTTGATTACATTAAATTTAAAAGTTTCTGTACAAATAAAGCTAATGTAGCCAAGATTAGAAGGAAAGCAAAAAAAAAAAAACTGGGGAAAAGTTTAAGTAGTTTCTCAGATAGAGGTCTCTTATCTAGAATATATATATATAGAGAGAGAGCTTTGATAAATTCGTAAAAATAAGACAGCACTTTGTGTGTTGATAAATTGATAAATAGAACAAAAGATATGAACAGACAGTTTTTTGAATAAAGACATCAAAGCCGTATATAGGTTTATGGAAAAAGTGCTCTATTTCACTACTGATTGCAAATCTGAAGAAATTCTGAGACATGATCTCACACCTATCAGATTGAGTAAAATGATAAAAGGGCAAAATGCCAAATTTTGGAGGGGATGTGGAAAAAATGGGGACACTAATACACTATTAGTGGAAATGAGAACTGATCCAACCATTTTGGAGAGCAATCTGGAATTGTGCTTAGAGAGTTATAAAATTGAGTATACCATAAGACCCAGTAATGCTATAGCTGGATCTAGAGTCCAAACAAATCAGGGAAAAAGAGAAAAGATCAGGTATGTTCTAGGATATTTATAATAGCTCTATTTGTGGTGGCAAAGAACTAGAAATTGAGGTTTTGTCTAGACAAATTATGTTACATGATTGTGATAGAATACTACTGTGCCAGAAGAAACAATGAGCAGATACATTTTTAAAGATCTACATGAAGTAATGAAGATTGAAAGGAGTTCAACCCAGAGAACATTACATATAGCTACAGAATTAATAATAGGAAAATAACTTGTGGATGTCCCCCTCCAGGAAATGAACTGAGAAAGAGAAATACAAAAGACACTCTCTATCTATCTACCTATCTATCTATTGTTGTATTTGGGAAGCAATATGAATCTCACTCTATCTATCTATCTATCTATCTATCTATCTATCTATCTATCTATCTCTATTTGTTTGGATGATATCTTCTATGGTGCAAGCAAGTAGGAAAGGATGAGATACCTATGAGTAAATTATATTGAATAAACAAATAAAACTATATCTTATGTATTTCTATTTATAAGTTCTTTCTCTGGAGGCAGGGCTACACAAGTACTTATTCAAACAAAGTTTCTTTTGCTGTATATCATGTGTTCTTGGTTCTGCTCATTTCACTCTTAATAACATCATTTATATCTTTTCATGTTTTTCCCAAATTAACCTGCTCATCATTTCCTACTGTGCAGGTGTTCTACAACACAATCATATGCCACAACATGATTAGCCATTTCCCACTTGGTGGACATCCCTTCAATTTCCAGTTCTTTTCCACCATAAAGAGAGCTGCTATATATGTTAAAACATATAGGTTCTTTTCTTTTTTCTTGATCACCTTAGGAAATAAACCTTAGTGGTATTTCTGGGTCAAAAGTTTAATGATGATGATGATAATACTTTAATTCTTTGAGCAAAATCCCAGCCATGTTCCACACTCTGGCCTTACCTCAAAAATCCCCCCCTGAATCCATATTTTCTCCCTAGTCTCCAATTTCTGGAATAATGCTATTGTTCCTGAATGACCTGTCATGGATTTGTTTCTCTAAAGACCCGTTCAACATTCCTGTAACTTTCCAGGATCAAATTACCAATACTAAGCCATTCCTCACCTACTTGAGTTCTTTCCCACTATTAAAATGTAAACTATCAGAGGGCAAAGATTATATTCACTTTTATATTTGTATTCCCAGAGGTAAGCAGAGTGCTTGGCCCTTCATAAGTGTTTAATAAGCCCTTTTTTCATCCCTTCATATCCTGGAGCTAGTAGATTATGCTGGTAGAATCTAAACTCAGAACTAGAAATGAATTATCCAAAAAGGGGAAAAATTAATCACTATTCAAGACAATCTAGAGAATTAATAATGGGTCTATGGCATTGCAAATGATATAATGAGTTTTGAAACAAAATGAATTTAAGGGTTCTTTAAATTAGAAAATAAAATTTCACAAAAGAATCCATGTCTAGATAATGCATTTGATCCCATAAAATGCTAATTCCAGTGGACAGATGCTTAAATTAATATGAAAGAGACAGAGAGCAGAGACAAGAAGGCAGAGGGAAACAGAGGAAGAGAGAAGAGAGATGGGATGTGATGGGATTGTCATAGATGTTCCCAAGTGGCTGAGAGTGTGGCAATCTGTTTTATTCAAAATGACCCTGCTAATAGACAAGGCCAGAAAGGTACCCATAACTCCTACAGAAAAGAGCTATCCAAGAATCATATTATTGATGCAGGGATAAGATGTTAGATACTATGTGGGCCCATTTAATAAGATATATGCTTTTAATTTCTTTAACCTCTCCAAATTGTAAATTAATGGTACAGAGTGGCTCTAAATATTGCAACACCCAAATAACATTGGAGAACTTAACCCTTAAATGTTCTTTCTCTCATTAAAAAAATAAGGAAAGGAAAACAAAGCTTTTTATCTGAGAAAATGATTTGAGGGTTGGGGAAACTGATCAATTGCTGCCTAACTTCATTCAGGCAGGCTCATTCCACTTCCACCTTGCACTCCATTCATCATTTTGCCTTGCCTTGTCAGTGAAGCCCAGGAACCTCCACTTGATAATGAAGAGCCACAAATGTTCCTTTCTGTTTAGAAACAAATGAAGTTCATTAGGTAAAAGATAGTAATGCTGTTCTTCTCAAAAGATGGAGGGCTGGTTTAACAGAAATGGCTCCAGGCCAGTGGTAGTGACCATCTCAGGAGTGCCTTAGCTTGATCCTAGCCAAGGACACCTTCAGGAGAGGGGATAAGGGTGATGTCTTTCTTCTTTAATTGAACAAGACAGTTAATTGATCATGAGGATTTGTTCGAGATGCTGAAACAATGAAAATGCATATCTGTGTCAGGAAGGACGACTTTCCGCTTAACTGCCTTGCTTAAAGGACCAGTGCATCAAGTTCATGCTGATTTTCATAGATATAAACATGACAAGAGTGAATTTTTATACCCTAGTTTAAATAGAAAGGTAACACAATTAACTCAAAGAAAAGATAGATTTTAGTGACTGAGACTATTCAACTTAATGAGACAATACCAAATTCTTTATGTGGCCAGCACCTTGGACTTGGAAAGTCATTACTCACAGGAGCACGGTAGATTCTCTCTCGGAGTCCACCTGTCCTGGTGATTTCTTTCCTCCATGACACTAATAAGAGGAGACCGTGCAAACCCAAGACATGGGCACTTAATTCTCAGCTTGCCGTATTCCCTGATTTCCAAGATGATTCAGATTTTGATACATCATCGTCATCATGATAGTGATAACAACTACTACTGACATTAAAGCGAGCAAAACAATGTGTGTGTTCTCATCTAAGCATCTCTCAATCTTGCAGTAGCCCTGGTGAGGTAGATACTGCAAATAATATTTTACAGATGGGGAAACTGGGACTCAGAGAGGTAAAGTGATTTGCACATGGCCACATTGTTAAAAGTATGAGTTAGGATTTGAAATCAGGTCTTCCACTTAAATATATTGTTACAAAGCTGAAAAAGCAGAAGAAAGAAAGCATTGCTATATAAAATGATTTTATCAACATAAATGGCAAGGAGAGCAATAGCAAAAATTGGACATTATCTATTATAAACACTAAACTTAAGCTCTGGAAAACAGGTAAGAAAATGTACCTCCCTTCCTTCCTTGCAGAGGTAAAGGACCAAAGGTGTGGAACATTATCTATGTTTGCTTTGGCTGGTTTTGTTGAATTAATTTTTTTTTCATTTCATTCTTTGTTATAAAGGATGATTTGCTGGAGGCAGCTGGGTGGCTTAGTGTATAGAGAGTCAGGCTCAGAGACAGGAGGTCCTGGGTTCAAAACTGGCCTCATACACTTCTTAGCTATATGACCCTGGGCAAGTCACTTGACCCCCATTGCCTAGCCCTTACCACTCTTCTGCCTTAGAACCAATACATAGTATTGATTCTGAGATGGAAGGTGAGAGTTAAAAAAAATAAGGGATGATGCGCTAGAGAGGGTAAGAGGGCAAGATATATGTTGAATTGAATTATGATGTAAAATGGTATATTAAAATAATTTTAAAAATAAAATATTCTAATCCATTTACTATTTTGTTGTTGCTATTTAATCAATCATTTCAGTCATGTTTGACTCTTCATGACCCCATCTGAGATTTTCTTTGCAAAGATTTTGGAGGAGTTTGTCATTTCTTTCTCCAGTTCATTGTACAAATGAGGGACTGAGACAAACATGGTTAGGTGTCTTGCCCAGGGTCACAAAGTTAGTAAATGTTTAAGATAGGATTTAAATTCAAGTTCTTCTGACTCCATGTCTATCATTCTATTGATGATTTAGCTGTTCATTCACTAGAGCACACATATTTCCAAGAATATCAAAACAAAAATCTTACTTCAGAAGTCCCTTTTATAGAATACCACTGAGTAGATAGACATCCCCCAAAACAAGAGAATTTATTAAGCACCTTATATATACAGAGTACTCTGCTAAACAGCCTGGAGAGATATAATGCTCAAATAAAGCCAGATCTTTTGCGTAGTGTCTGGGAGCAGAATATGATACATATTCAATATCTGACAAGTGCCTAGGGGTTCTCAATGTTGGAGGAGATCTAACTTTACAAAGTGCTTCTAAATTGCATTACCCTTTGCCTAGCATTGAATGGTCTGTAGCTTGAAGGATTTTAGAGGTCATGTCATCCCCTAATTTTGCAGAAAAGGAAACTGAGTCTTGAAGAGGTAAAGTTAACTGCTCAAGGTCACACCAGTATATAGCAGACCTCAATTTAAAATCCAATGTTCTTTCTACTACAAAATCCTGGAATACAGGAGTACAAGTTAGATTTTAAAAAGCCATGTTTATAGGAGAGATTAACCAATGATGACCATATGATTTTTCTAAAGTATAATTCTAATGATGTAATATCCTGAATCCCTTCAATAATCATGAAACTTCCATGCCTCAATAGAACAATGATTCTCAATAAGTTTCAATTGTTTCCTAATTATTCTAGAATATAAACTCCTTTGACATTAAAATTCCTTCACATCCCAGGTGCAGTCAGCTTTTTTCAAACTGATTTCCAATGCTAGCCAAGACAAACTATATTTCACTTTGTGACCTACTTAATGTTCCCTTTAGTCAATATTCCATCTACTGCCTTTGTAGCTTTTCACAGCCTGTCTCCCTTTCCCAGAATTATGCCCTTTCCCACTCTGAGTCCCTAACTTTCTTTAAGACTCAACTAGCTTTCCCTGATTTCTAACCCTTCCAATTATTAGGGCTCTTTCCCCTAATCCCAAATTACTATCTATCTATTTATGTATCTATCTATGTATCTATGTAATCTATCTATCAGCCTGTCTGTCTGTCTTTCATTGTAGTATTTTGAATAGAAAGTGTTGTTATTAAAAATGACGAGGGCCCAGATTAGAAGGGAGAATAGTATTTTAATAAAAGCAATGCTGATAGAGATAAAATCATTAGACCATGTGCCTGTAAGTATTCAAACTCCTGCCTCAGCCATTTTACCTTTTCCTCTCTTCCCACGCCCGGTAGCTAAAGAGGAAGTTCAAAGTCACTTCCCCCTATTTTAAAACAGTCCCTCACCTTGAATACGTAATCCAAAACAGGAAACCCATTGGGGATCACGGGAAATGTAGTTCCAAGTATCCCAAGTGATTTTAAATAATACAAAAGTCAGCCAGGAATTCTGGGTTTGATTCTCTCCTTTGATACACACCAACTGTGTGGCCCAGGGTAAGTCACTTACCTGTTCAATGTTCTAAGCAAAGCACCATCTATAATTGGCAGAGAGAAGAGGTGTTGACCTGAATTAGTAGAAAAATGTGTTCACTTTGAATTTCCCTATGCCAGTAAAACCATGGTTCCAATCTCTTTTCCCTTATGTTTTTCATAATCATTCACCCCTTTTATGTGTCCCCACCAGGAGAGTATAAACTCCTAGAGGTCAGGGATTATTTCATTTTTGTCTTTGTATATCTAGTGACTAGTACTATATCTGCCATGTACTAGACACTTTATAAACCAGTACTTGTTGAATTGAAAGTAGAAAGAGGGGCAGCTAAGTGCCTCAGTGGATTGAGAGCCAGGCCCAGAGATGGGAAGTTCTAGGTTCAAATCATTCTTTAGACACTTCCTCTCTGTGTGACCTTAGGCAAGTCACTTAACTCCCATTGCATAGCTCTTACTGCTCTTCTGCCTTAGAACTAATACACGGCATTGATTCTAAGACGAAAGATTAAAGTTTAAAAAAAAAGTAGAAACAATTTTTAAAAGCATGATTAGAGGATTATAGAAAGACTTATACTCCCATCCAACTCACCCTCAACATTTTGCTTTTATGTGACAAATGGGTGAGAAAAGTATTTATTAAATACTTAACAAGTGCAACACATAATTCTCATCACTGAAGATACAAATAGAAAAGTAAGGCAGTCCCTTCTCTTAAGGAGCTCACACTCTGGGAGAGACAACATATGTGGAAAGTTTCAAATATACATCAGATCAAATGGTCTTTTTTTAAAAATAAAGTTCTTGAGAACTTCTTTTTTTAAAAAATTTTTTTAAACCTTAATATATTTTTATATATGTCCTTCTATATTAATTTTTATTTGTTACATGGCTAGGCAATGGGGGTTAAGTGACTTGCCCAGGATCACACAGCTAGGAAGTGTCTAAGGCCAGATTTGAACCCAGGACCTTCTGTCTCTAGGCCTGGCTCTCAATCCACTGAGCCATGCAGCTACACCCTCAAATGGTCTTTTAAAAAAAGTGGTAGTGCCTCTTTAATGTCATTTCCACCAAAAAAAATCATCTGTATTTCTGTGTTGAACCACTTGACAGTGCCAAAGACTTTGGTTGTAAGAACCCTCTTTTCTAGGTCTTCTACGCCTGTGGCTATAGCAGCAGTAGGCATAGTTACCAGGCTACTTTTCCACAGAGGTTGACAGCTGTAGGTACTTGTCTGGAAGTAATGATATTCCAAAGCTCTTGGGTTTAAGATTGTGGGATATTTTCACTGGGGTCTGAAGGAAGATATATGTAATGGTGGTAATTTCATTTGCCTGGCACATGCTTCCTTCACTCTCATGCCTAACTACTTTGGCAAGGCTACCTTGCCTGCTCTATGGATAACTCTTGATTGACTGTTGCACTGACAAATAAGCTATAAATTTTACCCAACACTGGACAGAAAAACTCACAAAAAAAGAAGTAAATAATCTATACAACTTAGATGTAGTTCCCTCTTCACAGGTAGACAGGTACCATTTTCCTCTAAGTGCCCATTGAGTTTTTGGTAATATTCTGTACTTCGACTAAACCAAGGACAAAATAAAATGTTCTGCAAGGAATTGGTCTGTTCAAAGGCACAATAAGAGCCAGGTTGTTATCCAAAATTGTTCTTGGCCCAAAGTCAGAAGCAATGTGTTCTTCTTTAACCTGACAGCCTTGGAACCAAGCTGATGAGAGCTAGGAGTTAGAAGAGAACAGGGAATGATTGAGGAAATAATCAAATTAATATATTTTGTGGAGATAGTAGTTTGGGGTCTGGCACAAGTTTGTTTAGTAAATAAGGCAGACCCCATTTTACCCAAACCTCCTTATGATGTAACCTGTGATAAGATAGTATTCAATATACCTTAAGTCTACTCTTATATACCTTAAACCTTACACAGTGATATTAAAACACATTTCTATATTTTGGATTCTGAGGACTACAGAAATCCCACTGTATTTCTGATTTGTCAGGACAGTTCACAAAAAAATTTCTTAAGTCTTGAGAAAGAGGGAGAATGCTGTCAGCACTGCCTTTATTGAAAAAAAAAACAAATGAGATATAATATGAGCTCATAATTTCAAGTCTAGGCATGTGAGTTCCAAACGCTAACCCATATTAATATAAATAGTTCATTCAATAAATACTTATGAAGCACAGATAAATAAACACACAATATATACACAGTTTATCCTAGGGAATTTTAGGATGAAGTTTATTAACAGTTATTGTGGTGAGTGGGTCAGAAAAGTTTGGCATCGGCATGTGAGCTGAATCTTCAGGGAAGGCGTTCTATGAGACAAAATTGAGATGAGGAGAGAGCACACTCTAAGAATAAGAGGCAGATTGTGAATAGGGATAGACATGGGAGATGGAATGTCCTGGACTAGGTACAGCAAGCAATCTGGTATAGCTGGATTTTGGGTTGTAAGAAAAATAATGTGCTTGTAAAGAGAGGCACCTCAAAACGTCCCTTTCCTTTAATCCTCTGATTCAGTCTCAGGATTAAGTGATGCTCCTTTTAACAATACCCAGACCTTCTACCTTTAGCCTCTTTTATATGATATTAAAGAATGTACCCCTTTTATCAAGCCCATATTTGTTCTTAATTTTTAACTCTCATCTATTGACTCCTTTTGTGGTGCCTACAAACATATCTAGATTGCACCCATTCTGAAAACAAAACAAACAAAAAAACTCTTCATTTGACCTCTACCATTCTATCCAGCTATCATTCTACATCTTTACTCCTTTCACAATCAAAGTTTTAGAACGAAAAACAAACATCTACAATTATTGCTTTTACTATCTCACTTCCTAATTACTTTTTTACACCTTGAAATCTGACTTCCATTTCTTCAGCCTGATAAATCCACCTTTTCAAGGACAAATCCACTACCATTATCTCTATTGCTAAAGCCACAGGTCTCTTCTTAGTTCTCATTCTTCTTGACCTCTCAGCAGCATCTGACATTGCTGATCTTCTGTCCTTTTAAATAGTCTCTTCATGCCACATTTTTAGTATACTGTTTTATTGTGGGTTTCTTTCTACTGTCAAACCAATCATTCTCAGTCTCCTTTGCAGGTTCATTCCTGTTTGGTTCTTGTAATCCAGGAGTCTATCTGGGGTGTTCATATCCTCTCACTCACTTTCTCTCAACTCCCTAGAACAGTGATGATGAAACCATGACATGAGTGCCAAAGGTGGCACACAGAGCACTCTCTGTGGGCATATGGCCACCCCCACCTTGAGTTCATTACTAGAAAGGCAGAGGGACTCAGATGAAGCTGAAAGTTCCCTTCTTCCTCTCCAGCATGCCTGGTGACATTTTTTACATCACCTGCACCTTTGTCCAGCAGACCAATGGGAAAGCATGGGGGACAAAGTGGGTGGCTCATAGGAGGCAGAGATAGAGGGAGGCAGAGCACATTCCTCACTTCACCCACCCCTCCACCCAGCATCCAAATGGGAGCACTTTCTCCCTCCCCTGTGTCTGGTAAGGTGCATTCAGCACTAAGGTGCATTCAGCACTAAGTGTGGGGAAGGGGCATGGCACTTGGTCTCTGGTTGGGGGGTGGGCATGGCACTCAGTCTGGTGGGGTGGGGTTGGAGCAGGGCTAGGCACTCAGTCTCTAAAAGTTTTGCCATCACTGTACTAGAATGAAAAGCTGCAGAGCTGAGTAGATAAGCTCATCTCTCACTTGACATCCATCACCCATATATCCCAATGCCCACCTTTACCCCATAGATGTTCCACAGGAAACTTAAATTTAATAAAATCAAAGTGGAACTCATTACCTTTCCACTGAAACCCTCCCTCTAAATACCTTGTTTTTATTGTTTGCTTTTTAGAGCATTGTCATTCTTCCATTTACCCAGGTTCTCAAACTAAGAATTATTTTCCATTCTTTATTATCATCCACCATCCACTTCCCAATAGAAGATAAACTTATTGATTCTATATTCTCAAAATTTCTTAAATCTGTCCTTTTCTTCCTTCTTACAAAATAGTTACTCTTTCTAGGAATCCATGCATGTAAATAACCTAATATACAAAACATTATACTTACCTGGCAGGGGTGATTCCATGATCATGAAAGTGGTTTCCCCAGGGTGAGGCTTATCCATTGCACTCAGGATGGGCTGACCCCTGCGATTTCCCCAAATGCGGGAAACTCAACTGCATAATTTGTGGTAGTGGACGACTACATTCACTCTCTTCCCTAAAAAAAAATTATGCGTAGAAATAGGTGACAGTTTCTTGTAAGGTCCTCTTCTGTTTTCTTCATTTCTTGACATATTATAGCTGCGTGTGATTTTTAAGAAAAATAGAAATAATAAAAAAGAATGTTATTTGGCCATTATGTGAAGGATGGATTAGAAAAAGGAGTTAGTTAAGGCAAGGAGACCAAATAAAAAACTTTTCTAATAGTCCAAACAAGAAGTGATGACAACCTAAATTAAGATGGTTGGTATACTAAGAAGGATATAAATGCAAGTAAAAATTATTGAATTATTAAAAAAAAGAGTTAGACTGATAATCTTTGAAACTGAATATATTTAGGAAATAAAAGAGATAAAAGAATTAAGGCTGATACCTAGGTTCCCTAAACAGAAAGAGAAGTTAAGGTGATGTGAAGGGGTTTGAGGAAAAGATAGGAGGCATTTGAATGGAAATCTAAGAGGTGGTTAGTGATATATATCAGGAATTCAGGCAAAAAGACTAGGAGAGAGTATATAGATCTAGAAACTATATGCAAAGATATGAAAGCTGAATCAATGAAAACTGATGATGCTGAAGAGAGACTTACAAGAAAAGAGAGAGAAGAGAAGAGATCCCATCACAGAATCTGGGAGATATTCTCAGAAGATAGAATGATCCAACAAAGGAAAGGTCAGACAGGTATGAGGAAATATCCCAACATGTCAGAAGAGACCTGAAAGAGAGAGGTACCCTGAACACTTAGGGGAAAGAGACAATCCAGAAATCTGACAGATAACAAAGTCTGACAGGTAACAAAGAAGATTAAATGTTGCTGAGAGGTCAAAATTTTTAAAAATAGAATAAGAAAAGGTCATTGTATGTGGCAATTTAAAGATCAAGGGTAACATTGGAGATAAGAGATTCAGCTGATTAATGAGATAACAAACCAGATTGCAAATGCTTGGAAGGTAAGTAAGGGAAGAAGTGATGGTAATGAGTTTAGATATTTTTTTCCTAAGAGTTTTGCTATGAAATGCAAGAGAACTATATGATGATAACTTGAGGAGACAGTAGGGTCAAATGAAGGGTTGTTTGTTTTTAAGCTTGAGGAGAATTGAGCGCATTTATAGGCAATAAGGAAGAAGGCAATAGATGACAGACTCAAGAAGGAAGTGGCATTGGCAGATACAAGCTGCCTAAGGTTACAGGAGGTTCAACATCATCTTCAGAGGTAAGTTTACATAGATACCTTGAACAACCATAAATTACACATCCAGGGCTGTTTGAGAATTCAATTTCTATGTGCATCACTGTAATATGAGTAATTTGAAGTTGTTACCAAGTTCTCTGGGTGAACTGAATTAGTTCTATTTGGTTCAACATTTCAGCAGTATGGAATAACAAATAAATGCTTTGAATCAAAGGAGAATTAATGGACCTTTGGGGCACTGAAGAAGGGGAGAAGCTGAGTGTATGTGTTGCTATGGTACTGCACGGATTTGCATCCCTATTATGACTTTGAAGAGCTTTGGACCAATTTCTCAAAAAGCACTTTAAAAATTGTGTGATATCTTACCTGCTGCTATAGAGCTTAGCAGTGGGCATTACTATGCACAGTCCCCTGGAGACAGTCTTGAGAGACAGTACTACTGAGCTGTCCAGCAGACAGGAAGCAGAGTTGACATTGGAAGTTCCTGCATTTTCTGCCCTCCATGAATCCCTGCTGATGCCTGGGAAAAAGAATTGTTACCTATAGGTCACCTCCAACTCTGCCTTCTCAGCAGAATCCATTCTTGTGAAGAGGTAAATTTCAGCTAGACATAAGGGAAAGCATCCTAACAACAAAAGCTATATGAAAATAAAAGTAGTTTTTTTTGAATGAATAAATGAACTATTTCAGTACAGAGAGAGTTCCCTACCACTGGATATCTTGAAGCAGAGGATTGATGACCACACATTAGCCCTACTGTAAAAGACATATTTGTTCTGCTATCTTTCAGACTTGTCTTTGATGTCTCTTCCAATTCAGATGCGGTTACTGTGATTTTCAAGTCAGCTTTTGGTAGTTTTTCTCAAAAATATAATTTTGAAGCCTCGTACTATTTGTGCCAACCTTTTTTTCATAGACCATTTTTGTTTAGTCAATAACAGGAAACAGCAGACTGAGAAATGCCAAAAAGTCAATGACTAAAGAGTAAGTCCTGTCTTGAAGTAGGTTTTTGGATTTTTGGGAAACTAGAACTATATAACTGATCATTTTAGGGAAATCTAAGTGTAGATACTCCCTCTACCTAGTGAAATAAGAATAAGGGGTGAAGGAAACAAAGAATCCTATATACAACTAGAAAGGGAAGGGAAGGAGAAAAACACATTTATTAAGTGTCTACTAAGTGCCAGACACTGTGCTCAGAACTTTAAAAATATTAATTAATTTGGTAATCACAATAATTTTTGGAAGTAGGTGCTATTATGAACCCCGTTTTATAAGGCAGAAAGGTTAAGTGCCTCTCCAGAGGTCATAGAGGTAATAAGTGTCTGAGGATGGATTTGAACTCAAGTCTTCCACATTCCAGGCCCAGCACTTTATCTTATTTACCACCTCATTGCTACTGGAAACCAGAAACTATCTAGTTCAACATCTCATTTTACAAACATAGATCTGAGACCTTGAAATGTTAAGTGACTTGCCTAAGGTTCCACAGGTAATAAATATCCAAGATGGGATTTGAACTGAGGTCCTCTGATGCTAGAGCAATGGTTCTTCTGTTTTCTCCCACTATCTCCTAACATGGCTGTTTGTTTTTTTTTAAATCCTTATCTTCCATCTTACGATCAATACTATTTATTGGTTCTAAGGCAGAACCAATAAATCTATGATAGCAGAACCAAGCAGTAAGAGCTAGGCAATGGGATTTAAGTGACTTGCTTAGGGTCACATGGCCAGGATATGTTTGATGCCAGATTTAAACCCAGGACCTCCCATCTTTGGACTATCTCTCTGTTCACTGAGACCTAACTACCCTTCTCCTAACATGTCTTAAAGTTTTGGGTTTTTTTGTTTTTGTTTTTTACTTTTACCATCCATCTTAGAATCAATACTATGAATTGGTTCCAAGGCAGAAGAGTGGCAAGGGCTAAGCAATAGGAGTTAAGTCACTTGCTCCAGATCATACAACCAAGAAAGTATCTGAAGTCAAATTTGAACCCAGAACTTTCCCTCTCTAGGCCTGGCTCTCTATCTAATGAGCCACCTAGCTGCCCTCTATGCCTAAAAGTTTTAAAGAGTTTCCTGGGGGAAGCACGAAATTAAGTGACTGGACCCTCAGCACAAAGTCGGGTTTCTTCAGAGGCAGAACTTGAAATGAAATCTCCCCAAGGCCATATCGCTCTCTTCTATACCATGCTGTCTCAGCTTAGACTATTTTCTGGTGGTATTTATATTTGGATATTAGTAATCTTCTAAAAAAATCTTCATCAAAACCATGGCATTAATTCAGCCAAATGATATTCCCATTTGAATAATAAAACGGTGAGAGAGAGAGAGAGAGAGAGAGAGAGAGAGAGAGAGAGAGAGAGAGAGAGAGAGAGAATGGCTGCATAATAACATCCAATTCTTCAGTAGCACTTGGGGGCAGAGAAAGAAGCATCCTCCTTCACAACCAGTTTCTAAAGGAACAGTGACAATAGCCACAAGTACAGTGCCTTGCCAGTAACAGTTTCTCAAATATCGGGTTCTTTAAAAATAGGTGACAGCAAGGACATTGAGTTTTATCAATGCTCCAAGATAAAAGAGAAGGACAGAAGTTATTGTACTTCATAAAACACTGGGTTGGGGGGAGAGAAAATGAAAGGATAATAGAAGAAAAGCCTTGCCACAATCTTTGTAAAGGTTTTTTCCCCCTAATGCTACAGACATTATTATTTTGCATTAATCTAGCCACCTACTATTCCATTAGAATCATTTATGAGCAACTTTTTACAGAAATCTTATCAATTAGGTTAAGCCTGGTTTTCTCACTCTGTAGTTAAATGGACTAGGAACCAGGAATATTAGTGACAATATAGTCAGATGGTCAGATCCCCATAACAGCAGCCAAACCTGGATGATGATTGTTAGTTCACAGCTCTTGGATTTTTGTGGGGTTTTGTCACTTTTTATGCATAGATTTTACAAAATAGTCTTGCTTTAAAAAAATCACCACAGATTCTAAAAACATTGGCTTATTTAATCCAGAAAGAGACCACGAAATCACACTAACATCACGTTCACTACAAGTTAATCTTATTCCATATTGAAGCTTTATGCAATATAACTATCCCTTCTAAAGGTTAGCAAGAGTCTCTTAGCTGACTAAACCCATATTGAGATGGTAAAGCAAATTGAAGAATAACATTTTTTACTTTATTTTGTGCATTTATTTTTTTCTAGTGCAAGCAATCGATGTCTTGTTCCACAACAGGATGTACATATAAATATGTATTGTCTGATAACACATGTTTAGCCCTATATCAGTGATGGTGAACCTATGGCACGAGTGTCAAAGATGGCACAAAGAACACTCTCTTTGGGCACATAGCCACCTTCTCCCACTTGGAGTTGGTTACTAGAAAGGCAGAGGGACTCAAGTGGAGTTATTGTCCTCCTTCTCTCCACTTGGCCTTAGGACACTTTTTCGCATCCCCCACCCCACTGCCCAGCAGCCCAGTGGGAACACACAGAGGGTAAAGTGGGTGGCTCACAGGTGGCAGAGCTGGAGGGGAGCAGAGCACTCAGGACACTCCCCTCCCTCTCTCTACACTTGCTGAGGATATTCTTCACTTCACCCACCCCTCTGCCCAGCAGCCCTGGGAGCTCTTTCTGTCTCCCCTGTGTGAGATAAGGAAGGATAAGGCATGGCACACAGTCTCTAGGGAGAAGCGGGCATGGCAATCATTCTGGGGTAGAATGGGGGCAGGGTCTGGCATACCATATTTAAAAGGTTCACTTTTGCTGACTTATATCATATCATTTGCAGTTGTGGAAAGTAGTAGGAGAAGAGAACATGGATTGTGAAAATATCAGAAAGTAATTGTTGAAAACTGAATCAATATGTAATCTGGAAAAAATAAACATGGCATAATTTTAAAATAATCAAGGTTATGGAAAGGAAACACATCTTTGGCTTGAAATTCCAAGGAAATTTCTGAAACATTTGGAGAAGCAAATCCTTATGCTCATTTCCCTTAAAAGTGCCCAATATGCTCTTTCTCAACCTTGCTGAACCTTCTCATGTGTTTTTTTCTATTTCCTGTCCATCTAATATGATCAAAGAAATGGCATTAATTCAGTCAAATGATATCCCCATTTGAATAGTAAAAAGGTAAATAAGAAGAGAAGGGAGAGAGAGAGAAGAAAGAGATAGCTGCATAATAGCATTCCAGTTCTTCAGTAGCACTTGAGGGCTATTGAATTTAGAAATCATGAAAATTGTCATTGGAGGCAGAAGTGACAATGAACAAGATTGTAAATCAAAAAAGCCCCCAACCTATACCTTTTCTTCCCAACCTGTTTTAAGGACCCTTATATCCTTAGACTTGAAGATTCTTCAGTTTGTGTGATCTCGGGCAAGTCACTTACCCTCTCTTTGTCTTTGTCTCCTTATTTGTAAATTATGGGTTGGACTAGATCATGAAATCATATGCATGGTCCTGGAAGCAACCTTACAAGCCATGGAGGGGGGCACCTAGATGGCACAGTGGATAGAGAACAAAGCTTGGAGATAAAAGATCCTGAGTTCAAATCTGGCCTCAGACACTTCCTAGCCATGTGACCTGTTCAAGTCACTTCATCCCAATAGCCTAACCCTTACCATTCTTCTTCATTGGTATTAGTACTCTTGATTCTAAGACAGAAGGTAAAGATTTTTTAAAAGCCTTTGAGTCTAATTTCCTCATTTTACAAGTGAGGAAGCTGAGGCACCAAGCAGTTAAATGACTTGTTTATGCTAGTAAGTATATTAGATAGTGTTTGAATTCAGATCTTCCTGTTCCTATACTCATTACCCTCTCCCGATGCCACCAAGCTGCCTTATTAGCCTCAAAATTCCCTTCCCAACTCTAAATCTCAGATCCTATACATGTATTGATATGAGTAAACTTATTCAAATAAGATTTCAATCCACCCTTTCTTTCTCATCTTATATTGTCCCCACCTCTATCTTTCCATAAAGCTTCCATATAAAATATATATAATAACCTGGAAGCCTTGCCCTGGTACTTTTAATATTTTATGTACATTCAATTAGCAATTTAACTGTTCATGTGCACTTTCTCACTCTTACAACATGACTGATTCACTTCCTTTATTTGTTATGTGTGTCTTTGATTTTGTTTGCCACTTGTATGAAAACTATCATTGGTAATACCGAGCAGCTAACTTATACTCACCATATTCTCCTGCTCCCCTCTCCTTGTTAATGACATTTTGATTCTTCTATAGTTTATATGTTGTATTCATGAAAGAATAAGAACTTTGAGGATGTATATTCTTACTTTTGTATTTGTATCCAAAACATTTAGCAAAGTACAGGCACATAGTAAATACTTGAATGATGCTTTTTCATTCATTTCATCCAGCTATTTTATTTAGTCAGTTATTCATCAGGAAGAGGATACCAGTGTTGCAGAATTATTTTTGTATGTGAAATAGTGAGGAATTTTTGATCTTTTGTTTTAAATAGTTGTTCTTTGGATAGATGGTGATAAAAACATTCATTCCTGTTTCCTATGCTATTATTTTCTCTTGTTTCCATTGCATCTTACACTCTCTGTTTTGTGGTCAGAAGAACTGGGTAGAGTCTTAATTCCAATATATTCTAAATACATGACCTTTGACAAGTCACTATAGTTCTTTGAGTGTCACTTTATCTACAAAAGTGGTAGGAATACTTCCAAGTGACCTACCTCATAAGCTTGTTATAGGTATCAAGCAAGGTAAGTACAGAACACATTTAGCTAATGCTAACCAGTTGTTATTATTAATAAAATTGAAGCTAAAAAGACCTTTTCATATAGACTCACTTAAAATAACTTTCTGTAACACCTTTAGAAATGTCCAACTACCAGAATAAAAATGATGTCTTGAAAAAGTGGCAGCTTTATTAAAGATATTGCCTTGATATAGTTGGGGGTTATGGGGGATAAAGAATAAATTACACTAGAAAAGACCTCATAACATCAAAACATAGAAGAGTATAACTCTACTTGATAATAACATTCTCTCAAATCCTGACATGTATTTATAGCCTTATTCATGGTTTTCCTTTCATTTTATACACTATAACACATAAGTACCTGAAATGTCTCCTTTTCCTAGCCTGTATTTTATCTTGTATTCTTATAATTCTTCTTTTTTTACCCAGAAGTCTCTATTTCTTTGTCCCATATTTTCTCCAACAGGACTACTACACATTTTTATCCTAAGATTTGCTTTTAAGAACTTTGACTTCAGGCCAGGCACAATTGTGCATGCCTGTAAGTCCTTGCAAGGGGTAGGCTAAGATGCCTGGATCCCTTTAGCTTGGCATTTCTAAGATATAGTAGAGTTGTAGCCAACTGGGTGTCTGCACTAAGTTGGGGGACCAATGTGGTAAGCTTTCAGGAAGTTAGGGACTAGGGGTCAATCAGCCAAGGTCAGAAAGGAAACTTATCAAATCTCCCATATAGACCACTAATTGCTTCTGCTCCTCAAGCTCAGGGATGGAGAGAATGGAAGAGGATGAAGAAGAAGATGAGAAAGAGGAATAATAAGAGAACAATAAGAAATAAGTTTGGCTTCAACTTTTTGAATACACTGATAATTCCATATTCATCTTTTTTTCATGCTTCATTTTAAAGCAGTAACCTGATCTTGGTAGCATGCAATAATAATCATCCCTGCTGGAAGGCACAGTTGATCGAAGGCCCTACTTATAAAATAGAATACTTTTCTTTTTATAAACACACACGCTCATGCAGCGGCAGCAATTCATATTTTCCAAAGTACAACTTTAAGCTCTATTAGACTGTACCAACATTATGGCAAACAACAGTCTATTAGTCTATAAAAGATGAAATTTCTATGGCATGTTAAAGTTTACAAAGCCCTTTGTTTCTTTTGAGGGATACATTTATTTTATTGGATGTCCAAAGAAGCTCCTTTATGAGGTATTACAATGGAAAGTGTGTTGTTTAGGAGGGCATGGGATTTCACAGTGAAATTCTGGCTTTGCCACTCAGGTCTTGGGACCTTGGCAAATAATTTCTCTTTCTAGGATTCAGTTTCCATATCCAGCAAAGGATATAGTTAGATCAGAAGACCTCTATGATCTTTGCTAGTTTTAGCTCTATAATTCTGTCCACCTAATATACTGCATTTATTATTGTTATTATTATTACTATTATTATTATTATTATCATCATCATGTAATAAGGAACTTCTGGGACAAGAGGGAAGACATCTTGAGTGACAGGAATGTCGGTTAAAGACTTTGGAATGTGCCCACGGTGGTGTGACCCAGTGCCAAAGGGCAGTTGGAACCACCCCTCTAAATACCCTGGGAAAACAGCACACTTGGTCTCATTCTTGAGAATCTTGGAAGGTGGATTGGAGGGAGGGTAGACCCTAGACCTGCAATCCAGCATCCATATCTAAGCACCATAGGAAATCAATTACCTGCTACTAATAGAGTTGAGAGAGACAACACCACAACCAACAAGAAGAATATAACTAACCTTCCTTATCCTTTGGCTTGTGCCAAGGCTGGGCTAAGCTAGGGATTGAGAGAGGGAGAAGAAAACTCCAGCCTATTATCAATTTCATCATCCATTTGATTTAGATTACCTTTATTCATTTAGATTTAGCTTAACATTCCCTAAACCTCTTTCCTTACTTCTTTGTTCCTAACTCTTATAGATGAGCAAATAAATCCTGTTGTAGTTCAATCCAAAGAAGATTGGTGTTCTTTTCCTAACTGGTGAATCATCCATAGCTAATTAGGGAAGGGATTTATAAACTTCAGTTAGAATAGCATTTATCCAATGGGCACATCTATACCAGCCCAAACCAACCCTTTACCATCAAATCTGACCCCAAGCCAGGGACTAGAAAGAGTTGTTAAACACTTATACAACTCCCATTAGGTTCCTGGTTTGGGCACTGTTGTAGAGGCAGAAGCTTGGCTAAGCTTATCTTCATAAGCCCTGGGTTACTGGCACATTGGGTAATCACCTAGGCAAATATTTCACTCACTAGCCCAAATCCTTCCATTTCCAGTGCCTGTGAATTCAGAGCCTGTCCAGCCCAAGTGAGGCTTAGAAACCCTTCCTATTACAAACCTGCCTCCTATTTATGAACAACAATCAGCATCATACACATTTTATATTTAAAGGAACTAAGGCTAAAAGAAATCAAATCATTTACAGGTATTACATATTTCATGTTTGTAGAAGAATTAGAACCTCTAAACCTATTAGTACCAGGTTCAGCACTCATCTTAGGATAACATTTACCTCTCATTAGATTGTAAGCTCCTTGAGGGTAGGAATTCTCTTTTGTCTTTTTTTCATATTTCCAGCACTTAGCATGGTGTCTGATATGTAATGGACTCTTCTTTAAAAACTTCCTACCTTCTGTCTAAGAGCAGTGAGAGCTAGACAATGGGGGTTAAAGCCACATAGATAGAAAGTATGTGAGGCAAGATTTGAACCCAGGCCCCTCTGACTCCAGGTCTGGCTCTCTATTCATAGAGATACCTAGCTGCCCCATAATAGATGCTTAATAAAAGTTTACTAATTGATTGATCAGAGAATTCAGTTGACCAAAAAGCATTCAGACAAAGAAATCATTTGACATTATGTAGAATGAACAACTCATTGTTTAACTAAATTTTCATTTTTAAAATAAGAATTTTCAACTTGTGTTTTATACAAGCAAATTCCCTCTGGTTTTTCACTTGGGTTGACTCCCTAAGTGTGAGAGAAATATACCCTGTTTTTCTCTTTCTGCTGAAATCTATGATACAAATGGATCATGTACTTCCACTGAGAGAATAGGATCTTGGAAATAGAGGCCATAGGCTAGATCAATTTTCTCTCTTGCTTCTAACCCTAGAATCTGAGCTATGGTCTGAAATCCCTGCTACATTCCTGATAAGAACTTGAGAAAAATATTCTAGTATGTTCTGAAAGATTCTAGACTTTTTCCTTGCAAGTCTGATATGAGATACTCTCTTCTCTAAGTGAATTAGGCTAGTCCAGCAAAAGGATCAAAACAGCTACAGTAAAGCTAAGCCCATTCTCCTCAAAGCAACATCATCATAGCATATTGGACCGCAAAAGAACATTAGAGATCATACAATCCAAATTTTATAAACAAGAATCCTGAGCTCCAGGGAAGAAAAATGCCACGTCTATGCTCCTCTGTGAAGAAAAGATAAAAATACAGGTCTTTGACTCCAAAATCTCGCCTTCTTTTATAATTGGAGGGGAGCACCCAAGACTTCTTGGTTAAGATTAGAGCTAATTTCACACACCCATCCAAATCTGGATTTATACTTAAAAGGCTCAGATACAAACACATAAAGCTCCCAATATGATGATGGGGCTAAGCAGGCTCTTCACCCCAGAGGAAAAATATTAACAGTAGAATTAATAACTAGTATTCATATCATGCTTTAAGGTTTTCAAAACTCTCTATAAGTGGGTGTATCACTTCATTTGATCCTCATGACAACACTCTAAGGTAGATACTTATTATCTCTATTTTACAGATGACAGTGGAGACTGAGAGCTTAACTGACTTCCCAGGGTTACACAACTAGTAAATATATAGATTCTGACCTATTTGTTCTTGTCTCTAAGCCCAGCACTATAGCCCGTAATGCTACCTAATATGTCCAGATGTTTCTTCATCCCTTAGAGATGCAAGAATGTTGTAAAACCAAATAAAGCTGTACATTTTAAATAGTAATGTTATTGCTGTCCATGGCCATACAATATCACTTTACTTTCTTAAAAACCAATTGGCAGATTTACCACTCCTTCCATTGGAAATAATGGGTCCAATTCAAGAGCTTTCAATTGGGCAATCTTTTCATTACTCTCTTGAAAGCTAAGTATAAACTGACAGACTTAAACACTCATACCCAATTCTCTCATTCTGTTAAAGTCAATAGGAGTTACAGAGGCCGCTATAATTTAAACTCATTGACGGAAACAGTCAGCCCTTGTTAAACAGCACAAATGGCTAATGTGGTTTGGACAGCTTAATTATATATTTGCCTGGAAACTTGTCACACATCTTGTGACTTCAAAGCAATGCTTTAGTCTTTAGCATTTAAAATTGGCAAAGTGTTTTAGAATCATTTTTATTACTCTTTCACCATACACTGTCACTGGACAGAAAGATGAGATACAGAGAGGTTCTGTGATTTAAATATAGTCATTCATTCAACACACATACATCAAGTACTTCCTATCTAGAAGACCCTGTGCTAGGTGTTGGAGAGCCAAAGTGTAATGAAAATTGTCTCTGTGCTCGAGACAACTGAAATTCTCCTTAGAGATATGCATAAAAATGCAAAATAAATGGAAAAAAGAGAGCCCTAAATGAGTGGCTGGAGGGACTGGGGATACATGGGAAGAACTTGAGAACTTAATCACCAAGCATTGGATCAATGCCTACTAAGTGTCAGACATCATACTGCATTCAAAAGTTAGGAAAAATGTCCTTACCCTCAAAGAGCTTATATTCTTTTGTATTCGATTATAAAGAGGAATCCCTTATGTGGAAAGTGGAACCCGAGGTTAGAACTGAAGGAAGGTAAAGTTCGTCTAATTCTCCCTGAAGAGGTAAATGACAAAGCGAAAAATGCCATCTTCATCAAGATATTTAGAGTAACATTTTTGAGGTACCAAAGATCTGGAATCAAAATAAATGTTCATTATATGGGAAATCACTACAAAGTTAGGATAAATGAACTTAATAAAATGCTGTCATGCTATGAGAAATGTTAAATAAAAAGAAGCAAGCAAAGACTTCTACAAACTAATGCAAAGTGAAGGAAATGTAATCAGGAAAATAATATACATGATAACTACAACTATGTAAATGAAAAGAACAACAAAACAATCAAAACTTACTACTGTGAAATTATGACCAAACTCATTTCCAAGGAAGGGAGATAAGAAGATATCTCCACCCATGTTCTTTTTTCTTTTTTTCCTCTCTCTACCTTCCTTCCTTTCTTTCTTTTCCCTTCTCTTTCTTTCTTCTTGTTATTTTTTATTTTTGCAAAGAAAGAGGACAGAGGGTGTGGAATACTGTATATAATAGACATTTTTTAAAAAGGGTAAAATATGGTAGTTGGTTTTCCAGAACTCTAAAAAAATTCTTATTTTAAACATTCTTTATTATGAAGAGTGTCTCTCTAGGAGTAAAAGAGGACAAGGATACAGTTGAAAATATAGGTGAAGTAAAATATGGAATATATCAATAAAACTTTTTTTAAATAACAAACATGAATGTTTATAGTCATTTCAAAGCTGAGAAACTAACTGATAAATCATCCAAATAATCCATGGTATCAAATGAACCTTTACCTCTCTTCTTTGGGGGGCAGATTTTAATTTTTTTTAGATAATCTAAGGAAGTTAGGTAGTACAGGAGATTAGAATGCCAGGGCTGGAGTTAGGAAGACTCATTTTCCTGAGTCCAAATCTAGCCCTATAAACTTACTAGCTAGGTGACCCTGAGCAAGTCATTTGATCATGTTTACCTCAATTCTTTATCTGTAAAATGAGCTGGAGAAGTAAAAGGCCAACCACTCCAGAATTTCTGCCAAGAAAAACTCCAAATGAGGTCATGAAAAATGGAAAAAAAAATTAAAAATACCTGAAAAACAAGATAGTGTAAGTAATGATATGTGTGCATCTTATATCAGATAACCTGCTTTCTTAGGAGGAAGGAAGACTGGGAGGGAAGGAAAGAACATATAATCTAGAAAAAAATTTAAATCTAAAATTTTAAAAAGATAATATAGGTGACCTCATTATTACAGAAAATGGGAAAAAACTCACAATAAAGTTTATACTTCTAAGTCTCAAGCCAAATGTTTATTTTATTGCAATGTGTATTCTTTCATTTCCTTTTTGTCTTTCTGATTTAAGTAAAAGAAAATATCACAATACCTGCAGGGACCAGATTTTCTTGTGTCTTTTATACTGATATCACTAAATGAATTGGCTTGGAAGGTTGAGGCACGGGGGTCCCAGAGGAAATGAAAGGAAAAAGCCAACTCCTATAGTCAATCTAAATAATCTTTGCATGCCTTATATATTTTAAGGATATTGTTAAATTGTCCCTGATAATTCTATTTAGGACATTATCACATAGATTAGTTATAATAATACTGCCATGAACATCCATCCCTCCCAAAGGAGAAACAAATGTATGATTTTCCCAGTAGCCAGGAAATTAAGAACATATGTTATAGTCATGAACATCTTCATGGATTTTGTTTAACAAGGTATAATGACATAACTTGGTTGCTTTTTTAAATTTTTATGTAAGAAATTAGCAAGCACACTAATTATGAATGAGAAGATGGACATACCTTTGTTCTTTTTTGAAGTAGTGAACCAAAAAGGCTACCAAATGCTAATGTATTGCTTTTGCCTCAAATTTTCACATTTAAATTTGGAGATATTTTGTATCCCATGCATAAAAGAAAAAATTGTTTTGAAAGATGAACTGAGTCGTTCTGTTTATGTGTCCTTCCCAATTACCCTAAGATGACTTTGCCACAGAATGCTTTCCCTGAAGCAAATGACTCCTTTCATTCAGTTAAATGCAGGGCTAAATACTATATTAGGGTTGTGGTCTAGAACAGGGTCCAGAAGCCTAAAATTCTTGAAATGTTTGAGATGCTAAAAAGTCATTCTTTGGCCTTTAGAGACAAAGATGTCATTATAAATGACAAGCATCTTTAAAAGAAAGAAATTTCTTACCCTTAATCCAGCCCCTCTACATCTGTATTTCTCCTTCATGTGAGTGACTAGAATGGTGAATGGGAAGGCAAACAAAAGATAGTCTTCCTCCTTATCCTTTCATCTTTTCTTGAAATTATTGGAGCTGAAAGAACCAAATTACATGTGTAAGAAATGTTTACGTTGCATTTCCTGGAATGGATATTAAGCAAAATTCTTTGGAGAAAGAGAATGTGAACATGAGTTATTTCACTCTAATAAATCACAACTCCACACAAATGTTTCTTCCACTGTTTTTAAAGGAAATTATTATTTCTGTTGGTTGGTTAAGCACTCTGAGAAATTTGACAAAGAGATAGCTGATGGTGCAAATCATACTAAATATTTAAGATTCAAAATCAGCTTTGACTTCATGTAATATTTGTCTACTGCAAAATATCAGTAGATTCAAATAAAAACACAGAAATGAAGATTTGCATCTGGAGTTACTGACAGACAATTTAATGTACTATCACTCTTGGAAACTAACACGGTATCTATTCATAGCCTGAATGAATAATGTTAAAGTGGTCTCATTCATAACATCTTATATTATGGCTAATCTAATGACCCTTACTTAAAGTGAATACTATTTCCTGAAAAATTATTTTTATAGGATCCTATAGGGAATAGGTTGTTAAAAGTAAATTCCAAAATGGGGAAAAAAATCTCATGGTTAATTGCTGTAGGCTTCACAGCAGGATGTGGAGAACTTTTCACATGATTTACTGTTAAAGTCAAGGAAGTCAAGTCTAGCTGCTAAAAAAGATATAAATATTCTTTAGGGTATCTTTTATACTGGTATGGATTTGTGATTTGAATGATGTAGACATTTTCTCGACTAGGGCCCAGCTTTGCCTATCTGTGCCTCCTCATCACATGTGATTCTTTTTTCACATTTTCACATGAATCATCCCATAGTGTAGGGATTAAATTTATGGTTGGACTAAATATAAGAGAATGTGGTTGCAAGTTTTAAAAATTAATACAGCTCAAGTCACAATGACTTTTTTAGCAGCTTTAATTACAAAAAGAGGTAAAAGGTGAAAGAAGAGAAATGTAAAAGATGGGTAGAGAAGATATCTAACCTAACACACTAAATATTTGCTCTGGGGCCTGGCTCCACTCTGGCAGGGCTCATTAATTCCAGCAGGAAGACCCAGTGATAAATTAAACAAGAGTTTTACCCATGCTGTCTCCTCTGAGAGGGATGCCTCTCCACTGCTAATCTCTCCAGAAGCCAGGAAAAGGGGTCATCTTTTTTTCACTCACCCAAACTGAAGTCCAAGGGGAGAAGATCCAAGAGCAGTCTTACCAGAAGCAGTTCAAGTTGCCAGACCCAGGTCCTTCAAGCTGAAGATTCAGGACGAAAGCCAAAGACCTCTTCGACAAAAAATTCATCATCTTTTATATTCTCTTTTTTATGTCCCTTCCTGTCCCTTCCTCCACTTTACAGGGACCAATCACAGTCTTTAAATTTGCTTAACACTGCCCAGGGAGCAGTCAGTCGCTTCTGGAGGTGTATCTCACTTTAGTAAGTGGTTTGTGAACTTGTAGGGGTGTCTTAGTTTTTCATTGATTAAATTTAAAAGTAGGCAAGGGGAAAGTCAATCCCATCTTCACAATAGTAAATATGTTCACTACATTGGAATTCCTTTAATGTTTTTTAGTTCCTTTCTTTTCTTTTTTTAATTGATATTTTTTATGTCATCTTTGTTTCCAAAGATATCCCTACCATTCTCCTATATAGAGAGAAATTTTTCTAACAAAGAATATAAAGAGAAAATAGAAAAAAATCATTTTGAAAGTTAACCAACATAGCAACTGAATCTGACAATGTATGTTATATTGCACACCAACATTCTTCTGTCTCTTCATCTTCACTTTCAAATACATGAGCAGATGATATTTTCTCCATTTTTCTCTAAGTGAAATTTTCCACCGTTTCTTGAGCATGATATTATTCATAACATACTGCAGTGTGCTTGTACCCACAACACACTCATCTTATAGCCTTTAAGCAAACTGCAATTTTGATTCTATTGACTGTAACATTCCAATACTTGAAGACATATTGTAGCAACAAGAAAATAATGGTCACCAATAAAATCTTGAATTGTCCTCCATTCTCATTATAGATACTATTGGTACATATTTACCATAAAATTGTCATCAAAATGAAAAAGTTATAATCAGATGTGTTCTTTTAAATATTTAACAACCAAGATCTCTGAAAAAAGTATGTATGTGTTTTTAAGTTTAATTTGCACCATGAATACTTTCTATAGAAGAGACAAAAATCAAAACAATAAATCAAGCCCAAATTTGTAGCACACAATTTCTGAGGTTTGAATACCATTGGTATAGCTTCTGAGTTCTGGCTGTGAGCCACTTAATTTCCATCCTGTATCCCCTTGCACTTTACCTTTCTCTTTTCCATTTCCAATAATACTTACACGAAAAATTTAATAATCAGCTCCAAAGATACTTAAAGCTGGTTGTGAGCACACTTGTGGTTATAAATTTTTGTAAAACACGGTAACTAGTTCCAGTCCAAAGGAAATATGCAGTATGGATTCAAGTTATACTACCATTAGTGGGGTTCATTGTTTGTGCTTAATAAGGACTTTATTGAATTTAATTATCTTGCATTTATTTGTGTTTGTTATTTTTTATTTATTCTGTTTATGCTTATATGCATATTTGTTTCCAATTCAATTTAATATGATAAACATTTATTAAGTGTCTACTATGTGCCAGGTGCTAAGGGTTCTATTAAGAAAAAGAGAGATAATCCTTTCTCTCAAGAAGCTTACAAGTCAATAAAGGAAAACAACATATAAGGGGAAATTGAAGAAAAGCGGAAGCAGCCACCAGAATTACCCTGCAAAGCATATTCATTGAGGCATGGAGGCATGATGTTCTCTGTTGCTAATATAAAATGGAATACCCTAGGAGACCGGGAACCCTCTATATAAAAAAACTTTGAGAGGAGTTTGGTGCTCTTCTCTTCAGCCTTCTAACTAGGGAAAATAGACTAGAGAATAAATTGAGACAGTGTTGAGAATCAAAACCTAAGTTACTCTACATGGAGATTAAATTTAAGGTGATCCTGGGGGTGGGATGTGATGTTCCATGGAGTCAAAGCTAAGTGTAACAACTGATGGAAAAATGAAGTAGTTTCCTCTGCTAGAATACAATCTCCTTGAGAGTAGAGATGATTTCATTCTTTGTATTTATATCCCCAGTATCTAGGTGCTCAATAAATGCTTGTTGATTAAGACTGAAATATTGCAGTTCCACAGTGATCAATGATGAGACTAGATCATTATAGAAATGCTGGCACATCTGTTCCATTTTAAATTTATTTTCCACTTTCCAGATTTATCTGTAAATGCTCTTGGGATGATGTGACTTAGCTGCCTCTCACACCAAGCTTCCTCCCGCAGGCTTGTTTTCCTCTTCACTGATTTTTGCTGTTTTGTAAGCCAATAATGCTCCTTCATAACATTTGGCAAATGAACTTGTACTTTCATCCAGTGTTGCCCTTGGCTATGTGAAAAGTGATAAAGTGTTTGGTGCCTAAGAGGGTTCAGGACTTTTTTGGCCTCCTGGTTTTGGAAATTATTGTGTCAGTTAAATTTCTCTAAGAAATGATGACAATCAGAATTATATATTTAATTTTATCTATCACCTATGTAGATACTGATCTAATCCATCAGATATTTCAAATTATTATAATGGACTAAAAAATAAGGATCATGCTTCCCCTAATGTATATATAAATTTTTTTCATTAAATTTCATGTTTTTAGATGTTACATGACTTCCACAAAATTACACATGTTCTTTTGTTTCAGTTTCATGATGTTACTTACCACAGAATGCTGCTTACTGGCTTTGTATCATCACCCTGTTCCCTCCTCCTGTCAAGTAAAACTATTTCCATAAAATCCCTTCTCTTTTGTTAAAGGAGAGTTCCCCTTAAAATGGTAATATATCTTTCTCATTTCTTTCCCTTTATTTTCCTAGATTTATTGACCTTTGACCCAAGGATTGAACAGAAGTGAGTGGCTTCCCTAAGGGCTTATCTCTCAGAGTTGAAATAATTCCTTTCATCTACTTTTCAAAGTCCACAGTTTGTTTTAATCAGTTTTGTAATTGTAGTTGTAATTGTAAAAATCATCATATTGTAATTATTCTCTATTCAAGGTTAGTGTATATTTTTTAATTGTTGCAGTTAATTGGTCTAAGGGTACAAAGACAACTGATTCTGATGTAACTCTTGATTCAAAATTAAATTAAATTAAATTTTTAAAAACTGTTTTTTCCTTACAACTTCATGGGCTTTTCAGTGTTCTTTTAGGAGAAAAATAACCATGATGAGATATAAATGTATAAAATGAAAAAAATAAGATCTTCACAAACTGGACAATGTTGTATAAATGATAGTGATGATGATAAAGAGTGAGATATTCATGATGTAAAATGAGAAGCTTCTGAGTAATCTCAAAGTCTTTGTTGTCTTCCATTTTCTTATTCTCAAATATATATGTCAGCACATTTTTTCACCATCCTTACTTCAAAATTTTCAGTTAGGATACAGAATCACAGACTTTTATAGCTAGAAGGGAATTCAGGGATTTTCTATTTAAATTCATACCCAAACAAAGAGGTTATCTGATGAGGTTTTTCAAATAGCTGCAGAAAGACAAAAAGGGAAAAGAAAAGGGAAAAGGGAATGATATACCCATGAGAGATGAGTTTTTAAAATAATAATGCAAAGAAATAGAAGAAAATCATAGAATGAGAAAGGGAAGAGATAACTTCAAGAAAATTAGAAACTTAGGGAACAGCTCATATAAAAATGGTAGGGGTTTGACAGAAGTGGGAGAAATTAAGGAAAACTGACAAGAATACACAGAACTTTAAAAGAAAGGTCTTAATGGCACCAATAATCATAATGATGTGGTTACTAATATAGAGAACTACATCCAAATGGACCTTAGGAATTATTGATATTAAAGCTAATGAAGGCGATGGAATTCCACCTCAGCTTTTTAAAATTCTAAATGATGATGCTGTTAAAGTTATGCACTCGATGTACCAGCAAATTTGGAAAACTCAACAATAGCAACTGGTTGGGAAAAGATCAGCTTATATCCCAATCATGAAGAACGGCCATGCCAAAGAATGGACAAATTACCATTTCACATGCCCACAAAGTTATGCTTAAGATTCTGGTATCTAGACTTTGACTAATATCTAAACCAAGAATTCATCAGACTATCAGTAGGGTTTTTAAAGAGGCAAAAGAACTAGAAACCAAATTGCCAGCATCTGCTGGATTATGGAGAAACCAAAGTAATTCCAGAACAATTTCTTCTTCTGCTTCATTCACTACACTAAAGTCTTTGTGTGGATAACAACAAAATGTGGCAAGTCCTCAAGGCAATAAGAGTACCAGATCATTTTATTTGTCTCCATAGTAACCTGTTTTTAGGGCAAGAAGCAACAGTTAGAAGTGAACATTGAATAACTGATCAGTTTAAGATTGGAAAAGGAGTACCAAAGGGCTGCATATTGTCACCTTATTAATTTCACTTATAGAATTAACTCTGCTGAAGAAGGCCAAGCACTTTGAAACCATTAACGTATATCAACTAATTTCTTTATAAAATCGTATAGAATATGGCAGCTCCAACAAGAAACTAAAGCAGCTAGGTGGCACAGGGGAGAGAGGACTGGACCTAGAATCAGGAAGATCTGAGTTTAAGTCTTATTTCAGACATTTCCTAATTGGGGACTTTGTGAAAGCCAATTTTGACTTTCTATCTTCTGTGACTAAAATAATGTCTGGCATGATACTACTTATTTAATGAATGAGTTTGAAGGAGATTTAGGGTTTTGTTAAGCAGGAATGGCAGAGAGAGTAATTTTAGTTGCATAGCAGCACAAGTAAATACTAATTGGTATGAAAGCACAGAACATGCTTAAATGAAAAGTAGAGGACATATAGAAGAATAGGCATAGAGGCATACTGTGGAACACGTTGAATGCCTAAGTGATGAATATGGACATTCCAGAGGCAAAGGGTAGTCAATGATGATTAGTAATTAAAAATAAACACCTTTCCTTCCATCTTAGTATTAATACTGTGTACTGGTTCTAAAGCAGAAGAACAATAAGGGCTAGGCAATAGGGGCTAAGTGACTTACCCAGGATCATACAGTTAGGAAGTGCCTGAGGCCAGATTTGAACGTTGACTTGGCTCTCAATCCACTGAGTCACATAGCTGCCTCAATGATGATTAGAATTGTACTGAAAAATTAAGCTGTCAATGGTGTGTGTAAATAGCAACAACCTTTGTCTTAACTTGCATTTCTAGGGCCAATTTTAAATCAGAATGGTGACAGAAAAAAGTTTCATATATTCATATCTCCCACAATTGTACTAAAGTCTACAAATTTGAATATTTTATGCAGCTGAAGTCATACATTCTGGGGTAGTCCTTTTCCAAGTCAACTAACTCACTTTTGCAAAAATAGAATTTTATGTTTTTTCTAGCTGTGTAAATATGTATATATGTATGTGTACATGTATATAAATGTATATAACATTTACATGTACATATGTAATAATATGTGTATGATTAATAATAATAATATATTAGCTAATATATACTCTATATATTCAATATGATCAAGGCGCTTAGGGTATTCAATGAAGACTAGTACTTCTGGTGTGTGGACTTTCTGAGACCTTTTTAAAGACTGCTTTCCTTCTTTGGTGTCTGCCTACTATTCAGATATCACCTATGGCTCCAAGAAACTGTAGCATGCATAGTTGCCACATGACAATAAATCATCTTGATGGGTAGGCTAAGCCAGGTTGAGGGTAACTGACCGGTCTCAAACTCAACAGTAAGTGAAGGGAGTGTCTACCCCAGGATGTGAAGATTTTCCCAGGTGGAAGCTGCAGAAGAGAGCAATGTGTTCTAATAGCCAAGAATTCAGGAGAAGAAGACACCATGAAGCACTTAGAGTTTGGTTAAATATTGAAGTCAAGACTATTTTTTCTTGGTCACTGACTCAGATGACTAGAAGAATGAGGGAAACTGACAACTTTTTGCAACTCTCACTCACTTAAATATAATTTATGAACAAGTCAAAAGACATCACTAATGATGTCATTTCTTCCTCTTCTGAGTTCAAAAGAGAATAACATATTCAATAAATTCAATTCAATTCAAGAAATATTTATTAAGCACCCATTGCATTACAGGTACTATGATAAGTCCTGGAACACATTTTGCATGTATATTTATACAGATGTACACACAATTTATCTGAGCTAGTATACTGATTCATAAATAGAGAACAAGGGAGTCTATGCTTCAGCCATATAAGTCATACACCAAATAAAGTCAGCTGACTCTTTCCATACTGCAATGAGTTAAAAGTAGTTTATCCATTTTAAAAATTTGACTATTTAAAAACATAAAGACCATTCTTAGCTTGTGGGTCATAGAAGAAGAGGCAGAAGATAGATTTGCCTATCCTTTATTCTAGTCCAATCCTCTCATTTATCAAATAAGGAAATTGAAGCCCAGATAGTTTAAATGACTTTCCCATGGTCATAAAAGTAAATAAATGAGTTGAAAATACAGCATTCGAACCTAGCTTTAATAAAATGCAAAGACACAAAAAAAGATGCTTAGAACCTTTATCAGCATGTGGGTAAAATTACTTACATTCATTTGTACGCTTGTAGGCTTAAATGGCTTATAATATAATCATCTAATTTAATTAAAAGTGCATCTGGAGAACCATCTAGATATATATTTGATATTGATGCCTTGTTATGTATTCTCAGATAATTTCTACCACGTTCTATTTATGAGCCCTCCACGTCATATCTCTTGGAATAATTCTGATATTTTCTATCTCTGATGGTTTAGCCCAAATTGTCAATCAATATGATTATTTATTTCGTGTTTGGAGCATCGAATGAGAATATATCCTGAAGTCCCCTTTTGTTGTTACATGGATCAGATAGAATATCCTGTAAGATTAGCATTAACCATTGGAAAGATATGATGTTCTAGCCCCATTTCTCTATCAATATTCAGCTGAGGTTCATCTGACTTTGCTTTCTCTCCACAAATAATTAACACCTACATTCGTTTTGTAGACAAAAGGATTTTGTATTCATTTTGTTGACAGAATGATTTGAGACCATGGAGGAAATCCCCCTTGACAATCTCTGCACATTTTTCATTCTGGGGAGAAAATGCATTCTGCTAGCTGTCCAATCAATTATGTAGACAAAATGAATTTCATCATAATTCTGTCAACAAAATGCTAACTTGCTTAAATTATTCTCTCTGCAAAATGAATTAACTTAAAATCCTTTTGTCCGACAAAATAAATTTAAGCATTTAGTGAAGCCTTGTAAATACTATGGTCTGTTAGTTTAGCGTGTGTAATGCAAATACAGGGATTAGCTGAGGCAGCATTTCTTCCTCTTCTGAGGTTATAGGCCTAGATAGTTTAGCATCTCTATGAGCTTTGAGGTCAAGCTGAGACCAAGGTCAATTGTCTAAAGTCTAACCTCTGGTAGACAGAACTGGTATAGTCCCAAATCAATCCAATCCATTGTCAATTCCTGTACATAATTATTGAGTATATTTTAAGCAGTCCATCAGTCAGGACCTTATAAGTTCAACTTTAATGGATACTTTCAAAATTAAACCTTTTCTTAAAGACAGGACTTTAGCAAAGAACTTATTAAGGCAGCTTAACTTTTTGAAAGTTGCACACTGTGAGGTTTGAAATTTTTTTTTAATGTTATTTCACCATTGATAAAATAAAATTCCCATTATTCACCTTTGAGAATGATTTTTTTTCTCTTTTCTTCAGTGAAGTATATTCTTGAAATTCCTTTCAGAAATGCACAAGATAGGAGTTGAATTATTAAAATATTTTAAGAATAATTTCTTTATTGGGATATATTTTACTCAACAGCAAGCCAAATTTAAGATATTGTTAGCTTGTTAGCTTAGAAGTGTGATTTTAAGGAATCTATTCAACTTTAATGTACAACAAATGTTTCTAAATGATAAAAAAACTATCATTTACCATTGGTTTTTTGTTTGTTTGTTTTTCCTTTCTTATTACTAGGCTTCACCATCCATATGAATTGGCACATGCCCATTATCTAAATTGAATCAGAACAAGAACAGAAATGAAAATGGAAATATATTAATAACTTTTGCTGTCTTTATAATAACATTATATTGGCTTTTCATGGGCATTTTGAATTTGGGAAGAAATAATGATCAGCAGGAATAATGGCCATCTCTTAGTGAAGGGAGTGGTTTGCAAATATTTAATATTTTATTCCACAGTGGTCATGCTTCATATCACCACTCCAAAAGCCAAAAAAATACCTTTTAAATAGATACATATTTAAGAATGTGTTTGTGTGTGGCGGCGGGGGTGGGGGTGGGGGTGTATGCTTTCTTTCATGGCTGTTGATGCTTTTAAAGGGAGGAGGCAAAGAAACACAACCTAAGGAGATTATGTGGATAAGGTAGTAATCTAGTGTAACAGCCCTCACAAAGACCAATTAGGTTAGTTTACTCTTTTCTGAAGCCACAATAAATGCAACACTCTGAATTTTTGTGTGAATTATTATAGGAACATCCTGCACTGATCTATACTCAGTAAAGTTTATTGTTCCTTTAAATGGTCAGGAAATCAAAGAACTTGGGACATGGAAATGAAAATGTGGAGATATGTTTCCTTAAGAAGTATCTACCTCAACTGAAATGCTTTGGCCTTGTTTTAAGAACTTTGAAAAGAAGTATTCCACATCCTTGAATTACTCTAAGAGAGAATATCAACCAATTGATGGAAAACAGTGTGAATTGTTTTCCCAGTTATAATGTAAGCTTCTAGAGGGCAAGAAGTTAACACAATACTCTGGATTTTGCTTTGAGGAAGGCAAAGAATTATAAAAAAACATTGTGGGACCATAAGCTCCTTATAACTAAAAACTGTGTTTTCCTCAACATTTTATAAGATGACCTTAGCTTTCTTTGTAGTTACTTTATATTACTGACTCACTTTAAGCCTATAATGTCCTACAAACCATTTGCCTTTTTCAGATAAAAGTGATATCTAAGTCATCCTTCCTCTCTTTGTACTTGTGAAGGTGATCATTTTAACTAAAGTGTAGGGCTTTACTGTTATTTCTTTTGCATTTCATCTTATTCCATGATACCAAATATTTTAGCCAGCCGAGATCTTTTTGAATACCAAATTTGTCTTTCATTATATCTATTCTTTTAAATTTTGTGTCATCTGCATATCTGATTAATGTTCAATCTAAGCCTTTCCCAGAATCATTGACAAAAATATTCACCAGTAAAGAGTCCAACACAGATTCATAGGACCCTCACCTGGATAACTCTTTCCAAGTTGATATCCATTAATAACTATGACTATTTATTTGTGTTTCATACCTACCAAATCACACTTGTTTAGATCATCTCCATTTTTTATGTTGTTAAGAATAACTTGAAAAGTTTCATCAAATGGTCAGAATGACCTGAGTTCAAATCTAACTGTAGTCACATATTAGCTGTGTGATCCTAAGCAAATCTCAAAATTTGTCTGTTTACTCAACAATCAAATTTGAGTAGCACCAATCTTGCAGGGTTGTTCTGAGGATCAAAAATCTTGTGAGATCATATTTGTAAAGATGTTAGCACAATGCCTGTTGTGTAGTAGGTGCTATATAAATTCTTACTCCCTCCCCTTTACATTCAAATAAACAATACCTACCACATTCCCCTGATTCACTCTTTTAGTAACCCTATTTGAATTTACTTTCCAGTCATCTTTCTGCCAACTGCTTTGTTTCCTGGACTAGAGACCATGTCTGGTGGGCTTAACACTTTTAACCCTGGGATTCCTTGCCTGGAATCTCTCTGTCTTAATTTGAAAGAACCTAATTACCTCATTTTATCTCTAATTCTCTTTATTCCCTAGTCATATTCTTCCAATTTTCTTCCTGAAAAATGCTTGCCCCTTAAAAATTCCCACTTTCAGTTTGGGAACCATATTAAAATCTCTAGTACTACTGCTATTAGAAAGGATATAGTCTCCTATGATTCTACTTTCTATACCTATAACTATTTTCAAGCCAAAATGCCCTGCCTGGGTATAGCCATGATGCCCTAATATTTTATACATCCTCCTATTAAAGTTTAATTTCTTTCACCATAGTAACCGTCTTCTCTTTTGTATTTGTATGACCAGAAGTTAGACCAGGACTTAAGATACAATAACTGGCTAATAAATGTATTTTCATTATTTCAAAAAGAACATAAAGTTGCATGATATCAGCTTATCTAGAAAAAAGCACTGCTGCCTTTTCTTCTATTACTGATTTTTTCCCCTAGATTTTCAGCCACTATCAATAACATCTAAATATGTTGTCAGTAATCAAAGTCAAGTTCACTGGCCTATAGTTTACAAATTCATTAAATTCCCTTCTTTCTTTCTTTTTTTTTAATCTGATAAAATTTGCTTTTCACTAGACCTGTGGCAACTATTTCTAAGATTCTCTAAATCATTGATGATGTTTTAGAAAACAAATCCACAATTTTTCTCAGTACCCTGAAACATAGTTCATCTGGGTCAGATGATTTGGATTCATCCAGGAAAACTAAGTGCTCTTTTATTCTCTATACATTTATCTTGGTTATCAGTTCCTTCTCAATGATTTTGTTCTGTTCTTCTAAGTCCAAAGGTCATTCTTTGTGGCACAAAAAAAACCAGACAAATAATAAACACTGCTATCTTCTGTCCATTCTCAGTTATTCTATCCCCTTCTATCTTTACCAGTAGTTCCATCTCACTTTAAGCTTCCTCTTTTCCCAAATATGATTGAGGAGAGTACTTTATGTTGTACATATTTTCCTTTGGAACCTCATATGATTCTAAGTTTTAGCCATTCCCCCAGGATGATTCTCATAGTGTTATGGAATAGAAGTGTTGCTAACATTTGTCACCTTCCTTTTTTTCCATTTTACATATATGTATATAAGTTATATATACATATATATGTTCATAGGTAAGTTCCTTATCAATCCACATTAAACACATCAGTTTCCCTATTTCTTCCTTATCAGAGTTTCCTCTCTTTAAGTCTTAAGAATTTTACTCTTGAGAGATTTTCATCTCTTGTGATATGAGAAACACTTTATAATTTTATTCTAAGGAATCTTACATTGTTACATATCAGCCTATGCCTAAATTTCCTCTCCTCTAACATAAACTAAGACTATTTACCAAAAGCACCTTCTTCTCTCCTCTTCTTCTCCCACTGCTTAAATGTGCTTCACCCTTCTCACAGGAAAGTGGTTACCTTTTTCATCACCAAGGAAAACATCTTCATATGAACCATTCTATCCTGTCTTTTCCAGACCTCTTTATCTAATTCAAACTCTTTCTCTTATATCAAATATCCCTCTTTATTGTTTTCCTGATATGCCTACAAATATACCCATGTCTTCTGTGTCAGCAAGGTTCAACTCAAAGGGGAAGAAGATCACCATCATCCAATGCTATGCACCCACCAATGCGGCAGAGGAAGAGGAAAAAGAAGAGTTTTACAGCTCCCTACAGGCACTACTTGATGGCACACCAAGAAGAGACCTGAAGATCATTATGGGAGACTTGAATGCAAAGGTAGGAGAAGACAACACAGGAAAGGAATTCATCATGGGAAAGGAAATCATCATGTAACGAAAATGGAGAGCTCTTTACGGATTTCTGCACCTTCAACGATCTTGTTATTGGGGGTACTATATTCCCACACAAGAAAATTCATAAGTCAACCTGGACTTTGCCTGATGGAAGGACGGAAAATCAGATAGATCACATCACAGTTTCCCACAAGTGGAGAAGAAGCCTTCTAGATGTTAGAGCAAGACGTGGTGCAGATGTGGCCTCGGACCACCAACTCCTGGTGGCAACTTATAGAACCAAGTTGAAATCATTCAACGACCTTTCAGGCAGATTACACCATAAGTTCAACGTGCAAGATCTAAAGACCAGAGAGGAAAAAGAAGCATTCAATTGTGAAATCAAGAACAGGTTCGCGGCCTTGACAGGACTCACGAGAGAGACAGTCGAAGACCACTGGACCAAACTCCAGCAGACCTGGAAGACCACCTGCGCAGAAGTCCTGAGAAAGAGAGAGAGAAAGCGCAAGGAATGGTTAACACAAGAGACATGGGCCAAGATACAACAGAGAAGAGATTTGAAACAGAAGATCAGCCAGTGCCAAGATCAACAGGAGAAAGAAGAACTTCGAGCACAGTACTGGGAAATTAACCATCAAGTCAAGAAGAGCGCAAGATATGACAAGAGACGGTTCATTCACGATATGACCGAAGAAGCAGAAACAGCAGCTGGGCAGGGGAACATGAAGAGGCTATACGAAATAACAAGAGCTCTATCGGGAAAGAACTACAACCCTAGCAAGCCAGTGAAGGGCAAGACTGGCAAGACAATAACAAGTGATGCAGGGCAGAGAGCCTGATGGGCAGAGCATTTCGAAGAAATCCTGAACCGACTGCCTCCACCAACTGTTCCAGACATACCACCAGCCACCGAACTGCTTCAGGTAAACACGGGCCCACCTACCAAAGTTGAGATCATCAAAGCCATCAAGACCATGAAAAATGGTAAGGCTGCAGGTCCAGACGGCATCCCCCCTGAGGCACTCAAGGCAGACCCAGAAATGTCAGCTGAGATGCTACAGCCCCTCCTACAGAAGATCTGGGAACAGGAACAAGTCCGGACAGACTGGAAACTAGGCTACCTGGTGAAGCTACCCAAGAAAGGTGACCTATCCCAATGCAGCAACTGGCGAGGAATCATGCTTCTATCCGCTCCCAGCAAAATCCTGACTAGAGTAGTCCTAGAAAGACTGAAGGAGGCCTTGGACAGGAAGCTGAGAATAGAACAAGCAGGGTTTCGCCAGCACAGATCGTGCACCAACCACATCGTCACCCTAAGAATCATCATCGAACAGTCCATCGAATGGCAGTCCCCCCTCTACATGACTTTCGTGGATTTCGAGAAGGCATTTGACAGTGAGGACAGGAGCATCATCTGGAGATTGATGCAGCATTATGGGATTCCCCCGAAGCTCATCAACATCATCCAGCGGTTATACGAAGACTTTACCTGCCAGGTCATCCATAATGGGAAACTGACGGCTCCCTTCACAGTGAAGATCGGAGTGAAGCAAGGCTGCATGCTTTCGCCCCTTATCTTCTTGATGGTCATAGATTGGACCATGAGAAGAATTACCAAGGACAACAATACGGGCATTCAATGGACTCACACCAAACAGCTTGAGGACCTTGACTTGGCGGATGACATCTGTCTCCTTTCTCACAAGCAGCAGGATGCGCAAGCCAAACTTGCACGTCTCTCTGAAGAAGCGGAGAAGACAGGTCTGAAGATCAACAAGAAGAAGACCAGGTGATCCCAGTCAACAGCAATCAGGACCTGCCAATCCAACTATAGGGAGAAAACATCAAGGAGACGGACCACTTCACCTATTTGGGTAGCAGAGTCAGTAAGGACGGCCGGGCAGATGAGGACATCAGAAACCGAATCAACAAAGCCAGACAGGCATTTAGCACCCTGCGGTCTGTCTGGATCTCCAGAGCACTGTCCCTCGTCACTAAGCTGCGAATCTTCAATACCAACGTAAAGGCTGTCCTCCTCTATGGATCAGAAAGCTGGAGAGTGACGAGCGCTAACAGCAACAAACTCCAGGTCTTTGTTAATAGATGTCTACGTCACATCTTGAACATCAGATGGCCTGAAAAGATCTCCAATGCTAGTCTCTGGGAAAGAACAATCCAGTATCCCATCAGTCAGGACATAAAGAAACGTAAGTGGAGATGGATAGGACATACGCTACGAAAACCGGAAGACAACGTAGCCAGACAAGCATTGAGCTGGAACCTTTCAGGGAGGAGGAAAGTCGGAAGACCAAAACAGACCTGGCGAAGATGTGCCGAAAATGAAACAAAAACAGTCGGAATGACATGGGCCCAGCTGGGGGAAGTTGCCCAGAACAGAGTCCGCTGGCGTGAGATAGTTGCGGCCCTATGCTCCTCTGGGAGCCAACAGGAATAATAATAAATAATAAATAATTCCCATTCCAAAAAAGTTACTTGCTTTGATCTTTTAAGATAGTTATCATTCTCTTATCTATGATTCTTTTCATGATGTAAAAAATGGATAGAAAATGACAATGACAAAATAGTATCCAAACAAGGGCAATCAGGATGGTAAAGTAAATGGCCCTGAGTCCATAGCATAGGATTACTTCAAGGAACTGGGCCTGGTTAGCTTAAAGAAAAGAAGAATATTTTTTGGAAGAAGAAGGAAGAGCTATGATAAATGTTTTCACATATTTGTGTAGTTTTCATGTGATGGAAAGATTAGATTTTTCATGTTTGGTCTTACTGGGCTAAACTTAGATCAATGGGAGCAAGTTGTAAAAAAGGGAAAATTATTAATTCCAGGAAAATAGATTTATTATTATTTCTAGCCCATTGTCAGATATATTTTTAAGCTTAATTCGTGATCATCAAGGTTGAATTTTTTTTAGGGGGTGGAGACTCTGACCCTATCTCTTTCCTGTCATGATAAAAAGTTTGTTTCTAAGTAGAGGTGCTTAGATTCTTACCTTGCGGTCAAATAATATTATTGTCTCATTTTTTGAGCAAGGAATACCTTAGGCTAATTTAAAACTTTTGTATTAAGATATCTGCTGTCAGTAGGGTGTTCTGTTCTATAACCAATTACAGTCATGCCAAGCTTGATGAGAAAACCTGGCTCTTAGTATATTTGCTACCATTTCGTAGACAGTGGGAGGAGAAAGGGAGAATTCAGTATTTCAGAAACCAAGTTTCCCATTTTAAACTATAATTAACTATCTATCCTGGCTATTGTGAGCTTGAAAGCACTAGTAAGCAAAGAAGTAAGCCGCAGCAAGAAAGAAACATATTGATGCTAACTCCACCCAAAATGTGTCAATGTCTAAAACTATAAACATAGTACAATACATAGTGTTCAGGAACTAAAATGAGAATGTGTGGTACACCACATTGTTATCCCTGGAAACATCAGTTCTCATCTTCTTTTTTTGTCCTCCTTGTACTGTCAATAGAGTTCATGAACAGAAAAGAAAGTAGAAAGTCACCAGAGGAAAGAACTGCATTAATATTTAATACTGGGCTTTTCCAAGAGTATGAAGAGAATAAAAGCATTCAAATGCAAATGTACTCTGCAAGGATGAATGAAGGTTTAATGTTTTGCTTAAAAGGCCTTCATTTTGTGAGTTTTCCTTAAGAGAGAACAAGATATCAGTCTTCGTTTTGCCTTCTCTGTGAAACATTTAAATCAGGTCTATGGTTAGTTAGACTCTTTTGACTATGGTGCTTTAGAAGGTTGGTCTTCTGCCTCCAGGAATGTCAAATAAATGGGCACATAAGTCATTCTCAAGTTTCCAATTATATATCCTAAAGACCCCAGTCACCATGTTTCTACTAACACTTGCCCTGCCTAGGAGATTTCAATAAGAAGCTGAATGTTTGATTTAAAAATATCCTTTCTCTGAATGGTTTAGCCCACAGTAAATTAGATCTCATTAAGTTTTGACTATTGCATGTCTTGGCTGGTAGATTGGGGGAGGGGGAAGTATAGGAGTGAGAAAAGTCTAAAACTCAGCAAGACAACAAAGCTGCCTGAAAACTATCTGAACATCTTTAAGTTAAGGAAAATTCCATAGTCTTACTAACGGGCTTGGATCAGAAAGTTATATTCCATGCCTGAAATTGTATCTTTTCTTTATTACTTACCCAAAGAAGGGAAGATGCTCCCTAATTCCCCAAACAATTGTAGCATAGCATCTGAATTTATGCATACAGGCAGAATGGATTCCTGAGTGTACAGAGCAGGGTATTAATGTCAATGTGAAGCATGATTGACTACTTTAATATGTTCCATTTACAGATTTCAAGTCAAATAAAAAAATAAGTGATTTGCAGTGAACATTTTGGTAAATAACAGTTAGAATGGATTAGTTAAAAGAAAGTACTTTTTAATCAATTCTATATCGTTCTGATGACCCAAACAGAGGAATACTGTGTTTAACTCTTGATAGCCCATGATCAGAAAGTCATAGATAAATTAGAGATAATTTAGTGATGAGCAACAAAATGATTGACCAAAATTTTTCTTATAAAGGATATTTGGGTCCCTCATAAAAATAAAGCAAAATTTGGATAATATGACTAAGCCAGCAAGCAAGGAAGGTACATACAAGCCATCACCATGTCTTTGACAGACATAAATACTAATGAAATAATTTGGTTGACAGACTTCACAGAGTCACAAGTAAAGAAAAGAAACTATTGGAAATTTTTTCAGCGCATTTCTAAAGGAAAGTTTGGAAGCCCCACCACCACTGAATATTTGGATTAGACTAAATGCTGAATTTATATATCTAAATCATAAGTTTAAAAAAAAACATTACACAGACTCTCAGAAGTAGATATGACAGCAGGGGCAATATAGTACAATTGTTCTTGAAAGGAATTTTCTCTACATTATCAAACAATCAAATGAAGAAATATTTAAAGGTATAATACAACGTGTACCAAGATCTGCTAAGTGCTAGGGAGATATAGATGAAAATGAAGTAATCTCTGCCCTGAAGAAGCTTACATTCTGTCTGAGAGACAAATCATGATTCTGATCATTAGTTGTATAGTCTTTGCTTGAAGATGTATTCAGGGTTAATATATCAATTCTTTAGGCGTTCTGCTTATAGATAGCTCTCATTATCAAGATATTTTATTTTAACACAGTTATAGCCAAAATATTCTTTGTAAATTCCAGCTATTATTCCTCTCTCTCCTTTGGGGTGAGGCAAAATGAATCTAATTCCACTTCTAAATAAGAAGCCCTCAAATACTTAAAGAGAGCTCTCATATCTCCTTCCTAAACTTTGCTATTGTCAGGCAAAAAGTAGTTAGTTATTTTAAGAGATTACATTCTTACAATAGCCTAGTACATCTGTTTAGTAGTAATTCACTGAGGTTTATTGTATTTACTTTCAATAGACAATGTTTTCTGATAAAACATATACTCAACCCATTTATGAGAATATACTTGGACTATGCTCAGAACATTTCTTATGCCTTTATGTATCCTATGCCACTTTGAATTCCTAGATTTAAAAAAATACAGAGACCTGAACTTCACAGATCATTGATCCAGATAAGGCTATCCACCCCACTTCTCTATAATAAATATCTGAAGTGACATAGCTGTGTCCCCATTTAAACCTATCTGGATAGGACAGGGGAAGCAATTTGATACAGATTATACATGTGTAGTCAGGCATGCAAAACATATTTTCATATTAGCCATGTTGCAAAAGAAAATACAAAGGAAAAACAAGAAAAATAAAATTCAAAAAATTCTTTGATGTGCATTAAGACACAGTAAGTTCCTTCCCTGGAGGTGGATAACATTTTTCATTAAAGAACCTTTGGAATCATCTTGGATCATCAATGTATTGCAGAGAATAGCTAAGTCATTCACAATTCATTGTCATATTTATATTGCTGTTACTTTAACACTCTTCTACTTCTATTGATTTCACTTTTTATCAGTTCATATAAAGTACAATGGGATTGTATTAAACACTAAGACAAAGAAGTGCAAAAGACAGTCCCTGCCCTCAAGAAGCTCATAATCTAATGGGAAAAGATAATACCTTTTTTTAAGTGGGAAAAGGGAGGTATGGCACCATGAAATCCTAGAGCCATGTGGGAAATGATGAGATGGTTAACTTTGGTACCCTTTTTAAGTAGATTCAGTAAATAATTCTCCAATATCTACCACCACCACCTCTAATCAGAAGGAGAGAGTGGTGTGAGGGGCAGAGGATACTGAGGAGGTATGAGTTTTAGAGTTGATATGATTTTATGGAAGATGAGTTTCTGTATTCATGATGAAGTCTGGGAGAACAGCTGGGTGAGAAATGATTAGATGACTTCCCTGGATCCTCTCCTTAAAATGGAAGATCTAGCAGACACTCTTCAATATCTATTTTCCATCCTTTCCAATCAGAGGGAAGAAGCAAAGAAATTTTTGTTTGGCATTTGAAACTTCACAACTTGTTCCCTTCCTGTCTTTTTAAACATTGTTCCCCTCTACACACTCTAAAGTCTAGGCATGCTGGGTTTTTTGCTCTTCTGCCCCCATGAATTTCCATGTCCTATGTCCATGCCTTTGCACTGACTCTCCTTCATATCAAAAATGCTCTCATTCCTCACCTATATCTCTTATGAACCTTGGTTTGTCTGAAAACTCTGCATATGCATTACCTTTTACATGAAACCTTTCTTGATGCCCCCTGTTTCTAGTGCCTCCTCTACCAAAACTACCCTCAATTCATTTTGTATATAGCCTATCTATGTATGAAAGGTGTCTCCAACCTTAGAATCTAAGCTCCTTGAGAGTGGCTACTAGAACACTTTTGTCTTTTTATTGCTAGCACTTAGGATAGCAACTGGATCATAGGAGGCTCTTGATGTTTATTGATTGACTCCTGTCAGTTATAACTGCATACAGGCTCACATTCATAGTCACTAACTTATAGCACCCTTGTCCTTTGGTTCTAGTAGACATCTTTTTCTACATCTATTGTCTTTAACATAGAGACTAAGCCTACTGTAACATTATCCCCATTGCTACGACATAGTCTGTCACCATCATGTTGTCAATAAGACAATAATTCAGGAAGTTTTCCTACTACTATCAGTATTTTGGTTAGGTAGATATTGACATACTTCATAAGAAATGTAGAGGGACTGGGGAAAAGATGCGTGTGAATCAAGGGTGCATGCCCTTGTCTTGTATCTTTTACTTTTGTTTATTTTAAATCATTTTTTCAGTCGTGTCTGCCTCTCTAGATACTGAAATGATTTGCTATTTCCTTCTATAACTCATTTTGCAGATGAAGAAATTGAGGCAAATTTACTTTCATGTACAGTACTAGAAAAACATGAAATAATCAGAATTCCAATTAAGCCCTATCTCAACTTCCTTCCATTTCTGAACCTTTCTCTACTTTCCTCCATTTTCCCTAAATTTCCTATTCTAGATATCATGTAACCTGGATTCTCCAGCTACCAGACCCTCATTCTTCCTACTGTAGAGAATTGCCTAGGATTTTCCTAAGAATAGTTAATGCTTAAAAAATATCCCTCCACCCATCAAAACTGTTATTCCTCCTGTACTCATTTCTCAGGGATCAAGGAAAATTTCTATTTGATACTCAAACTTTTCCGCTTCATTATAAAATCTCTCTGGCTTCTCCTGAATTCTTATGGTAGTGGAAGGGGATACTAGCCTCAGAATACAACCACTGTTGGCTCTGTAGTACACTCCAGATTATTCCTCCATCTGCCCTGAATAGGAACTCAGGAGCATGACTCCCAGGGAAAACTAAAGAATTAGGGAAATTCATTGATAGACACTGTCACCATTGCATTGCCTATAACGTTGGTCTACAACTTGGGAGGAACTTCTCCACTCAACAGTAGATCTAGTACCAAAAATTCAGTACTGACAGCTGGCATGCCATGTTCTGTTGCAACATGGTTTTATTAGCCCCCTTCCCTTTTTATCCAAGTACCATATAACTCTACATATGCAGTTTTATGAAGGCTACTTTCCAAAAATCTACAAAGGAAGACCTGGTTTTCTCTGCTTAAATATATTGGCTGAAAGCAACTCCAGTGTAGGCAGGAGGCTATTGACTACAGATGTTTATTTGCCTTACTGTGCTAATATTATTAATGTGCCAGAAATGTAAGATATAAACCATGCTTCCTCTCCAAGTGATAACATTTTTAAAGAATGGCTAAATAGAGTCATACTTGAACCCAAAGGAATAAATCTCTAATGCTGCTTATAATTCTAAAGTCTGGGATTATTATGCATTCTATCCTTTTTCTTGCCATTAGCACTTTAACTTTCTAGGTTCCTCTTCTGGTATCTGAGTAACAATACCCATTTTCTGGACTAGGTTTCTTGCCAGCTAACTTAGTCTACAGGAAAACACAAAAACAATCCCCCCTCCTTTTCTATCTTCCCTGAAAATGCATAATTCTTCCTTAGTTCTTCCTAATGGTTTTAGTGTAAAATGATAGTCCCAGACCTTAATTGAGGTATTGAGGGGACCCTGAGGTCTCAAAAGCTATGTCCTCATGGCAAATGTTTTGCAGGTACTATCAAGGTGAAAAAAAAACTATAGAGATCATCTGTTCCTCATTTCCCATTATAAATATGAAGAAACAGAAGATTGCTGAGATTAAATGATTTACTTGAGTAGAAAGTAAGTTGTTCACAAGTAGCAGCACAACTGGATTCATTTCCAAGTATTCTGGCTCTAATGTCATTAGTTCTTCCTTTATGTCAAGTATTCTTGGCCTTTTGTGTGTTATGGATCTCTTTAGCCATCTTAAGAATCTCAAAACAATAATTTCAATAACAAAATAAAAAAATACATAGGGTTATATAGGAAAATAGTTAACTCTAAGAGTAAAACCTATCTCCTAAGTATATTTAAATACAATTATCAAAAGTTTTTAAAAAGTAGATCACAGATTCCAGTAAGAACACCTACTCTATATCCTACTTCTTATTACAAAACAAAAAATTTGCTTATAACCATGTCAGAAGCATAGTAGCTAAATGCTTGGAGACCCCTCAGAAAGAGGGTGATCACTGTGTGATTTTTGTTTTTGTCACCAAAAAATTGGGCCTAGAACTTGAGTTTTGATTTTTTTTCAGTGGGAGGAAAAACTCTTCCAATGAACTCATATAATCTTGAGGTATTGAAGGGAGTGACAATAGCAATAGTAATGATAACAATTTCTATATTTAACTAAACAAAGCTCCCTCCTGTGAAGAGAATAATACAAGTGCTATCAGCTCCATTTTTCAGATGCTGAAATTGAGGTTCAGAAAGTTTTAGTGACTACTGTCACTTAGCTTCTCTCTGTAGTAAATATGAGAACTTGGATTTGAATCTTGTACTCCTTCTTAGACACTGTTCTTTCTTAAGCCCTCTAAAGGACCCAGTGACTCTGGCACAAAAAGTAGTTAAATTCTAAGAGTAAAACATATCTCCTTAAGACATTCAAGGAAGAAAGAATTGAGGGTAAATGGTATATGCCAAAAGTGCTTCATGGCTTTGCAAAAGGAGCTGCTAGGCTTGAGAATTAGTCTTCAGTAAATATACTAAGGTTCCTCTAGAATCTAGATAATCTTTTTAAAACACTCGACAAGGAGAACTTCATGTTTTTAGCTGTAGTCATAGATACCTTCCTGATTCCATTTTTGGTTTTAGAAAGTCCTCTCAATGTCCTTTGCCTCTTTGTATTTGTTTAGCAAAAAAAGATGATCCTTTCTAAAATAGAGAGATGGCTGAACTGACCTCTTTTAAGCAAACTACCGAAGGCAGGAGTGCTGAATTACAATATCTGGCCTGCCACTAATTTGCTATGTGACCTTGGACCAATCACTTAATCCTATCTTCCTCTCTGGAAAAAAAGTGGCTATCCATGACAGGAAGGTCAGATGTTTAGTTAGTTTTAAGCCTCAGAATCCAAATGCTAAGCTTAGTCTCATCATGCTGAAGGCTGCTAATCATACATACCACCTATCAACAAGGATATTGTGAGTCTTAGCTAAACAGTGCTTGCAAAGGGTTTTAAGATCCTCTGATGAAAAGGCATTATAACTGTCAAACATTTGATTCATTATCATTAATTGCAAATGAGGGCTTTGCTTAAAATTTTAATCTCCAAATAACTGAGTGAAGAATGTTAAACAAGCACTGCTCACCCAAATGGGCATTGACATTTCAAGCCTAAGAATGTGTCTTCCATTTTTCTGCCTGTGCTGGAGTGGTCTTTCTCACGTGCAAAACAATGACCTTTCATAGGATTCTGATGGAACCCTGGAGTGTACTGGGAGCATGACTCAGATACACTGATTGTGCACTGGAATTACAAAGTTATTTGCGCATTTCTGTAAATGGATGGTCAGGAAGCGACAATGCATGTGCATGTTGCACTAAAGTAGTACTGTTTGATTGGGTGATCAGGCATAGCAATTCTAATCTCATCCTGTATTATGCTGTTGATTACAGTTCATTGTGTTATGGCTACAAAATCCCAGAATAGTAGTTATGGCATGAAGAAGCCATTAGAGATTATAGACATGAATTTGACTTTATAGAGCATCTTTCACACACTCTACATTTTAAAAATGGAAAATAGAACTTATGAAAGTTACTGGAAAGTAGAGGAATGAAAGAGAGGGGAAAAACTATTCTTGGATCCAATTTTGACAAGGCAAGCAAGAAAGAAATGTTTTTATATCAATTTAATTTTAATCCAACTGTATACTTCAAGTATATCCAGAGTCTAAAGTTGGCATAATAGAAGCTGATAGAAAGATCTGTGTTCAAATCCCATATCTGACATATATTGGATGAATGACCTTTGGCAAATTATCTAATCTCCCATTCCTGTAGGCAATATTCTAAGACAATAACTCAGCTGTAGAGAATGTTTAGGCTTGCATTGATGAAGGAAGTTTTGCCATCTGGGAGCTCCCTATATCAATGAAATCACATTCCATTTCCTTTTCTTACCCCCATATATTTCAGCACTTCAGGGACTTTTGATTTTAGTTAGTCCCAGATTGAGATGGGCACCTCCATTTATAGGTGTATTCACAGTCTCTCTCAATTTATAGATGGTTTTGGACTTGGAATCTGACTGAGGAGGTCATCCCCCTCAGGGAAGTCACTGATGACCCTTTCTGAACTTGGACAACAGACACATAGTCATCACTAGACATATTTAGGTTATCAGAACCTGACAGAGCTTATATTTTAAAATCCTAAAACTAGTAAGACCTCATGGTCCCTTGCACTTTTCAATGAAAAACACTATTATTTCCCAGTACACGTATTGATGACTATGATTTCTCAATACATGTATAATATATACAATTCTACATTATACAAATACAAGTATATATTTCGGTTATTTCCAAGATGAAAGGTTTCATGTTATATGTCTAGTTTTGACTGCCCTCTAAGATTGCTAAAAAGAACAATAAAAGTGAAGAATAATTCTTTAAGGGTCTAATTTCTTTGGACTTGACAAATAATTCATACATGGTCAACAGGCAGAAATAATTTGTCCTTGTTGATTTAGATTAACTAGTGAGTAGGAATTAAGTAGTCCTGGGAACAATCTAATATCAACAATTTTCCAAGAGAGCAAAAACTGGCTATTAATCCATGTATATTATACTGTACCTGAAGGAGTTGTTATTTTATCTATGTGGATACATAATAAATACTTTTCTTTCTTCCTTCCTTGGATATTCTATCTTTGTAATATCGCTCATGTTTGCTACCTTCTTTCCTCTTCACACTGCCACCATTCTGGTGCAGATACCTATCAGCTCACACCTGGAATACTGCAATATCCTGCTTATGTGGCTGCCTACTTCAAACCTCTTTCCATTCCAGACTATTCTCCATTCAGCTTTCAAAACCCATCTGCCTAAAGTATTGGAATGATCAGGTATGCCCTCTATTCAATATACTCCAGGATTTCCCTATCACCTCTAGGATTTCTCTTTGGAACTCAAAATCCTTTATGATCTGTCCCCTCCTACTTTTCCAGGCTTCTTATACCTTAACTACCTCTTCTCCAAATACTTTACGATACAATAATACTATCTTCCTTTCTGATCCTCCATGGAGACACTCCATCTTCTGATTCCATTCATTTTTTAAACCCTTAGCTTCCGTCTTAGAATCAATATGTTATATTAGTTCCAAGGCAGAAATGCAGTGAAGGACTAGGGAATGGGGGTTAAATGACTTTCCCAGGGTCACACAGCAAAGAAATCTCTGAGGCCTGATTTGAACCTGGACCTCCTTCTTGAGTCCTGGCTTTCAATCCACTGAGCCCATAAGTCTAGATATTCTTTTTGAATTCTATCTTCTTCATTAGTGTCTTAGATACCTCTGCTTCAGGTTACCTTAAAAAAACAAGAATACTAGTTATGCTTTTGTCTAAGTCATTGATAAAAATCTTTTACAAGAACTATATCCTTGTGTTATTTCCTTAACAACATCTCTCCAAGTCAACAGTGACCCACTATTGACTTTCTTTTTGTTTCAGTCTTTAAACCAGTCTAGACCAACCAAATTATAATTCATGTTTCCATGCTGTCCACAAGGATATTATGAGAAATTCTGTGAAATGCTTTGGTGAAAAAAACTGTTTTATGTCTATGGAACTCACCTAATATACCAATCCAGTTACTCTGTCAAAAAATCAAATAAGATTACTCCCAAATAACTTCTTTGTGATGAAGACATCCTGTCTTTTTAGTGATCATTAATTCCATACTAATTATACATAAATTATTCTTCTATTAAAATGCTCTAGAAGTTTGTCATGAATAGAAGTCAAGCTTAATGGTCTATGGTTTGCATACTCCAATCTCTTTTTGAAAAATTTGGACATCTATCCAGTGGTACCTTATCTTTTTTTCCAAGACCCATCAAATATTACCTTTATTTCTATAGTCATATTTGCTTTTAGTACCACTAGATGTAGCTCATCCAGGATCGGTCTCTTGAACTCATTGAGGGTGTATAGTCTTCAGAACATATTGTCATTTATTTTGGATTTCTACTCCTTGCTAACCATCTTTGTTCTGCCTTTCCAAGTCTGATTACCCCTGCCACAGAAAACAAAAGCAAAATTGAGTAGTTCAGCTTTCTTACCCATCTATATTTACAACTTCACATCTATTTCAAATAATTAATTAACCAATTTAATAAATGGGAGAAACAGACTTGGATTCATTTTCTGCAGTTCATTGATTCCATTGACCTGCTAACTTGTGTTTGTTTTACCCTTCCCAATATGAAAATCATTCTGCTTGGCAAAAGAAACAGAAGAAAAATGTCACACTTAGCTTTTTCACCATTTTGCTATTGCATCATCTCAAGCAATGGTTCAATCCCTTCTTTAATCTTTGATCTTCCTTTACTCCACATGTATGTATTTTAAACCTTTCATTGCCTTTAATATTCATTAATAATCAGCTCATTCTAGACTTTAGCACTATTGATACTGCATTTTTAGGGCCACACTATTTTCTTATATTCATCCTTAGTTATTGGCCATTCTTCCATATTTTATATGAGGTTTTTTAAAGAAATTTGACTTGGGTAATGAAGTTTCTTCATAGCCACATCATACTTCCTTTTCCCTTCAATAAAATAATTTCTATTTGTTCTTTAATATTTGCACACTCAAAAGCTTCCCAACCTTCAGAGATTAGTTTTCTCTGGAAAAAAAGTTAAGCTGTTGTTTCCTAACAGTCCTTTGTCTGAAACCTTTTGCTCTCTCCAAAAGTAGGGCATGTTGAAATTTGCCTGACTTTTTTCTTCTCACCTATCACAAATTCAATTATGAGGTGGTAACTTTTGCTCTCTAGATTCCCATTATTTTTACTGTAGAAACTTAAATCAGGTTCTCAATGGGCCTTTGATTACCCTAAGAAGAATGCATATTTTTTCAATAAGATGTAAGAATGATTATTAATAGTGGCTTAGTCCTTTATGTTTTATGAAGCATTTTGCATAAATTTTTGAGATTTTTATTTATTTGCATTTAATTCTCACAACATGCTTGTGAAATAGGAAAACTGCATGCAATAGTTTGATCTCATTTTACAAATGATGAAGTAAACACACCAAAAGCTCCAGTGACTTGCCAAAGACCACACAGTTGGTAATTGGCAGATTTGGGTTCCAAACCCATGTTTTTTGCTCCCTAAAATAGTTCTCTTCTTACTATTCCAATGCTGCATCTTGTCCCCAAGTCACAACTAAAAGACATATTGGTGAGAAGAAAATGGCCAAAAAAAACAAGAACTGCTTTAAAACTATTTATTTTTAGAAGGCAGTCTAAAATATACTCAAATACAGGCATACCATAATCCATCTCACTTTATTAACTGCTTGCATGCAGAAATTCCTAAAAGAGAAACTTTCTAATGGATAAGGGGAGATGATGGAGTCTGTAAATAAAAACTAGCATTCAAAAGATGAAAAGCAAGAATCCCTGGAATCGTGTCAGCCTAGCCAATTAGGTGTCCAGAAACAAAAGGAATTCCAACAGAACATTCAGTCATTTAACATACATGTAATATCTGCCTATTATGTGGCAGGCACTATGCTAAGTGCCTGGATTACAAATATGAAAACCTCCTTTACTCCAAGGAGGCTACTGTCTTCTAAGGGGGATACCACATTAGCAAATAAAAAAATATAATCTCCTTACAAAACAAACACAATGTACTTTGGGAGAGGACTCTGAACTCCTCAGAGGTGTACTTAAGTCAAGCTTGTCTTATTTTAAGGGAAGTAAAGGGTGAAGCTGAAGGAGTGAATTCTATATAATGATGACATCCTGAGCAAGGCATGGAGAGGAGAGTGGAATGTTGTTCATTAGTTGGCCAGCAGGTAGGTCAATGTAGCTAGAATACAGATTTACATGAGGGTTAGTAATTATCTTGGAAAGATAGCTTGGAAATAGATGGTGAAGGGCTTAAAGTGTAAGGCTAAGGAATACATACTTTATCCTAGAAGCAAGAGAGAGCCACTGAAGATTTTTGACAAGGGGAATGAAATGACATGGTCAGAAAATGTTTTAGAAATTCATGTTCAAATATTATTTGGCAGCTGTGAAAAGAATCAATTGTAGTGGACCTTTCGTAGAAATGGGATTAAAGCCAAGGTCTACTTCCAAAAAGACTTTAGGATATAATGACTACACCTGGGATTGGCCTAGAGGTAGACAGGGTGACAGTCAGGAAACAGGAACAGTGCCACTAAGGGCACAGATACTCTATGTTCTTTAAAATCCTTTCCAATGCCAAGTTTCTATAACTGTCCATTACTAAGCACATTTTACAAGGTGTTATGAGAATAAGGGACCACATTGACCAATTGCCAAAGAAACTCTAAAGCAATCTTTAAATGGTCTCTGTTTGATCCACTAACATAAATGCTTCCAGGGAGAAACATCTTCACCTGTACTTTCCTACAATTATCCCGTTTTCCACCTTAAAACACATACACATACACATATATGCATACATCATTTCCTATCTAGCTAGAAGTTGCCTTCATTTTAAATTACTAGAATTTGATCATTATTCTTGAAGCTACTATCAACACAGAGGCATCAATACCTTTAAGAGAATAAATTGTAAATTGGTACACTTTCTTTTCCTTTAAGTTTTTATTGGCAATCCCTGAATAGCCAATTCAAAAAGGTCAAGTACCCTTAATCCAGCTGCTTTCCCAAAGGGAAACTTCTTTGCCAATAATTTCAGTTCCTTGGGGAAAAACGACTGAAAGAAGAAGGAAAAGAAGCCAAGGTATAAATAAATGGACTAAAGGCATGCCTATAAAATAATTCTATTATAAATAACAAACATCTCAGGATAGGAACATGATAACAATTTTTTACTTAATGATGAAACAAATTTTTCCCCTGGGAGTTCAAAATATTATTCTGTTAATCTTTAAAGATAGCTTTTTGCAATTATAACTAGGCACATCAGAAAGATAAAGACCAAGAAAATAATCTTAACAACTAATGTCTGATTTCTGAATTCATGTTATGTTAAAGTTTCATTATTGGGAAGATGTGATTTGACATTACAATTTTCTTATAGTTATTTGAATGGGAAAGAACAACAGTATGCTATTCTTCCTTTAATAACTTTTAGCTACTCTTTTCAAAAACAACCTCCACAAAATCTATCAAAATCTCTGTATATAGGAATTGGGAATAATTAACTATGAGATATCATTACAAAACTGTCCATCATAGAATAGTCTTCAACATAAGAAAGATTTATCCAAAAGGAAGTTAAAAAGACATTTAATTAAATAGGGATCAATCAGGCAATAAATATTTAATAAGGACCTACTCTGTGCTAGGCACTGTGCTAAATCAAAGATAAAAAAAGAGGCAAAAAGACAAAAAGAGCTCACACTCTAATGGGGAGAGAAAAAAAGCAAATTACTATGTAGAAAGAAGCTATATACAAGATAAATAAGGAATAATTAAGAGAAGAAAGAATCAAAATTAAGAGGAATTAGAAAGAGCTTCCCATAGAAGATGACATTTTAGTTGGGACTTACAGAAAGACAGGGAAGTCAGTAGATGTAGATAAGGAAGGAGAACATTACAGATATGGAAGACAGAGTACATTCCTGAAATTGAGAAATGGAATGTCTTGTTCAGGAATAGGAAGGGAACTAGTATCACTGGATCAAAAAGTACTTGGTGATATGGATAAAGTGCTAGGCTTGGAGTCAGGAAGAACTAAGTTTAAATCCAGCCTCAGACACTTGTTAGCTCTGTGACTAAGTCACTTAACTTGAATAAGTCACTTAACCTTATTTGACTCAGTTTCCTCATCTTTAAAATTAGCTGGAAAAAGACATGGAAAATAACTTCATTATTTCTGCCCAGAAAACTGCAAAAGGGGTAACAAAGAATTAGATGTGGCTAAAAGTGGCAAATATATGACCAAAAAAGGTACTAGGTATCTAGAAAGATAGAATGCATCTAGGTTCTAAATAGTTTTGAATGTCAAATATGATTTTATATTTGTCAGTAGAAGCAATAGGAAGCCACTGGAGTTGATTAAGTAGGAGATGATATAGTTAAACTAGAGCTTAGGAAAATCAGCTTGGACGATGATGAAGGATGGGTTAGAATAGGGAGAGACATGAAGAAGTTAGATACACCAAGAGACTATATCAATAGTCCAGGATTTAAGTGATGAGGGCATGCACTTAAATGTTGAAAGAGTCAGAGGAGAGAAGGGGGTGGGGGAACATTTGAGAGATGTTGTAAAGAATCAACAGGTGTAGGCAATAGATTGGATATGAGGAATTAGAGATAATGAGAAATCACCTAGGTTGTAAGCCTGAGGAAATGGAAGGATGGAGTTGCCATCTATAGTAATAAAGAAGGTAGGGTGGAGATAAAGGCTAAGGGGGAAAGATAATGAATTTAGCTTTGAATATGTTGAGTTTAAGATATCTACTAGACATCTAGTTTGAGATATCTGAAAAGCAATTAGAGATGTGAAGGTCAGTAGAGAATTTGGGGCAAGGTGAGAATTGCCATCATAGAGATGGCTATTAAATGCACAAAAGTTGATGGGATCATCCAGTGAAGTAGTAAAAGAGGAAGAAGAGAAACGGACCCAATACAGAATCCTTTGAAGCATTGAGGTATAGTCTGGATGAGGATCTTGCAAAGGAAACTGAGAAGTAGTCAGATAGATAGAAGAAGAACTAGGAGACAGTAATGTCCCAAAACCTAGGAAGAAAAGAGTATCAAGGTAATTAAACATGTCAAAGGCTATAGAGGGGGAAATATTTATATGAAGTGATGCCAAATCAAGTAAGCAGAGCCAGGAGAACACTGCACACAGTAAAACAATAATGTAGATTAACTGTGAATGTCAATAATTGTCAATAAGACAAGGATCTAGAACAACTCCAAGAGATTCATAAGAAAAAAAGATACCTACCACCATATAAGGAACAGATGGAATTCAAATGCAGTTTGAAACATATCATTCTTACTTTCCTTCCTCCACGAATTTTTTTCTAGTGAAAGCAATATGTACCTCCTTTTATAACATGGTGAACATGGAAATATATTATATGATATTGAAAGTATAACCAAAATATAAAGGTTACATGTCAATGTTCAGTTTTTCACTCTTTCTGCTACAGTCTTCATAATATGTTTTCTTTATGTTACTTGTTCATGTAAAATTTCATTATATAATATAGGTACTACTTATAACCACTATATGTTTTCTATTGACCTTTGGGTTACCTTCAGTTTTTCTTCTTTAGAGATTATAGAGCTTCCATTTTTCACAGCTTTATAACATTATTAGGAGAACTGTGGTAAAGACATGAGTTTTATAGCCCTCAGAAGCTTAATATCACTAATAGTCTTGTGCAGTTTCTCAAATACAATCCAACATGATATTTTCTAGCTACTCAGCTTTGCTACTTGTAACTTATTTGAAGGATGCTCTGTCTAAGAAGAATATTAATCAATAAATGAATAAGCATTTATACTCTAGTTCTGGAAATACCACTACAATGAATGAAATAATCCCTAATGCCAAGGAGCTTATTTTCTCTGGGGTGAGACAATAAGGGCTTCCTTTTACATGTTCAGAATAAATATAAAAATAGTATGACTATAAATATATTTTCCCTTGGAAAATAAAAGGGGTAAAATCCTCAGTGAATAATTGATGCCTTTTTCCTATATATTGGTTAGTTTTATTAACGATTTTTGTCCTCTTTATTAAAAGGGATGGCTCTTAGATGGGTTAAGGAAAAAAAGGGAGAAAGAATCCATTGTAAAAAAATTCATCTAGAAAAATATTTTACAAAAAAAGCCATAAATCATATATGGTAATTGCATAAAAATTCCATAATTCCAGAAAAGTGCTATCCAGAATATATATAATTATAAGAGGAGTTTCGTTAGTCCTTTAGTAAGTGAGAGGGATAAAAGATAGACTAAGAACTACCATAGTTAACTAGAATGTTTGGGGGGGGTATTAAGTCCTGGGGAAGGCCTCCAGTTCATTAGATGGATATTTTTTTTCTAAACCTTTGTCTTAGAGTTAATAAATATTAGTTCTTAGGCAGAAGAGTGATGAGGGCTAGGCACCTCTATTTAATTGTCTTGTCTAGGGTCACACAGCTACTAAGAGTCTGAGGCCAGATTTGAATCCTGAACATCCCATCTCCAGTCCTGGCTGTCTATCCACTAAAGTCACTTCCTGTCCTTGGATGGATCTTTAAATGATTTAGGTGAGGATTTGAACAAAAGTCATGCAGAATGAGAAACTGAATGGCTTGTGTTCTACATCATTGGGAGTACTGGCATCCAATGGGAAATGCATCCACTGACATTTTGGCTTACACACACACACACACACACACACACACACACACACACACACATACATACACACACATGCATATACACACGCATATGTCCATAAACTTGAACATATACAGACAATCAAAGAGCTTAGCTCAGTTATGAAGACCTCAGTTTAAGTCTTGCCTCTGAAGCATTCTTGCTGACCTGGGTCAACTTAGGTAAGCCATTTATGTTTCTCAGAGCTACAGGTACTTCTCTGAGACTATGAGTTACTGAGAACTTATAGTACTATATCAGTGAAGAGATTTTTCCACTTAGGGAATCTCTTTATTGAGTAAATCACTGGTCCCTGCTCCTAGAAACAGAGACAGAGACTGAGAAAGATGAACTGCCCTAAATCATTACAGTCCACTTAAAGAAGTTTTCAGAAAAAGGCGAACTGTACAGGTTTGTCAAAAGCCATAGACTACTTTACATTTCCACTCACACAAAGGAAGGGATAAGGTTTAACCTGAAACACCCAGAGGCATGAGAAGGGGATAAGGAAAGAAAAGTCTGAAATCAGATGATATGCCCACATCAGAGTCCCCAGGGAATTGGATTGCACCTCCCATTAGAGACAAGTGCAACTATAATTCAGACAGGGGAGGAATGGCTCAGAATCTCAGGGGAGATGCTTCCTTAGCATACAGTAGGAAGAGGTTATAGATTAATAATCCTGTGTGAGGTGCCCTTCTAACCTGCCATCCAGATCATACTAGGATCTCGTCTGTCTCTCCTCTTTAGCACAGAAGCATCAGGTCCTATTCCACACAACAGGGTAGTTTAACAATATTGATGAAGTTCCCCAGGGGTTTTACAAGGAGTGACAGGGTCTCACTGAAATATATCTTATCGGTTTCTTCACTCTGATATCACAGGTAGGGAAACACTATGGACTGACCAGGAGTCCCAGGTGTATATGTCATGGGTCTGGAAGTTTAGAACACAGTAAGTACCAGCATGAAGGATTTCAGAAGGGAAGTGGAAAATAAAGGATAAGCAGGAATATACAGAGAATGAATAGGCTATTACATGATAATCTAGGCCCCCAAATCCAAAGCAATTTAAGGAACTATTATATAGACTAATTAGGTTAACTCAGAAGCTATTTTTTAAACTACATCTGGGCAATATTCTTTTCATTTCTGGTAAGGTATAATATCAATTAATCATTTATTAAGCACTTATTATTAGTCAGACATCACTTTGTCAAGCTGTGGGGATAGTTATAAAAACAAAACAAAAAAAATTTTCCTGCTCTCAAGAAGCTTGCATTCTAATGGGGAAGACAACCTAAAAGGATATATACAAGATATATGTGGAATAGACAAAAGGTAACTTTAGAGAAGATAGACTGAAGATTATTATAAAGTAGGGATCTCTTTTCAGGCCAAAGATATCTCAAACAGCTGGTGAAGTCTGCTGACCAGTTCTTGAAATAATGCTTTTAAATGCTTAAAATCAAAGAGATTGGATTAAAAAGAATAACAAATGTGATAAAATAGTTATCTAAATGTTAAAATATATTTTATTTAGATACATATATGCATATGTGATTGTGTGTGTATATTCATATGTTTATATAGGCTTATATGTATATGAAATACATGTTTGTACAGAACTTGTTTATTTTCAGTTCCAAATTTATTGTCAGTTCTCCCCCTCCCTCGAATGAAGTAATACACAAGAGATTTTTGCTTTAGTCATGTTCCAAGGTGTTGGAGTAACAAAAAATACATATAGATATAGATATAGATATAGATATAGATATAGATCTTTCACCTATCACGGGAGTTATGTTCCAGAGACCCCCATGATAGGTGAAAATACTTGAAGCAGCAGCACTACATTTATTTTTGTTATAGATATGCTTTATAAACCCTTCCTACTCTCCTTTAAACCTTTTCCACACTCTTATTAACCTTTCCCACATTCTTATAAACACTGAGCCACTAAGAGCCCAGGATACAGAACATAGTGCTGTGGTTGGTCTCCTTTCAGCCAATAGTGTGCTGTGTACAATCTCACATTGGCAAATGTGCAAGTGGTAGTGGCATACTGCATTTTCAGTGGGTACAGTAAGATATTCATCCACAAAATCCCATGATATAGCAAAAACTCTGTGATACAGAATTAGATTTTTTTTAAAAACCTGCGATATAGTGAAGCTACAATAAGTGAACTGTGATATAGCAAGGGACAACTGTATATATATAGTTCAATCAGAAGTCAGAGTACAACAGAACATAAACCAGAGTATGAGCTGAAGTATTAGAGGAGTTAAGTTAGAGGATAATAGTGATTGTAAGAAAGAAAGTTGATTAACCACAAGTCTTATAGTTCTATCTGCATACTTCCAAATTGTTCTCCAGTTATTAGAGTAGTTCATAACTCTACTAATAGTGCATTGGTATTTCTATTTTCCTTACATTTATTTTCTTTATTTAAGGTCAAATATTAGCCAATATGATGGATATGAAATGGTATTTGTTTCAAATTGCATTCCTCTAATTAGTACCAATTTAGAGCATTTTTTCATGATAATTGATATCTTTGATTTTTTCCTCTGAAAACTTACCATTCATATTCTAACCTTTGAGAATTTTATCAATTGGAAAATGACTAATATTTTTGTAAATTTGGCTCACTTCTTGATAAAAGACTTTTATCAGTGAAATTTACTGTAAAACATTTTCTCTGTTTCCTACTTTTCTTCTAATTTTGGCTACATTTATTTTGTTTGTACTAATATTTTATTTTATATATTCAGAATTATACATTTCACCTCAAGAACTCTCTCACTCTTATTTCATCATGAATTATTCATATATTTGAAAGGATATTTTTTCCATGTTTTATTTTTTTAATTTTAATATTTTATATTTTTAGAAAAAACTAAATGTCACAGGATCCTGATTAGGCAAGAGACTTCATTTCCATTACTCTTTATCCATGTGAGGTGCTCTTGAGGGTAATCAAAGAGAAGGAAAGGACTGCTGACTGAAGATTGATTGAAACACCCATTCTAGAATCTCAGACATGTCTCATTCCAGGCTGCAAGAATGAGTAGCACTAAGGAGAAGATATAGCAGAACCTGGGGCCAGCCTGGGAATTGAAAAGCTATCCACAGACTCTCCAGAATACATCTGGATCTATCTACTACTTCTTCTGCCTTACTACCTCCTTCCTCATATTAGAAGCTTCTACCTCCCCACATTCTGGTCTGTATTTTCTCTTTCCTATCTGGTTCAGTCTGTCTCATTCTGATTCTTAGTATGTCTTTCTTTTCTGGACCTATAAATTTATATCTGCCTTTCTTTCCCTAGTCTTCTGCTGCTGCCTCTTTGTGTTTCTTTCCCATGTTGGTGATGGTGTGCCATGTGTGACCCAATATGCTGGAGGAGGCTGCTCTCTTCCCTTTCTCCACCAGCCTGAGGACATTTTTTTGCATGCCACACCCTCTGTCCAGCGGACCAAAGTGAACACTTCTCTCCACTGTACGGGGTAATGCAGAGAGCTCACAGGCAGCTTGAAGGTACAGTTTGGGCATGTGATCTCTAAAAGATTTGCCAATGCTGCACTATTGTTAGAGGTTGTTGAAGTCTACCCAGTGGGGAAATGGAGGATAATTTCCACTCTACCCTATAATTTCTAAGCTGATAGTGCTGCTTCAGTATACCTTGTGGATATGATATAGACTGGGCCTTGCCTTATTGTGGCTTTTCTTTAATACCTAGGTCTTCATGCCCTCACTCTTTCTGGTATTTTCCCTACTGGCCTAACACTGAATCAAAGTATTCTATGTACTCAATTCCCTTATTCTCCTCCTGCCTTTCATTGATCTCTCTTTACTATTTTCCATCACTTTCTGCCCCTGAGTGCCAAGGGAGTAGGTTGGAGAAGACCCAGACTTGGTATTTCATGTAATTCCTATAGTAATAGCTTACACACTCAAAACTCTAAGGGACTTCAGAGACCTTCTAGCCCAATCAGTATCGAATAGGAATTTGCTCCAGGGAGGGGAATATCTGCTACCTCCCAAGTATTAGGGGTAAAATTGGATTAGGTTTGGCATAAAGATTTTATAAGTTAAGTGGTAAGAGAGAACCTTGTCAAACTTTCTTAAGCTCAGCTTGGAATTTTGGAGCTAAAGTGGTGGTAAGGATAATATTGAAATGTATCCTTATTCAATGAATACTTCAGGAGAGAAGAGTGAGAGTGCCGAACTTCCTCGGCTCTTATCACACCTCAGAGCTTCAAAGCTGTCACTTCAGTTTTTGAAATCTGAATTTTCTCATCTGCAATATAGAAATAAGGATAGCACCTACCTCACAGGATTATTATAAGAATAAGAAGAGCTAGTGGGTATGTTTTGCCAACTTTAAAAGTATTTCATAAATTTAGCTATTATGATGATGATTCTACTATCCACTATTACATGACAAGTATATTAAAGAGAACTTTTGAAATGTAGATAAAAATACTAAAGGACTAATTATCTGAAAAAGAAGGATTTTTAAAAGGATTACTAAAAATATAATCAAGATAACATCAATAACTAGTGATCAATCAATAACAACTTCCTATTGAGTCTTTATTAGAGTGAATTTTCTAACAACAAGTATATCCTAGATGAAAATAAAGCAAGTAAAAAAGGAATTTTTTTCAATATTGAAATAGGTTTTCAGAATCAAAGAGTTAACTTAAAGTTATAGAGAATATAGTGTGATAAATTGACTCAGAAAGCCTTTGACTTTGGAGAATCTCAGTGGTTCTCCAGCAAGATGCTTCCCTCTGAGGTATACATTCAAATAATGAAAGATTACTTTATAGATACAACTATAAAGAGAAATTTTATTCAATAATTCTCTAATTATCAGCATTGAGAAAGGCATAAAACATGGACAAATAATATATTTTCCCCTCACAAATCAGATGTGCAATTATACACAATGCAAATAGAAGGATTCCATGTATATGTATGTATATCACAAGAGTGTTCATGTTTGTAGGTGTTGTTTTGTTGTTTCCATTCAAATCACAAAATAAAAGATTCTCCTCAAGGAGATCCATAATTATTCAAAAGAGATTGTTCTAACAATAGAATAAAATCAATTCAATAATTAAATATTAATTAAGCTTTATGCTTTTGAGATGCACACAATGCTTGGAGGATTGGTAAAATATGATATGATATGAGAAAGAGAAAAAAACCTTGAAAGCAGTGAATATTGGGTTGTCTAAAATGATTTAATTTAACAGGGTTATGAAGTCTTACATGTTGCCTAAAAATCAATTTCACAAGTAAAATATGGGAGAGACATGACTAGAGAGAAGTTCATCTAATAAAACTTTGGGGATTTTAATGAATTACATTCACGCCAGAAATCAACACAATGATGTCAACTAAAAAACATAACGCTACTTCAGATAGAATTTAGAGAGGCAGAGTTTACAGAAATGAAGAGGGGATAGTTGTGTTATACTCTGCTTCAGTACATCTGTACTCTTCTGTTCATTTCTAGGAATAGAAGGTTTAGGCAGAATATTGGAAAGTCAGAAAACATCCAAGGAAAGCGACCATGATGATAAAATTCCTTGAACCTCTTCCATATGAGGTTCGGTTGAAAGAACTGGAGGTATTTAAACTAGAGAAGAGAAAAAAATAAGGATGTTTTTGAGTCCTTGAAGGGCAGTTAAGTAGAAAAAGGACTGCATTTCTTTTATTTGGCTCCAGGGACACAACTAAAAAAATGAGTAAAAGATGAAAAGAGGCAAATTTGTGTTTAATATCAGGGAATGCTATCAAAAATTATAGCCATAAATATCTATATAGGGAATTAATAGTTTCCCCTTCATAGAATTTTTCAAGAAGACACTACCTAATATGTTGTATCTGACATATAGTGGAGATATCTTTTCGACTGGAATCCATAGCATAAATGAATGTATTACCCTGGAATATATGATAGAGTGTATATATTTGAGGACCTAAACACAAAGGAATACTGTGTCAGTCATCGCAACAATAAGAAACACAGGAGAAAAAGTTAACTGTTCAAGAATATCATGAAGAACAAATACTATGTATTAATTCCAAGGCAGAAGAGCAATAAGTGCTAGGCAAAGGGAGTTGTGACTTGCCCAGGGTCACATATCTAGGAAGTATCTGAGGCCAGATTTAAACCTACCTCCCATTTCTAGGGCTATTGAGCCCTCTCAATCTACTGAGCTGCCCAGGTTCCCCTAGTTTCATCATCTTTAAATAGGAAAAAGAATCTAATTCACAAATAAATGAAATAGTATAAATAGTATATATAAACCTTAAAATATTTGAATGTTATTTATTAATATTATGTTACATTTATTTTCTCTATTCTTATTACATAGTCTATTACACTAGAGAAAGAAAGAGGGATTTTGGATACCTTATATTTATTATTATTACTACAATTGGAGTAATAAATATTAACCTTTCTATAGCATCTATGTGTTAGGTATTGTGTTCTAAGTGCTTTAAAAATATTAACTCATTGAATCATAATATCAAGGATTGAGAGGTCGGTGCTATTATTATCTTCATTTTATAGTTAAGAAAACTAAAACAGAAAAAGTTTAATGATTTGCTCAGCTTCACATAGTATCTGAGACTGGATCTGAACCCAGATCTTCCTGGTTCCAGATCCAGCACTGTACTACATAGCTGCCTAAAAAGAAGGTGATTTTAAAACAAGGGATATCAATAAAATATTTTTAATATAGAAAAAGAATAACTTAGAACATACATTTGTTATACTGGAGTAAAAGAAATTCACATTTCTTACATGTATTTTAATGATTAGTAACAATCAGAAAATGAGAAACAAGAATGGCATTTAAGTAAAACAGAGCAAGAAGGAAAGACTTTTAAAATTGCAAGTCTTTTTACACTTTTTTCCTTGGCATTTTCATTCAGCGCTCTGGGAATTCCCTTTTAAGAAGGAAATTTAAAAGGATATAAATAAGTGGAAATTTATATGGAAATTTATACTCAAATGCATGTGAAAAAAGAAAAGGGAGGGAAAATGGTGATTCATTATTATAGCTGAAACATCATTACATATTCATAAATTCCAAGGTAATATATTTTCCTCCATTGTGCCAATAATAAATCATCATTTGATTACAAATTGGGAAGTACCTGGATAAAACAGTAGACTTTTTGCAAAATATCCCCAGCAGGTAAATGATTGTAAAAAATTTATGAAAATATTCTGTCTGCCTGACCATTTTCTTCCAAAATGGGACAATTGTTCACCTGCAGCTATGCTGATGCCACTTGAGACATTCTGATTAGTGTTAACTGAGATGAGTGCTTGGAGACCCTCACCAGTACAGTACGTGAGGAAAAGGGTGAAATATTTTTCAAATACTGCATTAAAATTTTCTTCCTCATATAGTTCCCTGTTTTGTTTTTTATTCTATTCATGATGTTAAAATACATCAGTTTTTAATCTCAGAAATTGTCAGTCTCATAATCTCATGGGCAATTCTCTAGAAGGATGATTTCAGATGTCCAAAAATACCAAGATATTTTAGGTGGGGAAGTAGTATGAATTGTGGTGAAATAATTTTATCATCCCTTTGCCAGAATTCTTAACTATGAAATAAAACTAAAAAATGTGACAATACTTGGCTTTATATGGCATAAAGCTGGAGGCAATAGAAATATTTCATAAATTTCAACCTATAATTAATGTTAAAGGAAATATAGTATATATCAATGTGTATGGGTGTAATAAAAGTGAAAAATATGAATGTTAGGCTGATACCTTCATTGATAAAAGTTGTTATCTTGTTCATCATATATTAATGTATTTTAAATTATCTATTTTACATTTCACAAATACTTCTATCTCCTGTTTATTCATAAATTCTCCTCCCATCAATAAATCTGATAGGTAACATGTTCCCTATTTTTCTAATTTGATTATAACATCTTCCTTTTTTCCTAGGTCAAGTATCCATTTTTATCTTATCTTGGTAAGTAATATAATATATTGGTCTATATCTCATTTCTGCCCAACTGCTTTATAATTTTCCCAACAATTTTTTAAACCCTTACCTTCCATCTTGGAGTCAATACTGTGTGTTGTCTCCAAGGCAGAAGAGTGGTAAGGGCTAGGCAATGGGGGTTAAGTGACTTGCCCAGGGTCACATAGCTGAGAAGTGTCTGAGGCCAGATTTGAACCCAGGAACTCCAATCTCTGGGCCTGGCTCCCAATCCACTGAGCAACCCAGCTGCCCCCTTCCCAACAATTTTTACCAAATAGTGAATTCTTATTCCAAAAACATGGAACTCAAATGCAATATTACTATAATATTTTAATTTTTTTTGCATGTCTATTCTTTCCCACTAATTTATTTTTCTACCTCTTTGCCAGTAACAGTTTTGATAATTGCTGCTTTATAATAGAGTTCAAAATCTGGAGTAACTAGACTTCTTCCCTGATATTTTAATGAAAACCAAAAATTGTCCCACAGTATAAAATATATCTGTGTATTCACACATGTTATATGCATAATATTTATAATAAAATGTATAATGATGTATATGCATACATTTATATATTATAAATAAATATATAAACTACATTTAATGCTTTGAATATAAATCAAATATATGGCAGCAATTACTTCTATCAACTGACATGTTAAAAAAGAGTATCAGAATGAGTGAATTCCTGGGTTGAAATCCTGCCTAAAAAAGCTTTGTGAATATTACCAAGTACTTCTCTTATTCTTGGTTTCCTTGTATATAAAATGGGGATATTGATTTGTGCATCATTTCTCTGGTATGATTGTGAGAAAATCATTTTGCAAAACTTAACATGCTATTTCAAATGTAAGCATTTATTACTGTAAAAATGTTGGATCAAGTAATTGACTAAGGAAACTGGGAACTCCCTTGGTAATCCTATGACAATTTTAAATCCATTGACTTAGGGAATACTCTGATGAACTTGTTTCCTAAATAACCTGATAATGTAATGTGTGGGTCTTTGTTAGTCCCTTCAAATTTAAGTTCCTTAATCAATATCATGAGGTCATAAGGTATTTACAACTGGGGCAACCAGTAGTACTGATGGGATATAGATATTTCTAGTGATTGGCTAAATGAGTATAGATGATGTGTGACCTATGAAAATAAAGTTGGATCCATTGTATTCATATTTTCGGGTCCTAAAGGCTAACTCTTTACCCTTTTCATTATTCCTTAAAAATATAAGGGTATAGCAAGGGTACAGAGCCTTTATGATCTTATCACAATGATTGAATACCTTCTATCTGAGGATGATGATGATTAACAACAATAACAAGTGCAATAACAACTCCCTTGTATGTGTTGTGCTTTAAGGTTTACCAAGAATTTTATAACTATAATCTCATTTTATCCTTACAAAAACCCTGAGAGATGGGTGCTATTATTTCTATTTTCAAATGAGGAAAATGAAGCCTACATGGATTAAACAATGCACCAAATCACACAAGTAGTATATGAGGCAGGATTTGAATTCAGATCCTCTTCACTCTTAGTTTATAGCTCTATTTATTAGAATTATCTAGCTGCCTCAGCAACCAAAAACAGTTCATAGCTTATTATGTTATGAGACTGTTTAGGAAAACTCCTTTGATAAAACACTCTTTTTATCTACCTCTTTTATGATATTGTATCTATGATAATTAAGAACAAACTGAGGCATAAAAACAGGGAATATTTATGTACTTACAGGCTCTTTACAACTGAGTCAGAATCTCTTTGTCCTTCCCACCCAAGCATGATGACTGAATTTGACTCACACATTTAGGTTAATGATAATATATGGCACAAAGACCTGGTGATTATGATTTCCATGGTGTAAGCAGTCCTAAAAGGTGGATATCTGCCATCTTGGATGCTATGGCTACTGTGACCATCACCTCTGCACCACCTAGAAGATACAGAATTACTCAGCCCAGAAACAATCAATGAGTGGAAAAATTGATGAAAATGGGGAGGGAAGGGAGTAGAAAGGAGGTGTGACTTTTTATACAAAATAGCTCATTCTGGCTACTTACAATGTTAACATGATCAAATCACAGTAGAGGTTCCCAGTGAAGAGATATGTAAAATTAGAAATGGAGACATAAAAAACACCTTGTACAATCTCCTCATCTTATATCTTACAACTCAGGAAACTGAGTTTTACAGAAATGACATTCACGGTCTTGTTCTTGGTTAGTTAGCTGTAGAGTTGTGATTCCAACCCACCCTTGGTCTAGCCATTAACTTGGAAAGCCCTGTCTTTTTCATTTGTGCATAGAGAAAGCTACAGATATAGTTATGACAAGAGGTTTGAGAGGGAGAGATGGTACATGGTTCTTTTGTCCTCTATTGCTAGGGTTCATAGCACCATGCTTGTCTAAGTAGGAAAATTAAGTCCAAACTCATGTAACCAGTTTATTCCTTATAGAAAAGAACATCATAAAGAGATCCCTGGTTGGGGCAGGGTGAACAAGCTGGATTATTTGGATACTTGCCTTGGAAAAGATCATAGTGGCAATAAGCAAGGAGTAAAACATTAATCACACTTTAATAAGGCACAGAGAGTACAGGAGCTGATGGCAAAAAAGCTAGCATGGGGAATGAGATAGGAGAGGGAAGCAGACTACACAGGAAATAGAACAGGGAGGAAAAGGGGCATAAAGAGTCCATTTCATCACTGCAGATGAGAGTTGAGAACATTTAAACAGCATGGGCATTTAGCAGTTAGAGAAATGCTCACATGATTGAATTTGGGGGTCTCATTCTAATAGAATTTTTGTAAGAGGAGGGGATGACCTAACTCTAATCTATACCATTTTGGAGTTGGCTCATTAGCATATCAAAATTATCTTAAATATATTAATGCCACCTAAGGTAACCCTTATTAACATAACATACATTCCTGGATTTTATTTGTACCGTGCAGACTGAGATCTATTTATTGAGGCCTCATTGGCTTTTCCTAATTAATCACATAATCTTTGAATGTGACCTTACTTAATTTATGAAGCATTATGGGTAAGTAATTTCTATATTTTTCTTTACACTCTCAACCCCTATTTCCTTTTTATTGTTACCTTTCATTGGCTACTTGTATACCTACTTAATATACCAACCAGTGGGATTAGACAGGAGGCTAGGGGAACATAAGAAGACACTTTTTCAACACAGTATCTTACAACTTTAAAATAAGTACTGGCCACAAATAACTAAATTACAAGGAGTTGGATTTGCAACCAGGTCTTCCTGACTCCAAGTCTGACACATTACCTACTGTACCACAGGAACCCTTAAATTCACTCATTCCTATGATAATTCTACAAGGAATACCTACTATGAGCTCAAAACTGCTAAGCAGAAAGAGGAATTTCAAAGAAATTAAGGTACATAGCCAAACTTCAGAGAGATTATATTCCTGTTATGGAGCCAAGAATCAAACATATGAAGCAGTTGGGGAAAAATTCAGGATCATATTGAAGAAATGTGAAATTGAATGTTTTAAGAGAAAAAGATGAAGTGGTATTAGAGCCAGAGAGATCCTGGAGTTCTGATTTGTAGCCTAGTCTCTCATTTACCAGAAGCAGCAAATGTAGTTCTTAATGGAAAGTAGCAAGTTCAACCGTTGAATAGCACAAGAATGAGTTTCCATCAGTTTCCTATGTCATAATTATGTCAAGCAGATTCTAGAGAAATGATGACAGTGAAGGCACTGAGTTATACTTAAAAAATCTCCTCTGTCTCAAAGTTTAAAAAAAATTCAGCTGAGTGATAGAAGGAAACAATGCCGTCTTATGTACAACTGACATCAGAATCATTTTTGGTCAATCTGAATTATTTTCACCTAGATAGCCTGAATATGCAGGTTAAAAACATATATATATATATATATATATATATATACACACACATATGTGGGTGTGTATACATATATATGACTAAACATTTTAAAGAGGCATAGTAACATAACTTATCCTGAATACATAACAGTTCCTGAACACAAAATTCTAAGAAACAATACTTTTCCTTCTTCAAGACTAATATTTCTTTATGTACATTGTCTAGAGTGGCAAAATGGCTATGCTGTGTCATCATCTTAATCTGTTGTGGGTTTAACTTCTACCTCTGATGTATACTGGCTATTTGACTGAGCAATAGGTTAATTAATTTGTCAGAGCCCCAGGCCAATTTCCAAAACTATAAACCTCAGTTCGTATGACTCTCCAGTTGACTTCATCAACTCAGCAGCCTTGGTTATCTGGGCCAGGGCTCTAGTCCAAGACCTGCAGTCCTGATTGGTGAATTGCTTGCCAGATTCTTCATTTCTCAAAGAACTCCAGCTTCAAGAAGTATAAACCTCATAAAGCATTGCGTGAAATAGGATGATGATGAATTGAAAACAAAAAAAATGTGGCAATATTTTGTGATTTAAAAATCAATATAATGTGAAGAATTTTATTATAAGAAATTTATGCTGGAGATTTCCAGCCTGAATCTTTTAATTAAGATCGATTCATTGTTCAACTCACCTTGAACACTAGTTTACCTCTTCAGCAGCCTTACACCCTCTGGCTTCCAAAAAGGTATCATATCCCACCATTTAGGTTTTGTCTTTCCGCATTATAATGTAAGTCTTTTGAGGGCAGAGATTTTTTATTTTCATAAAATTTTGCCTCCAAAAATTACTATAGTGCCTGGCCTACAGTGAATATCTTGGGGGGAAAAACTTGGTTAACTGCACTTGAGGGATCCATTTCACATCTAATCCTCAACCTATGATGAAGCATGTCATTTTTGAGGTTGGGTGGGGTGTTAGTGATGATAGAAAAGAATATTGGATTGTCCAGAATTCATGTGCTAATAAATACTGACTGAGAATTGTAACCAGCACATTTAAATCTGGACGAGACAGTAAACACAGTCTTATTGTTGAAGAGTTCTGTTCATTTGGAAATCCCATAGTTTATGTTTTATTAAAACTAACTGCTTCTAATTGACACCTCACAACCAGCAAAAGCATCCTTAAATATTTAGTGAAATATACTTCTAAAGATGGAACCATACAAATTACTCTTTGCTTCTTAGAAAACTGATCTACAAAATCTATATAGGGCTTTTGATTATAATAAATTACCTTTAAAAAGTGACAAAAAGGATCTCTCTTTAAGTTTCAGAGCTTGCTGATTTGCATTGGTAATGGGAATGGCTTTACTTGGAGTTCCTTATCTCATTTTAATTATGTATGTACAAAAATGTTGAATAAGTTATTAAAGTTTTGACTTCATTAGAGCTCTTTTGCTATAATAGTAATAAGAGGCTTGACCATTTTATTATGTGATTTCCTTCTAAGTGACAAAATAGAAAGCTAAGTTACAAGATAATATTTCATCTGAGATTCTTGCTGGACACACGGATCCTCTGAATAAAGGTCAGGCAATCTTTTCTACCACAAAGGCAATCTGAATCCCACTTATGGAATGAGTCAGAGGAGACAATTATGAAGAAGTTTTTTTAAGAACTTAAAGAGGACTTCAAGTAAGAATGCAGTATACCATCATGGGATGATTATAATTACTCTTTCTATTAAAATCGTGTTGAAAGGCTGGAGTTAGCAGGGGAAAAATCAAACTTTCAGATAATCTTAAGTCTCAAAAGCTCTTATTATGAATGGGCCCTGGAAACTGGAAAATGTCAGTTGATCAAGGTATTCATTAGTCTTTTCTCTCTACTTCCTTAGCAAAGGGGAGGGTGTTTAAAATAATGAATCCAGTTTAAAACATAACAGTATTTTGATATGTACTTTTCCTCATCATTAAGGATGACACTATTTTCAGAAAAAAGGCTGACTGTTGCCTTCAAATAAGCATTCATTCAAATTCTAATTAAATTACTTTACTGAAACCTATTTGAAACCAATTACTGATTGGAGCCAGTAGTAATCAGAGACTACATACCCTGAATTTTCATGCAATCCTGAATTCTGAGTAGGTAATACAATATAGTAAGGATGATTAGTTAGATGGCATTAATAGGATGATTTTTTTCTTTAAAGAAATTGATGAATGCTATTACTATAACTACAAATCCATGCCACTTGCTATAAAGGGTATGCGGTATATGTGTATGTGGTGTGTGCGTGTGTGTGTGTGTGTGTGTGTGTGTGTGTGTTCTGGGATGTAAGTAATCAGGAGACACAGGAGATACTACGTGGTTTATACAAAGAAAGGAAGTGGGTTAGACATGGTGATGGCACTTGCCAGACTCAATTCTCAGAAGAGGATAGCATATAGGGAGAAATTATGATCATCTCCATCACCAGACTAATCTTTTGCTTTGCTGAAAAGTTTTCAGTTTGGAGAGTTACCACAGTTATTCACTTTTGTTCACCATTTTTGTCATTTCTCAAATAGGTTTCATAGGGTCTTTTTGATTCTCTGTGCCCTCAAAGATTTTAAGAATTGCTTGAACCTTAATTTTTATTCCAATGAATATGATTTTCATTCTTTCATCATCTCTAGGAAAACTTTAGCCCCCAACTATGTCCTATTTTTTAATATGTTTGATTTTTTCCTTTAAAACATCTTAGTTCCAAAATGATTCCTTAGTTGGTAATTGAGTTTTACATTTTTATTAAAGTACTAAACATGTTCCACCTTTTCTTTTGAACTCTACAAATAAAAAGGAAGACAAAAGTAAGTCTCTGTTTTCAAGGATCTTATAGTCTAACTACCTTTTTTGAAAATATCCTTTCTGGATTTTCATAATATTAAATTTTCTTGATTTCTCTTGCTTGTCTGTTTCTTCTTTCTCAATCTGCATGACTGATTGATTATCCATCTAAAGTCCAATAATTTCGCATGTCTTCACACATTCCAAAACTGATTCTTGGACCCCTTTCTTTTTTCCCCTTTAGAAAGTCTTTCCTAAAAATATTATCAGTCCCTTTATAAATAATTCTTACTTTGAGAGAGGTCTCTTGTAACAAAATAAAATAGTTAAAGAAAAATGATAACACCATGATGTAATCTGAAAGTACATACAAGATTCCATGTCAGTAGTATGCTTCTACTCACACATACACATACCTCTATTAAAATTTTTTTAAATCCATTTTATCTCCCTCCAATCCCCAGTCCATTAGAAAAAATTAGAAAAAACATATTTATTTTAACAAATATGCCTTGCCAAATGCTCAGTCAATAAATATCTTAAAAGTTGTCAATTCTTTTCTTCTGTTTCCATTTCTCTTAAATTGATATCCTCTTCTTTTCTCCCACAGTTCAATAGTTCAGATGCTCATCATCTTAACTGTACTACTACAATAGCCTCGTATTTTCCCTCTTTGCCTCAAGCCTCTCCCTATTTTGATCTCCCACTGGCTATCATAGTGACTACCCTAAAGTGTAGGTTTAAATCCTATCTTTCCCTACATAAATTCCAGGGACTCTCTATTGACTTGCAGATAAAAGAATTCTGAAGTATGGTATTTATAACTCTTCCCAAACTGGCCCTTCTCTACTTTTCTAGTTCTTTTACATTTTTTTTCCTTTCAAACTATGACAAATTAATTTAACTTTGCTATGGTGAAACACTATTTAGTTGAGTGATCACCAAGACAACACAAATGCCATGGCCATCAGAAATATTTACCAGAACAGTCTTCAAGACAAAGACATTGAGATAATAGGTCCAGAGTTGTAAGTTGCCTTGGCTATATATGTTCCCTACACATGTACCTTATTACCATAGTTAATTCTAACTTTCTGTCTATTGTTTCCTGTTGGCACTGTCCATTGGTAGGAAAATGTACCTCAAATTTATGGTTTGAATATTATATAATTCTTGCTTTGCCTTTTTAGTAAATATGTTTGATAAAAGGGTAAGAAACTACTGGGTGAATTGTTGAGAAAGAATAAATTAATGAATAAGGATGGGGGCTTGAGCTTTTGTGTTAATATTAATTGGCACTCAGAAAAGTTATCTCTATAATACAAAGAATAAAAGTGATGGCAGCCACCTTCTCTGGGTAATACAGATCTCTGAATGGATACAGGTTTAGGGAAAACAAGCCCACAGAAAGAGAGAAAATCCAAAGAGAAGAATAGGCATTTGGCACACTAAATATGTTCATATAAATACATGTTTTTTTGTCAAAACTACTTGAGCTCAAATGGCTTATATTTTACTACTTGTACAGAGTTTAGCACTGCATTTTGCCCAAAGTATCTAATAAATACCTATTGATTGATTTGTATTATTTTAATTAGAATTTATGATTATAAGAGATAAATTGTGGTTCAGTGAAACATCTTCTGAACTTCTTTGTATATCTTTACAATAACGATCTTGCTGTTCAACATTCCTGGTTTGTGTGAGTTTTCATTGTAGAGAAAATTCAAACTCACTAATGATCTTACAGCTGGATGGGAATTCAATTCAATTTAGCAAGTATTTATGAAGCCCTGAATCTGTTCAAGTACCTGGGGATTCAAAGACAAAATGAAAAACCTCCCCTACCCTTGAGGTATTTACATTTTGATGAATAATATAGAGTATTAGTAGAGACAAAGTGTAGCAAAACTCAGTGACAAAATGTGTAACTACTAAAGTCTTATGAGAAGCAAAGTGATATGGTCAGCCCTATGACTGAGAAAGATGATTTTGGTAGTCGTGTGGAGGATGAATTAGAGAGAAGAAAGAATGCACACAGGTGGTTTAATAGCTGGCTATTTGAAGAAACCAGAAGAATGGTAATGAGGGCCTAAATCATTGCAATGGATGTGTTTGTGGTGATAAAGGGAGAGAAACAAGATATTTTATTAAGGTAGAATAAATAAGACTTAGAAATTGAAAGCATAGGATGAAAGCAAAGATGATTTAGATGATTCAGAAAGGATGGGAGGGCATTAATAGATAAATATGTTGAAATTAGATGACAAGTAAGACAGAAGGAATGGGTAAATAAAAGTATTTTTTGTTAATCAGAGCCAGAGCCTAAACTGAAACCCCACAAGTGAACTGAAGGAAATGAGATTTAGAAACAGTCATCTGGAAGGAGGGTCACTGAAGGAAAACTCACAGGTCAATATTCCACTAGATTGTGGAGGTCTCCATCAACATTTCAGATCACAACCTTGACAAACCTGAATATTGTAGGTAACTTTTCTTTTTTTTTTTTCAAGAATGCCACAGGAGAAATGTTGAGTACTATCTTTTATTTTTAGATGTTGAGTAACTACATGTAAATGTATGCTTGTGTCCATTGTTTTTATATATACATTTATACATAATATATGTATATGGACACACACACATACACACACACACATATATATATATATATATAAAAAATAACCAAGAGATTGTGAATATTATTGTGTCTAGGTCAATGATGATTAGCTTTGCACCAAAAAAAAAAAAAGCTCAGTATTAGTCCATTGTTTTATTAAGCAAAAACCAGGCTAGCTTTGTATAATTTTTATCGTGAGTTCCTAAAACACTCTTATGCTTATTGTACTTAAAAGAAATATTGCCCTACATACATTCTTTTCTCCTTTCTCTGCCTCTTCCCTAAATAGATGCCTTTTAGTGCTGTCACAGTTATATTCTGTAGCATAACCAATAATTCACAAATGAAATAAAAAGGACTACTGTGAAAAGAGAGTACACATGTACATCTAGTTCTTTTCTTAATGACCTACGCATTTTTTACAATCTTCTACTTCAACTCGTATTTTACAAAGACCACAGGAAATTTTCCTTTTTTACAACTTAGTCTTACATAGTTTCTTCATGGAAGACTGAAACTTTTATGATTATTGTTAAGTGTGGTTTTTGCTAACTAAATCTGAGATGCACCAATTTAAAAATTTTAATATCATGGTTTGCTTAGCATTTTTTGCTAACTTTTAAATGAAGACATAACTAGTGTGCATTTGTAATTAAATGTGTATTTATTTGAATCCTGAAACTGACCAAAAACTTAAAAGAGTAACAAAGAGGTCTGTCCAAAATGAGCCTGCAGAAGTTTTAGTTTTAGACACTTAAACTAAGTGCCTTAACTCTTACTGTTTGTGCCAAATTATCAATGTAGAGTTGTTGCTTTGTTTCCTTCAACTGTATTTATTGCTGTACCTCTCAGCATAAACTGATCTCATATTTTTCATAAATAAATGTTTTTTGAATACTGAAAAAATATAGATGAAAATGTTAAAGTCTATAGCTGCCACCAAGGGGCAATCCTAGTTAAGCAAAGGTACACACTAACCTAGTAGTAGGAAAGCAGTAGAACGGTCTTTGAGATTGATTCATATTTCTAAGATAGTAGATTTTTTTGAATCACAAAAAATTAAATTAAATTAAATTAAAACTTGATGAACACTAACCAATAAGGCTATTATAAGCATATCACAACTAACCAAAGAAATCTAGGGATATGTGAAGATCACAAGGCTTTGTATCCAGGCACAATATAAATGGATATTTCCTTTTAGAAATCCTCAGGATTGTCAAAAAACTGAAGAGATGAGTAAGCAAAGGAAAGAATCATCTTTTGTGAAAAAGTATTACTAATCTAACACCAATCAATTGAAGAGACAAGTAAAAAAATTAATTTTCCATGAGTACCATATGGATACCTAAAACCAATTGAGGGAGAGATTTTACATGAAATAAAAGCTCTCAAGGCAAAATTTGAAGGAGAATAAATAGCTTAAAAGAAAAAAATTATGTGGGCACCTGGGTATCTCAGTGGACTGAGAGTCGGGAGGTCCTAGGTTCAAATCCGGCCTCAGAAACTTCCCAGCTGTGTGACCCTGGGCAAGTCACTTGACCCCCATTGCCCACCCTTACCACTCTTCCACCTAGGAGCCAATACACAGAAGTTAAGGGTTTAAAAAAACAAAAAGGAAAGAAAAAAATTATAAATCTTACCCAAATAACAAGACTCTAAAATAGGCTAGACAAATTAGAATCATTAACTATACAAGAAAATGAGAATATTAAAACAAAATTCAAAGTTTAAAAAATTGAAGAAAATGTAAAATGTTTGATATCAAATACAACTGACTGAGAAAGAAGAAATCATTTAAGAATTCCTTAACTCCATAAAACATGACTTTTTTTTAAAAAGTGAACATTTTAATAAAAAAATCATAAATGAAAACTTCTTTACCTCTACTAGTAGGAAAAATAAAGATAAAACAAGTTGTGATTTATGATTGTGATGGAATACTACTGTGCTATAGGAAATGTCAGATTTTTGAAAAAATGTAGAAATACCTGCATGAAATTATGAAATGAAATGGGCAGAACCAAAAAAATTATATACAGCAACAAAAGTAGTTTGAAGAACAATGGGTATTTCTACCTCCAGAGAAAGAACTGAATAAAAAAAAACTGATAAAAAAAGTGAGGTATAATTTTGCATATACATATGTATTTTTGTCAAATGATGCTTTCTTTAATATAGAGAAGGGATAAGGGAAGATACCTGGGAATTTTAATGTAATAAACATACAAACAAATTTTAAAATAAAAAACAATAAACCAACAATCATCTCCTTAATGAAAATATAAAAGGAAAAGTCCCAGGAATTCTGTAGCTTAAATCAAGAGAGCCCATGTCAAAGAAAAATACTATAAGCATCCAGAAAGGTGTTCAAATACCAAGAAAATATAATCGAGATTATTCTAAAACTGGCCTTTTTATTTGTTTCGGAGTGTTTTTTTTTTGAGGGTGGTGTTTCAGTTAAAAACTAAATAAAAGTTGTGGTACGTTCATTCATAGTGTCTCTAACATATGTGTGCCAAAGGACAAGTTTCATGAATGTTTTCATTCAACATTTATCTTAGCTTGGACAATAGGTATTCCTTAGTCCACTCATGTTTTAAGGGTATCAGTTACACAAAGTTATCAATCTCACTCTTTCTTCCAGAGTCACTGAAGTCCATTGACAAGGCAAAAGTCAGAATGAGCAGTGATGGCCAGGCATTTAGTGGGTAATGTTGGCAGGTTTGATGTCTGACCAAGCTCCAAGATTTTCATCCATCCATTCTAGCAGAGGAAGTTACCATATGCTTAGGGTAGACATCCCCCTTAAATCAGTGATAGGTTTGAGGTCTGTGGTTTCCTCAACCTAATTTAGCCCTTCTGCCAAGATAGTTTACAAAGGTATGGCCATTGCACATATTACAACTTCTTGGAGCCATAGGTGAGAATTGGGTGACAGGTAGACAACAAAAGCAGATAAGCAGCCCTGAAAAAAAGTCCTTACCCTAAGTAAGCTTGGCAATCCCTTACATCAGAGATATAGTCTTCCCTGCATACCCCATACACTCCTCAATGATCATTAAACTTTTGTCAATGACTACTCTGTATCAAGTACTGCACTAGACCCCATACATTACATTTTAGCTCAGACTACATCCATTAACTTCAACCATGTTTTGGTGAAGTTAAGGTAGTCTAGTCACACTAACTTTACTAATATCCTTTGCTACACTAGTTGGAAGTGGATAAGGAGGAAGGAAATAAGCATTTATTAAGTGCCTGTTATGTGTCAGGCATTGTGCTAAACATTTTACAAAAATCATCTCATTTGATCCTTAGGGGTCAAGTACTTTTATGATCCCCATTATATAAAAGAGGAAACTAATACACAGAGAGGTTAAATGACTTTCCCAGGACTATTTTTATATATAATAGTCCATTCAAATGAATTAAAGTCTTCCTGACTCCATGTCCAATACTTTATCTACCACATCACATGGTTGTAGATTGGGAAATGATGGAAAGAAAGAAATGGAAACATTAGTGAAGACCTAAGTAGGCCAAAAAAAAAGTATAAACAGAATTGATAAGTTGATAGTCCAGAGAAAAACTGAAAACCAGAAATAAGCAATACACCTTTATAGATACATATATCTTTTTTGGCAAATGATACCTTATCTACTATGGGGAGGAGAAGAAAAGAAGGGAATTCTAATGTAAGTATAAATAAATAAATAAACTTAAAAAGAAGAAAAGAAAATGGCCCTTATGATAATTGATTGTGGGAGTTGAAATTTTAATATTTAACCTTAAGTAACACCAGGCTTCTCAAGACACTGAATTAAATTGGAGAAGTAGACTATTGGATCTGTAATGACATTTTGCAATGCAATATGAAAAGCAAAATGATTGACAGCTGTTTAGAACTTGGAATGAGCTGAGATAGAGTCCAGCAGGTACAAATTCAGTTGATGGAAAAAGTATAGAAGGAGGATTTGAACTGAGAGAAAGATCTCAATTTTGAGATAGGGCTTGGGGTGGGAGGTTGGTCTGGCTTGGGTAGGCCAAAGGTAAATTTAAAATACCAGCAACCAGCACTGATTACTTCCATAGTCTCAAATCCTGTGTTATCTTATACTGAACATTCTGATTTAATTTACTCATTAAAAAAGAAGCAACATCATTACCATCAAATAACCTGATTCAGGTTGAAGCCATCTGGCTCTGCCAGGCTGGAAACTGGCAAACTAACCATAAACAACTAACAGGCTTGAATACCCTGATTACCTTCAATTCATATGCCATCTTGTCATCAATAGCTTCGGCCAAGGATCTCCTATACCCCTCTTCCCATCATTTCCCTGCTCCCTCCTTAAGACTGTTGTTATTAAATCTTTTAACTCATCTAAAGTGAACATCATCTTTACCTTAGGGATTAGTGAACGTATCCTTGGGTATATGAAGGAAGAGGAGATTCCTTTCAACTGTAAAAGGTTTAAATTGTAGTCAACCAGCATTACCCATATTGAGCCAGGATAGACAGTTAGAAGAAGCTGTGTGTTCTTAACCACAGATTCTTCGTTTAACTATCAGTTCTGGGACACTGTTATACTGAAGTTGGGTGTAGCAGAATCACTACAAATATTCCTGAGGAGTCCTTTGTGTTTAACCACCACAACTTGTGTGTTACACTTAGAGATCTTCCACACTCATTCAACTTCAGCTCCTCATAACGCCAGGCACATATAACAGATCCCAAAGAATCAGGAATTACCCAATGCCCCATACACACTGTTCAGTTATTCACAACAGACCTCCTTAACTGTATAAATAATTGGATACTGAACGGATGTTCATCAATTGTGGAATGGTTGAACAAGTTGAGGTATATGATTAGAATATTACTGTGCCATAAGAAATTAAGAACAAAATGAACATAAAAATAACAAACTTGGAAAGACATATGAAAGGATGTAAAGTGAGCAGAACCAAGAGAATGTTGTACACGGTACACAGGAACAGCAATAAAGGACAGTAATCAGTTCCAAATGGCTTTAAGTATTATCAGCAGTGCAAAGATCCAGGACAATTTCCAGAAACTCATGATAAAAAAAATGCTATCTACTGTTATAGAAGGGACTGCTTAAATTTGAATTCAGATGAAAGTATACCATTCTTCATTTAATTTCCTCCATCAATTTTTCTCTAGTGTAAGTGATGTGTGTCTTCTTTCACAACATAACAAACTTAGAAATACATATTATGTAATAATACAGATACGACCTACATCATATAACCTACCATCTTAGGGAAGGGATAGGGTTGGAGGAAGGGAGAAAATACAGGTTACAAAATGCCAGAAAACAATTATTGAAAATTGTACTGACATGAAATATGACAAACAATTAAAAAAAACTAAAAAAACTGTATATATCTTATTTCCATCCAAAAGAATGGAAGGTCCTTATGGCAAGGAGAGTTTTATTTTTTTGCATGTGTGATCCCGGTGCTTACCATAGAGTCTTAGGTTTATAATAGCTACTTTACAGATGCTGGCCAAATTGTCTTTGATTTGTGGGTTTTCCTTTTAGTTCTGTAAACCTGTGATTTTATTAGGGCAGAAAATTATTCAGAATCTCCCTCCACCAAGGTGGATCCATTAACTTCTCTTTGACTTATACTTTTAGATGGGGACCCTAAGAGGTTAAATAATTTGCCCAAAAGCTGCTGTATGTATCAGAGATAGAACTCAGATCAAAATCTTCCAGACTTCAAAGCAAATACTTTATCCATTATGCCACACTGGTTCTATTTACTGGCTGGCATTTGGAAAACAAACAACAAGGAAAACAAAAAAATTGGACCAAATATCTAACTTAACAGCTCCTATGTGCTAAGAACAGTAGGTAGTCATTTGAAAAGGAGTTACTCTTGTTCCCTAACCTCTTTTCACATAGACTCCTGCTTCTGTCCCCCACAGGCTACTTTGCATGGCCTTATATTATTTAGTTCTTACTTTGTTTCCCAGAACACAAGTCCTTTTTCTGGGAAACTATTTTGGTACATGAATAATTGCAAATCATTTCCCAAGTGGCTATTGTATTTTTTTTTTAAAGAAAGAAAGGTACAAAGAAGTTTCTTCTTTTTCTGAAATCTCAGAAACCAAAACATCCAAGGTGGATGCTCATTCCTTAGGAGACGATGATTTATTATTTCAGTGCCAGAAAAATGCAATAGCAAACCCATAGAAACAGCTAAAAGTGCAGCCACTTTGCCTGGCAATTATATATGTGACAGTTTCATTTATCTACCCAAACAGCAGCTTAATTTACACCCCCACTTAACAGTTAATTGTGGAAGTGGGCTTTTCTGCAGTAATAGTGGGAATTTTTTTCAGAGTATCCTGAAACAGAAAACACTTTTCAATAAACACCTTTGCCATTAATTACATAATAGGAACAACACTGCAAATGCTGAAGAGAAAAGAAATCAGCAAAAAAGGAATGGAATATCCAGTCTTTGTGGAGAAATTAAAGCATTATTTACTGAAATTATTAGCTGATACCATCAATTTATTTTTGGACCAGAGCTGAAGAATATCCAAAGTAGCTCTTAGAATACATGAAAAGAATACAACTAAGTGAAAGATTATTTCTACAGGAGGGTTTTGTTATAAATGTTTTCTTCCCAACATCTCTTTTCCATGACCGAGCTGACATATAATTGGGAGAAATCATCGATATCATTATTGAAATTCTCATAGTTAATGAAAATACAAAGCAAAAGATGCCAATAAATGTAGAGGTGAGTGGCAGGTGCTCCCAAGGAAAACAAAGAAAGCAATGGGAAAATTAATTTTCTTCTTTCAGCTAAATGTAAACTCTTTGAAGTCAAGGAAAGTTTTGGTTTTATTTCTATCCCTTGCTCCAGTGCATTTTTTGACATAAAATAGGTGGATAAAGGCTTAATAAATGCACATTGAATAAATAGGTGAATAAATAAATGAGTTTCTTGGTTATCGGCTTCCTAAGAGTTCTTATTACCCTTACATAACCTCTACTTATAAAGTGGGTGTGGATGTGAGGAGGAACCAAAGGACACAAATTTCAGGCCAAGTTTCTATTTCCTATCCAAGTGTCTATTAGAGAATCAACGCCCCAGCCCTTGAAATCTTGTTCTCTATCTCTCTTATGAAGAGTAATGAGATATAGGTGAAGTTGCTGAGAGGTTGGACCCATGTCCAGCAAAGGTTTATATAAGATATGCATCCTGATAAATGCCAAAGGTCAAGCATGTCAGGAATAATTTCCACAGAATGCTTAGGAAGCAGGTTTGAAAAGATGAGGAAGACCCAGTGAGTCAGGATTTGAGTAAATCAAGCAGGTTTATTCAGCACATACTTATAACCTAGAAGAGGGGCTTCATGCCAAGGAAGGAATGCTGAATGACTGGATGAGTTATCCTAAAATGGAAAGTGGCACCAAAGTCTTAAAGGGCATCTGCACTGCTGAGGCAAGGTACAATTGCTGGTACAGAGCTGGTACAAATGGTCGATTATAAGGGAATAAGGTACTAAGGTCTTGATATGCTAATTCATTAATCCTCCCTAAAATAGTAGGAAAAGATCCCAATAGAGGGGCTGGGTTATTACAGCCAATTCACAGTGAGCCCTTTTGTAGATTGGCCAAAGTTCATTATAGTGGGCATCTTATCCTTCAGTTTTCATGTGAGCATGAATAGAGATAGCAATAAAGGAAGTCAGAGATTATGTGCCAACATCTTTTGCAGAGGATAACAAATTCAAGAAATATTAACTAGAACAATCCCCCACCATGACCTCAATAAGTCAACATATGGAATCCTGTAGCTCTTAAAGAGAGGCATTCATTATGGATCCAAGGCAAAGGCAGAAATAAGTAGAAATAGTAAAAAATATATATAGTTCAGATTTAAGAAATGAAAGAACCCTAAGGCTAGTAAATTACTTTAAAGCATTGTAATTATATGTCAAGGAAGTAGGAATATGTTAAATATGATGAGTACCAACCATTGGATCTAAGTTTGAAATTAACTATTGCCTAATAGACAGAAAATGATAGGCTAACAATGTGAGTCATTTCTGGATCAAATGCCTATGTGTAGCTGTACCATCAGCTAGTTTGAAGAAAGATTTTCTTAAATCATAAAATTAGAATAAAGGACAAGAATAAGAACTAGACACTAGGTGCATCAGTTCAACTTATACAATTCAAGAAAAGGTAGTAATGGGGGGAAATGAGAATTAAAAGACATAACCAATCACATCTCTTATGAAAGTAAAATTAATCTAAATCAATGATGCAACAAGAAGAGAGAAAGTACTTAAAATTCATTAGCTCTTAAATACTTGATCAGATTTCCAACTAGAGAAGAATGGAAGCAAAGAACAAAACTGATTCAGAAAATAAAAGCATTTATAAAACTTCATGGAGAGGGCTAGTATCCAGGATTATATAACTACTTCATATAACAAAAAGTAAATAGAAAGGAAAACAGACCTACAGAAAACCTGGCATTGATCCAGCCAAACAAGATCATGCCAAGTACACATATAGATAAAACTGGAAGGGGAACAATAAACAGGCAAAAAATAGAACAATTTTGTCAATATTTCTATAACAAACTATTTTAATTTTCTAAGACACTGAACCACTACATTTGAACTCTAACTACTCAGTCCCCACTGAATCATTTGAGGGTGACTAAAATACATTAAAGAAGATGAAGACAGGATATGTAGTCATACATGATCAAGTAAACAGAAGAAACATGGTGGTTAACAAAGATGACAGAAAAAGAAAATGAAAAATGTTGGAGGAGCTATGGGGAAAAGTTATCTTAGGGTCATCTGGGGATATCTGTGAAGTGTTCAAACCATTCTGAGGAGCAAACTGGATCTATGTCCAGGGAACTATCAAACTATAAATACCCTTTGACTCATCTATATCACTATTAAATGTAGATTCTGAAGAAATAAAAGAAAGAAGGATCTATATGTACAAAGATACTAATAATAACTCTTTTAAAGGTAATCAAGGGGGCAGCTGGGTAACTCAGTGGATTGAGAGTCAGGCCTAGAGACAGAGGTCCTAGGTTCAAATCTGACCTCAGACACTTCCCAGCTGTGTGACCCTGAGCAAGTCACTTGACCCCCATTGCCCACCCTTACCACTCTTCCACCTAAGAGCCAATACACAGAAGTTAAGGTTTAAAAAAATAAAGGTAATCAAAATAGGAAACTAATCAAATGCCCTCCTAAAGAAAGCAAATGAATTTGAGGCATATGAATATGATGGGATGTTATTGTTCTATAAGGAATGATCAAATGGACAGTTTCAGAGGAAACTGGGAAGACTTCTAATAACTAATGCACAGAGTAATGAGTAGAAGTAGAACATTATAGAGAAAAATAGCTTATTAGATTTTAGAATTCTGAACAACTTAATGATAAAAGTGCTCCACCAAATTAAAATGAAAAATAACATTTGTCTCCTGATGGAAAGGTAAAATTAAAATGTAGAAATATACATTTTCAGAGATGGCTAGTGTGAGATTTTGCTTTGTTGGACTCCCTAACTATGCATATATACAAAAATATATGCATACATAAGCATATATGTGTGTTTGGGGACCTTACATTTTATTTTTAAATAAATTAGTGTGAGGTAGTGGTAGGGACTAATACATTTTAAAAAATTAAATGAAAAAATTAAAATATTAAATAAGTAAAAATAATAAACTTGAAAGAAGTAAGATTTATTTTGGAAGAATGCAATTCTGAGTACTAAAAGATTGATTTTCCAGATATCTGAAAGAAGGAAGTAAGGAAATTGAATGTCTGGTAGTGGGGAAATAGCATGTTGTAGGGCAGGGGTCAGCAATGTAAGGCTCTCGAGCCATATCTGGCTCTTTTGAGGGCCAGATGTGGCTCTTTCTGCAGGAGCCATAAAGTCATTTTTTTTCAGGCGCTGTTAGAGGAGCGCGCACTGTGAGCACTGTACGACTCTTATGAAATTACATTTTTAAAAATGTGGCGTTTATGGCTCTCACAGCCAAAAAGGTTGCTGACCCCTGTTGTAGGGGAAAGAATGATAGTCTTAGAGTCAGGACAATTTGGATTCAAATCCTGCTTCTGATAAGCTCCGACTATATAACCATAGTCAAATCTTCTTTTAGTGCATCAGGCAATTTTCTAGGACTATAAGGGACAGAACAGTTTCTGATCTACCAAAGGAATATACTCAAAAGGAGTTCCTGATGTGGATATGAAATCCTACAATGGAAAAACACAAATACAAAAAAATGAAAAGAAAGGCATTCGAGAGCACATTAATAACCATGGATTTAAATGCTTAATTTCTCAATTCTTTGAGATCTATATCATAATTATCTAAATGTATATAGAATGTATTCTGTCAAGATGAGAAAGGGAAATGTAGAAAATCATGAACAGATTTTGAAAGAAAACCATGACTTCATAATTATAGCAATTACTGAAAAATCCTAAAAACCTAAGATCCCATCGGCATCTTTTCTAATAAAAAAAATAAAGATTACTCTTACACAAATATTGGAATCACATACGATTCCTTTGTAGTTGCAACCATAGAAATAATTTTATTCAATAATATGCTTATGAATGAGTTGGCTATTTTAATGGATACATCATCATCTCATCAAAGAGGATCCTGCCTCAATTGATGCAGCTCATAACTCATCTATGTTATCAAATCCTATGCAATTCTTGTCCATAGTCTCTCTAAATAATGCAAAGAGGATAATTTGACATTCTAGAGGCTCTTCTCTAGGATTTAATGCATTTCATAGGTACCAAAATCAAGAAAATTTTAAAAATCAAGTGCCTCAGAGAGTGGTTAAAAAAGTGCATGATGAGTACTAGGACTCCTAGAATATTCTGCTCCTGGTCTTAACATGCCTGTAAAGATGAACTAATAATAAAACTGTATTGTTTAGCTTGCAAAAGAAAAAATAATGGAAAGTCATGAGAATATAGAGCATAAAGCAATTTTAACTTAGTAATGAGAACACCTGTCTAACATAATTGTAATTATGAAGCACATAGTCCATAGGCCATCAGGGAAATCCTTAGCTCAGTAGCACACATATTTATGAATAATTAAATCTATATAATAGAAATACAATAATACTATAGAGATAGGATGTCCCAGAAGTCTCTTGAGACACCTTATACATACAGCAAACTTTTTTGTAAAGAGAAAAGCACTGAATTGTCTCTCCGTGATACAGCTTAGCATTTTTTGATATATACATGTGTACCTTGGAGAAAGATAAAAAAAGAGAGAGGAAAGAGAGGGGTTGAGGAAGAGACTGACAAAAATGGAGAGATAGTAACGGAGACAGGACAGACATCACAAAGAAGCATTATAAACACAAAGGCAACTACTACCACTAGATTGAGTTTCAGATAAAAATAATTAAAAAAAAGTTTACTTGACCTTCCAATCCATCAAGCTATAGTGCTATATCAGATTAGCCAATTTTTTAAGTCTATACTCTGCCTCTACTTCTCTTGTATCCCTCAACCTTTTGCAATCAGGCTTCTAATTATGTCATTCAATTACCAATAATTATTGCCCTCTCTCAAGTTGCCACAGATTTCTTGATTTCCAAACCTATTGGTCTTTCCTTAGTTTTTTTCCTTCTTGACCTATTTTCTGCATTTCACACTGATGACTATCTTCTACATACTCTTTCCTAGTTTCCTTACCTATGTGACTGAACCTTCCAATTCCTTTGCTGTTTCATCATTCATATCACATTCCCTGGCCTAGGGTATCACACTCTCCTAGGTCTTTTATCTCTACACTTTCTCTTGGTGACCTGATCTATCACCCTGTGCTTAATTATCATATCTATGCAATAACAGAGATTTATTTATCTCATCTCTCTTTATAATGAGCTTCAATACCAACCCCCTTTGTTTAATGGACATTTCAAATTTGACATTTCAAAAAAATCTCAAATTCATCATGTTTGAAACATATCTTGTTATCCTTTCCCCCAAATTCAATCCTTTTTCAAGCTGTCCTATTTCTATTTAAGGCATCATAATACCAACTTCCCATTTTCCTCAACCTATATCCAATCAGGTCACAATTTTTTCCATTTTTTCCCTTCACAGCATATCTTGCATCTGGCCCTATTCCTATACTCATGTGGCTACTATTTTATTTCACTCCTCCATCACTTCCTAAACAGATTCAAAGCCATGTCCTGTCTCCTTGCCTCAAGTCTCTCAGTTGTAACCTATCCTTAAACACAGATCTGACTGTGTCACTTCCCTACTCAATAAACCCCAGTGACTGTAAATTTCTTTAGGACAAAATGTTAGATGCTTTGTTAAACTTTTAAATCCCTTTACATCCTGGTCCTAATCTATATTTCCAGCCTCATTGTACATCCCTCCTCTTACATGCTGTAACCCAGACAAAGTAGCCATCTCTCTTCTAGATGATACTACATCTCTCATCTCCATGACTTTGGATCCATTCACACCCTCATGAAGAATGCATACTTTCATCCCCTTTGTCTCATGTAATACTTCTCTTTCTCCAAAATGGAGCTCAAGAACCACCTTGTATAAAAACTACTTACTGCTATCTCCAACCATTAGTATTCTTCCTTGCAAACTACTTTGTATTTTAACTATTTAGTATTTATTTACACTTATTCTAGTTATATTCATTCTGTATGTATTTACATATGACCCTATTGTCTCCCTCATTAAAACCTAAACTCTTTGTGAATAGGAATTATTTCGTTTACTATATTTCTATTTCTAATATCTAGCACAGTGCCTGGTATATAGTGATGTGTGTGTGTTTGTGTGTGTGTGTGTGTGTGTGTGTGTGTGTGTGTGTGTGTGTGTGTGTACAATCTAGTAGAAAAGCCCAGGATTATTCTAGGGCACCAGGCCTCTATTCCATTGGTAGCCCAATGACCAGAGTTCAAAGGTTTATGAAGGGCTGCTAGACCAGCGCTGGTGAAGTATTGGAATGGGTGCTGGGCCAGCTCTGGGATGCTGCTCCATTCCCCCTCTTCCCAGTGCCCAAGGACATTTTTTAAAATTTAAACATTTATTAATATTCATTTTTAACATGGTTACATGATTCATGCTCCTCCTTTCCCCTCCACCCCCCGCACTCCCCCCACCCATGGCCAATGCACATTTCCACTAGTTTTGTCATGTGTCCTTGATCAAGGCCTATTTCCAAATTGTTGGTAGTTGCATTGGTGTGGTAGTTTCGAGTCCACATTCTTAATCATGTCCACCCCGACCCATGCGTTCAAGCAGTTGTTTTTCTTATATGTTTCCTCTCCCTCAGTCCTTCCTCTGAATGTGGGCAGCATTCTTTACCATAAATCCCTCAGAGCTGTCCTGGGTCTTTGCATTGCTGCTGGTACAGAAGCCCATTACATTCGATTTTACCACAGTATATCAGTCACTGTGTACAATGTTCTTCTGGCTCTGCTCCTTTCGCTCTGCATCAGTTCCTGGAGGTCTTTCCAGTTCACCTGGAACTCCTCTAGTTTATTATTCCTTTTGGCACAATAGTATTCCATCACCCGCATATACCACAGTTTGTTCAGCCATTCCCCAATTGAAGGACATACCCTCCTTTTCCAGTTTGTTGCCACCACAAAAAGCACAGCTATAAATATTTTCATACAAGTCTGTTTATCTATGATCTCTTTGGACATTTTTGCATGCCCCACCCGTCTGTCCAGTCACCCAAAGAGAGCATACTTCCTCCCACCACTCTCTGGGGTAATGTGGGGAAAAGGGCAGGAGGGAGCATCACAGGCAATTTGAAGTTGCAGTTTGGGCAGGCAAACTCAAAAACATTCACCAACACTGCCTTAGACTCTGGCTTTTTTGCCCAGCCTATATGTCAAAGGTGAGAGAATGAAATCAAGAGAATGCCTAGGTGCCTGTTCTCTTCTCATCACATGAGCATGAGCATGGCAGAAGAGTAGGAACAGAGCATTTACCTATTTCTATAAAAATAGTTTTAAAAGCATTAGTGGCTCCATATAATGTATCAGTTATTCACTAGCAACAGTAGATCTCAAAACAATTTATAGCAAATAGTACCTAGAAGTTCCTAGAGGAAACATTTAGAGCATTGGATAGAGGTTTTAGGGAGGACTTGCAGGAAAATGTGGACAATTATATGGAGGGAACAGTTTAAGTTCTTAGCAAACCAACAGTCAAGAGATTAACATTTTTCCCTTGGTCAGAAATGCAGCCCCTTAGGCTCAAAGTTGCTTTTTAGACAGTCAAGGCTAAAAATCCTCAAAACCAGCAGGGGCTTTCTGCCCTAGAAAAATATTCCCAGACTTTTTACTGAAAATAAGGCAGCTAGAGCCTTGTGTTTTATCTTCACCTTGAAAACTCTGAAGCCTCTTTATATTTTCTAAGTTGTAATTGCAAATTCTGTGCAGCTGAAAAACTTTCTCTGTGCTTTTGGGTGAAAGGGAGCTTGAATTTCATATATATTAAACTTGTGACTCAATGGCCATGAGCTCGCAGAAAAGATCTTCTCATCTCTCGCTTTTTTTCTTTATCACCTAAGCTGTCCTTATCAGAATCTAGGAGCAGTTGGATAGCTTTCAACAATAGACACCTGCACTGTCCTTGATGGCAGAAAATAGAAAGGAAAGTGACTTTAGACATAGATTCAAATTGTACCTCTGATGTTTAGTATCTGACCTTGGACAAGTAACAACCTTCCTTATTCTCACTTTATTTATGTGCTTTAAAAAAGAGGATGTTAGATTAAAAGGTCTCTGGGACCCCCTCCAGTAGTTCTATAGCTATGATTCTATGGTGCTAAGGTGGGAACTGAGGGAGGTGGGGTGGTAATGGAGGAAAGAAGATACAGAAGTAAATGTATTAAGACTGATGAGATATATAGAAGTGAAGAAAAGTGAAAGAAGGAAATGGTTCTCTAAGAGTGGAAATTTTAAAATGTATGTAAAGAATCTGGTGTAGCCTGCCTTTCTCAGAAAAATGGAGGGATACTTCTCTTCTAAATTCAGTTCATATTCCTCAGGCTGTATGAATTTTTCCTTTAAGGCTTTCTTGTCATTATTAGCCATTTTATTTTATTTCAATTACGTCTGCGAAATATGAAGGTGGGCTTATAGTGTAGTTTATTCTGGTCCAAGATCCCAGAGTGGTCCTGGTAGCTTGTTGAAAAAAGTTTTGAAAAAAGAGCCAGAAAGACCTGTCTTCAAATTCTGCCCAGCTGCCCCAGGCAAGTAATTTTAGCTCTTTTAGTTAAACTTTCCTCATTTATGAAATGGGAATGATAACACCTACCTATGAGGGTTGCTGTGAGGATAAATGATAAAGCAATACAAATCACTTTTTGAACCATATATAATTGCACAAATAATTGTTATTATTGACAGTCTTTCATATGTCATTATTCTATCTGATATAGTAGCTATAATCTCTAGGTGGAAAAAAATTGGGGACACTTTCATAGCACAGCATAGAAATGAATTGAGTTGATGGACTTTCAGTTCAATTATGAGATAGAACATGTGCTTGCAGTACATAGATGTGCTAAGTTAAAGGGGACAGGGACATAGAAGCACATTAGCAACTGAGAATGGCTTTCTCATACTATTTAGGCAATCGGTTCAATGGAAGATTTCAATTCTCTTAGAAAAAAACATAGTTAATGTGAGCAATAGAGGTTACTGACCCACAAAAGCACAAAATTTCAGATTTGGAAATGGCCTTAGCAATACCACCCATGCCAAAAATAAAAGAAAAGAGAGAAAGCAATATAACATGTACAAAAAATGATGGTCAGTGTTCTACTTGAAGACTTCCAGAGAACTCATCACCTCTCAAGGAAGTTCATTCCACTGTTGGTTATCCCTAATTATTAAGAAGTTTTTCTCATATCTAGGCTAGATTTGTCTCCTTAAACTTCTGTATAATACTTATGATTCTGCTCTTTGAGTACAAAAAGAGCAAGTCTAATCCTTCTCTGCCTGACCACTCTTCAAATGATTACAGCCATTTATAATATACTCCCTATGTCATCTTTTATCAGATACTTATATGCCAATTTCCTCCAAATGATCTTTATATGGCATGAACTCAAAGTTAAATTCATACTGGCTACCTTCCTCTAGGCAGTCTTCATCTGTTAAGTATACTTCTGAAATTGTGATGTCCAGAACTGAATATAATAATCCAGATGAGGTATGACCAGGACAGATTATAATAAGACTACCACATTTCTATATTTCTGAAAGTTGTATCTCTCTATGAAGTGCAAGATTGTATTAACTCTTTTTGACTGTTAAATTATACTCATAATTCCTGAAGTATGGTAAATATGTTCCCTTTCCTTTAAACAGTATAAGGAGCAAGTTGGAGTTGAGTCAGGACATCTGTAACTCTTTAAGGAATTGAGCAGAAGTCTAACTTGTCAGTAAAATTTCCATGAGTAACATGAAATAACTTCTCCATCATCTGTCATGGGTTAGGACTTTTAAAACAAACAACCACAAAGTTGTTCTCCAACTCTAAAGTGGAACTCAGTAAAAGAAAGACTCTACCATGAGGACAGCTGAGATCGCTGCTTATACTGCAGACATGTTACATATAAAAGTTTAAATTAAATACATGTAATTTTGACAGAAACCAATTGTACTGAAATCCAGTTATAAAATATTTTTAAAAATTAGAATTCAAGTTAAGAGCTCCTGTCTTAAAGAGATGAAAAAGGACCACAACAAAGGCATGATGTGATAACTATCTATGGACTAGCTATTGAATTGAATAACTATCACTGTCCGTGGTCCTGATTGGTAATAAAAATACACAGAAGACTTCTTCCTGTGCCTTTTATTATGAACAATGGTATATGGGATCTGAAGTTGAGAGGCTTCTCTTATTGCAAACTAGGGTTCCATTACATCAAAAATAAATTGCGTCCAGGGGGTTCCGGGTTAAGATGGTGGCAGAATAAGAAGCAGCTCTTAACCTCTCCTGACCGAAACACACAAAACTCCTCAAGGAGACATAAAAACAAGTCCAGACGAACGGAGGAACCCCACAACAGGGCACAGCGTGGAAGGTACGTGGAATCGAGACATTTCCAGGCTATAAAGGGCTCTCACTAAATCGCGGGCTGAGCAACTGCCCCACCCCCAACCCCTCCACACACAAGATCTAGAGCTCTGAAGCCAGCTAAAAAAAAATAGAGCAAGTTTGGGGCACCCATCAAGTCATTGGCAGCTCTGGGGCCTGTTCCTAAGAACAGCAAGATTTAAGACCCCAGTAAGCCAAAGAACGCAAACGAAATCTGAGCGCCGGAGAAGAGAGTAGACGCTGGGCGCAGAGCGCAGGCTGAGCAGAGTACAGGCACGGGCGGAGACATGGGTGGAGGCAGACACAGCCAGGAACTAAAGCTCTGAAAACCTGAGTGGGGAACCAGTGCAGACGGGTATAAGACTGTGGAAGCAGCGCCCTGAGACTTGTAAAGGAACCTCCTGCAGAGAATCAAGTAAGGGGGTCCACCAGGGGGCTTGACTTTGGAAAAAACCAGAACTCAGACCTCAGGAGCCAATAGACCTCGGACAGACACTGAGCGCGAGGATAAACCAGAGAAGCTGCTGGGCTAATGATGGCTACCCAGACTCAGGAAACTCAGAAGAGAAAGAATAACAACAAGAAAAAGAAGCCTTTAACACTCGACAACTTTTACACAGAGAAAATCCAGACAACCGAGCAAACAGAGGAGGAGAACAAACAAGCATCCGGACCCTCCTCAAATAAGGAAAACTCCTCACAAGCTATGGAAGAGTTCAAAACTGAGATTTTGAGGAAAATGGAAGAGATCTGGCAAGAAAATAACTGTTTAAAAGGTAAAATCTTGCAATTGAACACCAGGGATGACCAGATTGAAAAGGAATACCAGAAGATTATGGCCTAAAACCAGAAGATTATGGCCGAAAACCAGAAGATTATGGCCAAAAACCAGAAGATCATGACCGAAAACCAGAAGATTATGGCCGAAAACTGAAAGATTATAGCCGAAAATCAATCCCTAATGGCTAGAATAGAGCAATTGGAAGGTAATGATCTCTCAAGACAACAAGAAAAAATAAAACAAAGTCAAAAGACTGAAAAAAATAGAAGGAAACATGAAATATCTCAATGAGAGAGTGACAGACCAAGAAAACAGGTCTAGAAGAGACAATTTGAGAATAATTGGTCTTCCAGAAAAACCAGAAATTAATAGAAACCTGGACTCCGTACTAAAAGAAATTATTCAGCAAAATTGCCCTGAAGTCCTACAACAAGAGGGCAATATAGACATCAAAAGGATTCATAGAACACCCACTACATTCGACCCAGAGAAGAAATCAGTTAGAAATATTATTGCCAAATTCAAAAGCTTTCAAGCAAAAGAAAAAATCTTACAAGAAGCCAGAAAGAGACAATTCAAATATCAAGGAGCACCAATCAGAATCACACAGGATCTGGCAGCCTCCACGCTAAAAGACCGTAAGGCTTGGAATACAATATTCAGAAAGGCAAGAGAGCTGGGCCTGCAACCACGGATCAACTACCCATCAAAATTGACTATATATTTCCAAGGGAAAGTATGGGCTTCAACAAAATTGAAGAATTCCAGGTATTTTCACAGAAAAGACCAGGGCTAAATGGAAAGTTTGATATCGAACCACAAAAATCAAGAGAAACCTGAAAAGGTAAATAAGATACAGAGGGAAAAGAAAGAAAACTTATAATTTTTAAATTTGCCTTTTTAAGGGCCTCAGTGAGATCTAATTATCTGTATTCCTATGTAGAGAAATGTTATGTATAATTCTCTGTAATGAACTCTATTCACTATTATAATATTCACTATTATAGTAATCAGAAGAATAATTAACAGGGTGAGGGTGGAACACTAAATAACCTAAGATGGCATGGGGGATGGGAAAGAGGGGGTAAATAGCAGGGGATACCAAGAGAAACTTGAGTGAATAAGAAAATAGGATATTCTATTACACACAAAGTGGGCATGGGAGGGAGAGGGGACAAATACTATTATAAGAAGGAGAGGAAGAGAGCATTAAGAGGTAATAATCAAACCTTACTCTTAGTGTAATCAACCCGGAGAGGGAAGAGTAGCTTTATTATCCATTGGGATAAAAAACTCTATCTAACCCTACTGAGAAAGTCAGAAGGGATAAACCAAGGGGAGCAGGGGAGTGGGAAGGTCAAAAAAGGGAGGGGAGAAGGGGGAGGGAATTCATAAGGCCTTTAAAAACAAAAACAGGGGGGAAAAATAAGGGAGGGTGTAGAAAGGGAAGTTAATCAAGGGAGGGGATAAGGGATAGGGTCTTAATAGCAAACCACTGGATTTAAAGGAAATAGTTTAAGGAGAAGGGGTAGGAATGGGGGAGTATTTGAAAATGTCAGCAAATGCACAACTGATGATTATAAATATGAATGTGAATGGGATAAACTCGCTCATAAAACGGAAGCAAATATCAGAGTGGATTAGAAACCAAAATCCCACCATATGTTGTCTACAAGAAACACATACGAGGCCGGTGGACATACACAAGTTTAAGGTTCAGGGTTTGAGCAAAATCTTTTGGGCATCAAATGAGAAAAAGAAGGCAGGAGTGGCTATTATGATTTCTGACAAAGCCAAAGTAAAAATAGATATGATTAAAAAAGACAGGGAAGGTCATTACATCCTGATTAAAGGCAGTATAAACAAGGAGGAAATAACACTGCTCAATATGTATGCACCAAGGGGCATAGCACCCAAATTCATAAAGGAGAAACTGGCAGAGCTCAAGAAGGAAATAGATAGTAAAACCATTCTAGTGGGAGATCTAAATATTCCTCTGTCAGATCTAGATAAATCAAACCGAAAAAATAAATAAGAAAGGTAAGAGAGGTGAATGAAGTCCTAGAAAAATTAGATCTAATTGATATGTGGAGAAAAATAAATAGGGACAAAAAGGAATACACCTTCTTTTCAGCTGCACATGGCACATTCACAAAGATTGACCATGTTATAGGGCATAGAATCATGGCAAACAAATGCAAAAGAGCAGAAATAATAAATGTAACCTTCTCAGATCATAATGCAATAAAAATAATAATTAGTGAGGGCACTTGGACAGGAAAATCGAAAACTAATTAGAAATTAAATAATATGATACTTCAAAACCAATTTGTCAAAGAAGGAATCATAGAAACAATCAACAATTTCATTGAAGAAAATGACAATGATGAGACATCCTACCAAACTATGTGGGATGCGGCCAAGGCAGTACTAAGGGGGAAATTTATATCCTTGAGTGCATATATTAACAAATTATGGAGGGCAGAGATCAATGAATTGGGCATGCAACTCAAAAAATTAGAAAGAGAGCAAATTAAAAATCCCCAGATGAAAACTAAATTAGAAATACTAAAAACCAAGGGAGAAATTAATAGAATGGAAAGTAAAAGAACTATTGAACTAATAAATAAGACTAGAAGCTGGTACTTTGAGAAAACAGATAAAATAGACAAAGTACTGGTCAATCTAATAAAAAAAGGAAAGAAGAAAACCAAATTGATAGTATCAAAGATGAAAAGGGAGACCTCACCTCTAATGAAGGGGAAATTAAGGCAATCATTAAAAACTATTTTGCCCAATTATATGGCAATAAATATAACAACTTAGGAGATATGGACGAATATTTACAAAAATATAAACTACTTAGATTAACAGCAGAAGAAATAGAATACCTAAATAATCCCATATCAGAAATAGAAATTGAAAAAGCGATCAAAGAACTCCCTAAGAAAAAATCGCCAGGGCCTGATGGATTCACAAGTGAATTCTAGCAGACATTCAAAGAGCAACTAATCCCAATACTATACAAATTATTTGATAT
>NC_058132.1:606339391-606474494 GCF_016433145.1 Gracilinanus agilis | reverse complement strand
TATTATATTATATTATATTATATTATATTATATTATATTATATTATATTATATTATATTTTCTATAGTCATTTTAAGTGGAATTTCTCTTTCTATCTCTTCTTATTAAGTTGTGTTACTATATAGAAACGCTAATGATTTATGTGTTTTTTTTAATATCCTGTAGCTACAAAAGTTGCTAATTGTTTCAGTTAGCTTTACAGTTGATTCTTTAGGATTCTCTAACATAGTCATATCATCTGCACTACTAATAGTTTTTCTTTTCCTTATTGCCTATTTTTATTCCTTGAATTTCTTTTTCTTGTCTCATTGCTATAGCTAGCATTTCTAACACAATATTGAATGATAGTGTCGATAATAGATACCTCTGACCCTGTTGGGAAGTCTTCAAATTCATCCCCATTATACCTAATGTTTGCTCTTCATTTTAGTAACTACTTATAATTTTAAAAATTCCTTTTTCCTCAGCAAACAAAATACAAACTGGCACTTTAACTCTTCTACTCTCTGGCTGAACTCTACTTATCTTCCTTCATCTGGTGCTGAATGCATGAATTCTCAATTTCAACCAAAGAATATCCATTCATTTTCTAAGTCTTCTTCTATTCCTGATGCTATTCATTCCTTGTATCATTAAAGAAATCCATTTGCACCCACTTACTTTATTTCCCATCATTTAAGATCTAGATTAAGTGTTGATTCATGCAATTGTGAAGCTTTCTGACTATAATTAACCTCTATCTCCCTCCTCAGATGAATCAACTTTTTTGACTCTGAGCATATGTGTAAGGAGTTATCATATTCTAATATGCATTTAGTGCCGCATTACTGCAAATTATTTGGGTCTATTCAATATAATTGCTTGCCATCATTCATTTTGTACTACATCTTCTCTTGACTACCCAGAATTAAATGTGTGACCTCACAGTAAAACAAAAGATGCATACTTAACTTTGAATGTAAAATAACAAGAAGGCATTAAAAAGCAACCAAAACTCTATTACTCCTTTCTAAAAAGTAATTCCTCCCCTCATATTCTGTTTTGAAGAGTCCAAATTATTTCATCTCTATTCTTGGAGTTGACTTTTCATTCAGAATACATAAGTTAAGGTAACAAGAAGGATGTTTAAAGTTCCTCCTTCATTCTCTCCTTTATTTGTAGAGAGAAATTTCTCCTATGAATGTAGGAGAACATATTTGTAGTTTACAGCTCCTGAATTTTATAGTCATAGTCATCTACAGCAGCTAGAATTTCTTTATGTTTTATTTTTCTAGTTTTGTGTAACAAGACAATTTTTGACATTCTTTTTTAAAAGTTTGAGTTCTTAATGCTCTTACTCCTTAACTCCCCTCCAGCTTTAGAGAAGGCAAGCAGTTATACATAGGCTATTTATGTCCTGTCATGCAAAAAAATTCCATACTAGTCATATTGTGAAAAGACACACAGATTAAAAAAAACAAAAAAGGTAAAAAAATAGTATGCTTTGACCTGCATTCAGATTCCAGCACTTTGTTCTCTGGAAGTGGATAGAATTTTTCATCCTAAGTCTTGATCTTTGTATTTCTTAGAGTAAATATCATTCAGAGTTGATCATCATAGAATATTGATGTTACTACATAAAATGTTCTCCTGCTTCTCTTCACTTCACTTTGCATCAGTTCAGGATTTCTGAAAGAATCCTGATGATCATTTCTTACCACAAAATAATATTCCATCACAAACATATGCCACAATTTATTCGGTCATTACACAACTGACAGACATCCTCTAAATTTTTGTCACCACATAGAGATCTATTATAAATGCATTTATATAGATAGATCATTTTCTTCTTTATTTCTTCAGGATATAGATCTTGTAGTGGTATTGTTGGATCAAAGGCTATACATGGTCTTATAGACCTTTAGTCCTGATTTCAACTTGCTCTCCATGAGGGTTTGATCAATAAATCAGCACTGAATGAGTGTCTCAATTTTCCCACATCTGCTCTAGCATTTGTCATTTTCTTTTTCTGTCATACTATCCAATCTTGTGGGTGTGAGGTGGTATCTCAGGTTTGTTTTAGTTTGCATTTCTCTAATCAATTGTAATTTAGAGCATCTTTCATTTGAGCATAAACAGCTTTGGTTTCTTCATCTGAAAACTGCCTGTTTATATCATTTGACCATTTATCAATTGGGGAATGATTCCTATTCTTATGAATTTCACTAAGTTCTCTATATTTTTGTCAAATGACTTCTTTATCAAAGAAAATTATAGTAAATGTTTGCCAGTTTTCTTTCTAATCTTGGCTACACTGATTTGATTCACCTAGAATTTAAGTGAGGCAAGACATATATATATATTTTTTTTTTCTTGCTCTAGGGACAGCTCTCTATCTATTGTGCTATACAGTCTTTGCTTTTTAAGAATAAGATGGGGAAATCTTTTCAATAAGTGTGTAAATGGAATTAGCTTACCCTCATTTGTTCCTTAGACTTTAGCCACCAGGAATAATGTCACCCCACCCAACTTAGAATTAAGTAGGGAGAGGGAGGTCTGTGACATTATTCCTGGTGGCTAAAGTCTAACGAATGAATGAGGGTAAGCTAATTCCATTTACACATAAGCGCAGTTAGACTCTGAATATCATTTGGTTAAATTTGGTTAAAAAGTATTTCACTTATTACATTACTGTAAAAATTATATGAACTAATATCCAGATAACTTATAAAAGTCTTCTGTATTTAACATTTCTATAACACAAACAAATATGTAGTATAAATAAAATAAAATACATATAAAAGATGGAATAATTTCTTAAGGTAACTTTAACTCCTCTGTCTAGAAGAAGAGAAATGATTCATTGTTGTAGAGTTTGTTATGTTAGACTTGCATTGATCTAAGAACAGCATATGACTCTAAATTAAAGACTTTTGATTTAAATTGGTATGGTTGGCAAAAGTTAATTTGAAACTGAAACATTTTGAGCTTTTTAAGATTGCATTTAAAGATTTTTTTGCTTGTTTTGTTTTGTTAATAAATATCAAAAAGTGGAATAGTTCTTTTGTTTTACAACCAGGAAACTCAGGAATTTTACCAATTATAAATGGGAAGAGAAAATCATTATTAAAATATTTAGAACATGGTAGGCACTGTGCTAAGCATTTTTAAAAAAAATATAATCTCATTTGATACTCACATCCCTATAAGGTAGGAGCTGTCATTATTCCTATCTTACAGGTGAGTAATCTGAGGCAAACAGAGCTAGTGTATGAGGTTAGATTTTAAATCAGGATCCTGACTCCAAACTCAGCACTCTATATACTGAGCCTCCTAGTTGGTGATATGCTACAAAATGTTTAGTCTGATTTCATAATATAATAAATTTAATAATTAATAAAGTTCATAGAATCCAAACTAGACAATGGAAAATTGTCTATATATTCTAATCATATTATGTATTTATGTATTTATCTACTTATAAGTAAAGGGAAGAAAGTAAAAAAAACAGAGGAAAGAAAACATCACTAAATACAATATGCTCATTTTTTCATAAAAAAGAAAACTTTCCTTTTCATATATTTTCATGAAGGCCTTTGTGTCAGCAGGAAATCCATATCACTCCAATTTTTAGTTTTGCTCCTCCTCCTCCTCATCTAAGAAAAAAAGATGCTGAGAGACAGACATCAAAGCCTTATTTTTTCTCCTAGCTATGGAAACATATAAATAATAAAAATTTATTCCCAAAGAACTGCAAGGTTTGTGTTTTTTTTAGAATACTGTACTTTGTTCTTGCTTGCTTCCCCTGATACCATTTCCTTAGTTCAAGAAGGGGAAAAAATCCTCAAAAATCTGTACCCATGAGGTCCTTCTATTAATCAATGCCTACATTTTTTATTTCAGAGATAATTTTCTGAAATAAAATTTAAGAAAAAAAACTGCCTCTTTTATTGTTATTCTTTCTTAAAATAGAAACCTTTAAAAAATTGAGTACTTTTGGCTTAATGGAAAAGATCAAACAAGGCAAACCATAATAAGCAATTTCATTGTTTTGTGAATCTTTATCTTTTATATTTGTTATATCTAGGAATGTGCTAGTAAATGTTTAACAAGTATCTGGAGAAGCAGGGAAGACCTTGAAAATACTTTTAAATTTAAAATACATTATTAACATTTTATCCACTACTTTCTTATTTATAGATGAACAATAAATAAAGGCTTGATTTGTTATATTTATACAAATTTATGAGGTGTAAATGCTTACTGAAAATTTAGCAAATTGTTCTTTAAAATCCTACCCCTTAAAGGACATTAATAATTAAAAATGCAGCTAGTGATCATCTGATTCTGAACCTAGTCTCAATGTCTACCTAGATCAGTATATGCTATTAGGAGGATGTTAATGTAATTGGAAATATAGGAATAAATATAATACTTCTCCCTGCTTCTTTTCAGAGATTAGAGATGTTGGGTAGAGCAGAACACCACCTGTAAAATTAGAATTTTTGATATTTAGGTTAGTCTTGTTGAACTTTTTCCTTTTTCTCCATTTTGAATTCTTTATTTTAAAGAATAATTTCCTGGATCAATTACAGGATATATATTGAAATGTAAATAATGTAAAACAAAAACAAATAAATTTTTTTTCAGAGAATGGAGGTGTGAGGGAGAGAAAATAAATGTTTTTAGTTGAAAAACAGGATAATTAAAAAAAAAAGAAAACAGGAGGCTTCAATATGAATAGGCACATAAGCTTAAACTTTTGCTAAAACCACTTTTGGGTTGCCCATCTTCATAGCAAAAAGACAAGACTTCAAAGGTAAATTTGCAAATATACATATTAATTATTCCATTTTGTATCATCTAGGAGCCAATTAAGCATCATTTAAATAAATACTCAAACCCAAGAATTATAATAGAAAGACCACTGGACCAGAAATCATGAAAACTTAGTTCTAATTCCAGTTCTATTTCTAACTTGCTTTGAGACCTTGGAAGAGTTATCAAATTATTTTGCGTTTAGTTTCATTTGAATAAAGACATGAATTTAAGTGATTCCCATGGTTTCTTTACAGTTCTAACGTTCTGATTCAGAGATTCAAAGGCCTATATTTATTCAGTCATCAATATCATTTTCAGAATGTCACCCGGGTTGGGTTAGCACAGCATACGCAAATATATTGTCATAAATGTCAATGAATTTCAAAAACTAATTATTAGAGGAATATACAAAGCCAAACCAGAGAAAGAAGATATTTATATAAACTCAATTATATTACCATAGTTCAGACTTTTAAATTTTGTCAAGGTGAATAATAAAACATCAGTGACAAAAGACAGTAAATGCAAAAATAAGTAAGGGTTTCATGTTGAACATAAATCATTAATTCTATCTAAATTTAATATTGCAAAATTTGTGGTGAATTTATTGTTGTGGCTAATCTCTTTTTTTAGTTGTGACCAAAATTATTCAATATCGTACAAGTTTGTTTTTTTCACCTTTGATTTTATTTTATTTTTTTAATTATTTTTTAGAAAAAAGTTACATGGTTACATGATTCATGTTCTTACTTTCCACTTCACTCCCCAAGCCCCATTCCCCATAGCCAACATGCATTTCCACTGGTTTTAACATGTGTCATCTATCAAGACCTATTTCCATATTATTGATAGTTGCACTAGAGTGGTCATTTCAAGTCTACATCCCCAATCATGTCCGCCTCAACCCATGTGTTCAAGCACTTGTTTTTATTCTGTGTTTCCACTCCTGTAATTCTTCCTCTGAATGTGGGTAACATTCTTTTCCATAAATCCCTCAGAATTGTCCTGGGTCATTGCATTGCTACTAGTACAGAAGTCGATTACATTCGATTTTACCACTGCATCAGTCTCTGTGTACAATGTTCTTCTGGCTCTGCTCCTTTCACTCTGAATCAATTCCTGGAGGTCATTCCAGTTCACAGGCAATCTTTTATCTCTTTGGGAATAATTCCAAATTTCTGTCCAGAATGGTTGGATCAGTTCACAACTCCTCCAGCAATGCATTAATGTCCCAATTTTACCACATCTCCTCCAACATTCCTCTCCCCTGCTATCATTTTAGCCAATATGCTAGGTGTGAAGTGATACCTCAGAGTTCTTTTGATTTGCATTTCTCTAATTATTAGAGATTTAGAACACTTTCTCATGTGCTTATTGATACTTTTGATTTCTTTATCTGAAAATTGCCTATTCATGTATCTTGCCCATTTATCAATTGGGGAATGGCTTGATTTTTTTATACAATTGATTTAGTTCCTTTTATTTGAGTAATTAGGCCTCTGTCAGAATATTTTGTTATAAATATTTTTCCCAAGTTTGTTATTTCCCTTCTGATATTGGTTGCATTTTGTTTGTACAAAACCTTTTTAATTTAATATAATAAAAATTATTTATTTTACATTTTGTAATTTTTTCTAACTCTTGCTTGGTTTTAAAATCTTTCCGTTCCTGGAGATATGACAAGTATAGTATTCTGTGTTCAACTAATTTACTTACAGTTTCGTTCTTTATATTTAAGTCTTTCACACATTCTGAATTTATCTTCGTGTAGGGTGTGAGATGTTGATCTAAACTCAATCTCTCCCATATTGTTTTCCAATAATCCCAAAAGTTTTTGACAAAATTTTTCATTTTTTAAATTTTGTTTTATATATTCTTGTTGCCTTGTGAAGTCATTTGCTTGTAGTTGTTGATTTCTATTTTTTTTAAACCCTTGTACTTCAGTGTATTGTCTCATAGGTGGAAGATTGGTAAAGGTGGGCAATGGGGGTCAAGTGACTTGCCCAGGGTCACACAGCTGGGAAGTGGCTGAGGCCGGGTTTGAACCTAGGACCTCCTGTCTCTAGGCCTGACTCTCACTCCACTGAGCTACCCAGCTGCCCCTTGATTTCTATTTTTTAAAGACTGAATTTCATCCCTGGCTTTTTGGTCATCCTTCTCCTTCTGGTCTGATTTTTTTTTTTGTGGATCATCTTTTGCCTTCTTTGTTTCATTTTCAAGCTGGCCAATTCTGGCTATTAAGACTTTGTTTTCTTGTTTCAGTTCACATATTTCCTTTTTCAAAATGTCTTCATCCTCTCTTGCCTCTCTTGATTGCTTTTTGAGTTCCTGAAGTTCTTGAGTGAATTGAATTTTGAGATCTTCTAAAGCCTGCATCCAATTCACTGGAACTTCTTCCTTTTCTTCTATTTCTATTTCTTTTGCTCTCTTTTCACTTCCTTGAAAGAAAGTGTCAATTATAATTTCTTTTCTCTTTTTCTGTTGTTTAATCATATTTTTTTCCTTTCCTATTCTGCTAGTTTGAGCAGATGTATTTAATGATCTTTGATGAAAGATCTTTCCCCAGCTGGCAATGGAGGTTTAATTACTTTCTCTGCCCTCTGAAGACTTCTTGTCTTTCCATTTGATGATATTAAGCCTGTATTGTTTGGATTAGTCTGTACTGCTTAATCTGCTCTGAGGCTAAAACCTCAAGAGGAGAAAAAAAACATGGGATGATGAGAAGGAGCATTTTCAGTGAGCTGAGCTGTCCAGCAATAGGGTCCCCCTGCTCTGTCCTTGTGTTTGATCTGGTTTTCTTTCCTCTTGAAGCCCTTTGTTCTCTACCTTGGTGTGACAAAACCAAGTAGTCTGAGGTCTGAGGTTTGGCTCCCTCTAAGCCACGATTTTCAGGGCCCTTTTTCTGTGTTTCTCTGACTTTCTCCTCTAGTAGCCTCCCCAGTGACTGTGTTCAACACCCTGAGTCTGGTGCCAGCAAGGCCCTCTCTCCAGGCTGGTGCACCTTCCCGCCCTGAGATTTCAGGAGCTGCTGGAGACGTTGCAGAGCACGTGGGGGACGAGTCCTGGGATTCCCCTTCTATATCCTCAAACCCAACAGTTTAAGAATTCAAACCTTTTTCTTGGGGTACATCTTTAGCTGTCCAGAAATAGTATTCCTCCTGCTCTGTCCTGTTGTTAGATTTGGTCCTCTTTCTTCTTGAAGAGCATTGTTTTCTATCTTAGTGTGTAAGGGTGCAGAGGTTTTAAGATTGGCACCATCTAAGCTGCCATCTTTCCAGAATCTCCCCATCATACAATATTACTTGATAAATTCCTATAATTGAAACTACTGATTACTTGACAATCAACTTTCTGGTGATAAGGCATCCTCTGACTTAAATGGGTTGGTCAATAGACAATAAGTAATCTGTTTTGAAATGATTATTCCTCTTCTCCTTTGGTCAATGTGGATGTAATCAAGGCCTTTTCTTCAGTTGTCTTCTTTTTGGCCTAAAATTGTATTTTCCTGAGTTTTAACTCTCACATCTAGAAAATTCTTTTACCAGCTTTTTACCTCTAGTCCTAGCTTTATTCCTTTGCTCCAGAAATACATTAATTGCCTACTAAACTTTTCACCTGTTTGTTCTGATGGCAACTCAAACTCCACCTGCCAAAACTTAAATTCAGTATTTTTCTCCCCTAATCCTCCTCCTAAGAATTTGCCTTTATGATTTATATTGCTATTCACTTCTGTAATCAGGACATAAAACCTCAGAGCCATGTTTAAAACTTATCTTCTCCCTTTCCATCAACACCAGATCAATTTGGTGCTACTTTAGAATTTTCTCAAGACCTTGGAGTTGACAGACATAGAGTTGTTATATTAAAGTTCTGAGGCTTATTAGTCATGTGACTTTGCCTAAATTTTGTATGTTCCTTAAACTTCAGTTTCCTCATATGTAAAGTAAGGATAATTTTTATTTGTACTAGCTACTTTTCTGTGAGTAAAGAACTTTGTACATTTTAAAGTGATATTTATAGTTATCCTTCAAATAATGATAAGCCAATGCAGTTATGACATAAAACTTCTCCTTTTAAATAATAGAAGGTATAAAACCAGAAATGCTGAAATTCAGAGGAAGGTATATATTTGGGATTTGTTCTTTTGTGGTTCCAAAAACATCCAATCCCGAACCCCATTGTCAGTTCTCTTTCCACATTTTCAAATAAGTTAAGGAACTGAGATATAGCATAATGCATATGCTGGGACCTGATATTTCACTTTTCCCACACAATAAACAATGTACTCATACAAAGTCACTGATCAAAATGGAAGAAAGAAGAGGATTCATTTCAGTTTTGGAATGGAACATAGTCAAAATATAGAAAATATCAGATAATGACAATATTTGAATCCCCCCAAAATGTCATTGCCTTGGGGGAGGGACATATAGAAAGAAACTGGGAAATATACATTATAATATAAATAATTGTATAAGAAGTATACAAAGTACTAATACATTCTATATGTCAATTAGCATATGTCCACTCAAGATACCATTTCCTCTCACACTATCTTTCAAAGCCCAACTCCTATGAAAAGTCATCTTCAGTTTTTGGTCTCAATTTCTCTCTTCTCGCTCATTCCTCAACTGTTTAAAATCTGGGTTCTGAACTACTCACTTAACTGACATTGCTCTCTACAAAGTTATTAAAGGTCTCTTAATTTCCAAATGTAAAGTCCTTTTCACATTCCATATAGCTGACAAAGGTATATTCCTAAACCACAGGTTTAAAATGTCACTTCCTTTCTCCCAAAACTTAAATGGCTACCTAGGATAGCGGTTCCCAACATTTTTGGTTCCACAATGCTGTTTTTAAAACAGCAAAAATGCATTGTGCTAGGGCAATTTAATATACTAATCATAATATCATTTTTCATATATTCAGTGCTTGTAATAGCTATAGTGATAACATTTACTCAAAAAGCTAGTATTTAAAATTTGCCTTATTTATTTATAAATTTTTATTCTCCTTATAACTTTGAAAATAGTATAAAATATACCTAAGTATAAAATAATTGTAAATATTTTAAGTGGTACATTTGGTGAGAATTAAAAGAAATAATCAAAATAAGACTTCATAATAATTCATATTAAATTTCTTTAGCAAATTTAATTGAGCATCAATTCTATTTTAATTTAAATAAATGTATAATTTAGTATATTTTGATATCTTACAATAATTATAAGCCTAATTTTGATGTTGGACTCTTTATTTAAATACAGTTTATAATATTTTGCTAAATACAGTCTTAAACATGGGGTAAGCACTTCATTTATTCATGTAATTTGATTTAAAACTGGAATAAAGTAAAAATGTTTGCTTCTCTAATGTGAGGGGAATGGGAGAATTTTGCTCAAAGAGAAATATTTTTGTTTGCTTTTAATCACATAAGCAGTCAATACAAGTGAATAGACAATTACAATATCAAATAATTATTTTTTCTAATTTCAAAAGAAAAGCACTCTATTAAGTGATAAATGCATTAAAATTCAGTTGCATATAGTGTAATTTTTAAATATATTACATATAAACTAACCTTAATGAAGAAAAACATCACTTTCTCCTCTTCTACTTCTCTCCACTGGCATGATGGCTAATTCTCACAGAAACTTTACAAAACAACTGGTAAGCATCGCCAAGTAATTCATTTGAAAATCCTGCAGATATAATAGTCACAGAAGTAGAGGAAAGGTTTTAATTAGAAAATAGCCTTAATACTGCAAGGAAAGCCAATATGAAGTTTGCTTTGACAGCATATTTATGTTGATCTTTAATGGTTTCAAGATGGCTTGTAATTTACATGACCTGTGATCATAGTTTTCAAAGAGCCTTATATTTATGCTATAAAAACAAGCAAATTGCCTCTAACACTTTGATCATGTGATTACAGAACTATTGATATATGATTACAGTCTATCACAGGGGAACAAGAGAGCTACTCTCAGTGTACAGAATGAAATAGAAAATTTTGTCTGAACAACTCTAGGGAATCGATTTGTACTAAGAATGTCCAAAATCTTACTATGGTTTGGAAACAATTTGACGACAGGTTAATAACAAGAATATATTACACTTAAAAGTTATCAGACCATGCACATACTAGTTTCCCCAGAGGAAAAAATATATTTGTAACATAATTGAGCAATTATTTATTGTTTAAGGTAGCATTAAATACTTTTAAACTTGAGTTTCTTTGACAATCACAAAAATCCCTAAGGAATTTACTAACCACTTAAATGGGAACCACTGCTCTAGGATAAAATATATAGTCTTCTCCTTAATTTTAATACCCTTAATAATCTGGCTTTAGCCTATATTTCTAGGTTTATTATATATTAAACTCCTTAATAAATGATACATTGCAGCCAAACAGGCTTATTTGACATTACCTCAAGATGATATTTAATCTACCTTCTCCACATGTGCCTGAATATTTGGATTCCTTCAAAGATCAGATCAGGTGCTACTACAAAAGAACTCTCTGGATTTTCTTAAATGTAGTATTATATATTTTGGGTATGTCTAATATTTAATTATCTGTGTAAATCTTTTTCTGCTCCTCATAGAATATAAGATTCTTGAGAGCAAAAGCTGTTTATGTTTTATTTTACTCTCCTGTGCTTAAGATAGTCCCTGGCAGATAGAAGGTGGCTTAATAAAGGATAATTGAATATTCATGTGATCAAAGACCAATAAATTACTATAAGAAACTAATTCAAATTTATAAGGATGGAAATGATTGAATCTCAGTTTTATAATACCTCTATTCCCAGGTTTTATAGGTAATTAACCTACGAGCTTGAAATCAATGCTTCCATTTTGTCACATTGTATACAGTAAAATGTGGGTAGGTTCTCATTCTCTCAGTCTTTTAGTGTTGAGTAGAATCTGGACAAAAATACAATTGTTTTATTTAAATTGGCTTATTTCATTCCAAAGAACAAACAAATAGAAGCTATGTCTCTCAATTGTTAGAACAATAGAGTTAGCAAAAGAACTCCTAAATTTTATTCCAAATTATGGTAGTAAGATGCCATGAAGAACCCTTAAAACATTGCCAATTTTTATGCTTTTTTCACAGCAATTTCAGCTAGTTAATGACATACTGCATTTACTGGCATAATTTCCCTCTGTTATTTTCATTTCAAAAACAAGGGGATTAAATTATGATGAGATTATCTTGTCTTGATTTTCTTCAAAAATGCCAGGATAGGAAAAAACAAGATGTTTTACAGATTTTTTTTCCAAGTCGAGACCTCTGATTTCATTGATGTAGGAAACTCCTAAAGGAATAATTGGAAAAAAAGGATTTATATAATATACAAATAAGATTTTGAGAAGAAATTTATTATATGCCAAAAACTATACTAAATCTGAATAAACCAAAAACACAAGAAAATATAGACCCTGAATTCATGGAGTTCATATGCTAATAGCAGAAGATAACAAGCATGGGAAGAGTGGTCAGGGTAGTATATTATGTTTTGGAATGTTATAGGAATGGAGAATGTAGTCATAAGGGAGTACCTTTCTAAAAATAGTGGCCATATAACCCAACTTTCCAAGTAAGCTTGAGGATTGTGCTGATGATTAAATATGACTCTGTACTGATGGCAAAGATGCTAACACAGGGATTTATGTGCCCAAATGATAGATAATGCATTAAATTCAGCACCTACTATGTTCCCAGAGTTATGTTAAGCACTTAGAATAAAAATATGAGGAAAAATATAGGCCCTATGCTCAAATTGCTAATTTTATAGTAGAAAAAGATTACACATAAAAAGGAAATAGAAAACAGAGTTAGAGGGTCAAAAAGGTATCCCTTGTGGGTCAAGATGGAAAAGCCGAGAAGCAAAAATGGAGTAGTAAGAAAAACAAGGATGATTGCCTGGACACTTTTTCAAATAGATGATCTACAAATGAGCTCAATAATGGGAGAAGGGCACCAACCACTGAGATAGAGATATTTCCATAGTTGAGGTGAAAAGTCAAGAGAGTCATGAGTAGGACAAGCTTAGGCCATCACTGTCTATTTAAGAAAAAACATCCAGAAAGTGGGTTTTGGTTTTGAATCTCATACCACTATACTATTGATGTTTAGAATAGGAAGACTGATGTAATTCTAGAGAAACTAGAGGAAAGAGCAGCCCAGTTTCACAAAGCTCTAAGAGCCATATTATCTGGCCCTTCCTGTTTCCATTTCTCCCCTTTACTATTGTCAGTCAGACCAGACTTCAAATTGTATTTGTCAATACTCCCAAAGAGTAGCACTTAGAAAACCTAAGTATACATTGCTTAAGCTATATAAATAGAATGTATTTTATTATAGTATTGATTTGAGCCCTCAGCACTGGAAAAAATTGGAAGAGGATATCTGTTGGTTTAGAGCACTCAAGAGGTTAGTGAAAAGATGTTTTTGAAATAATATAAATCATATCTTAGGCTGATAGAGTTAAGATGATACAACTCTAAATGATTTCATTAGGTACTCACCATTGAAGATCTCTAGGAACACAGGGTAGAATGCATCTTAGCAACACTCCACAATGTGAAAGTTATAGAGCAATGCCTGGGATACCAAGAGGATGAGTGACTTGGAAAATGTCACTGGTCATTCATGTGGGCTTCTGGGTTAAGATGGCGGCAGAGTAAAAAGCAGCTGCTTAAACTCTTCTAACCCACACATATAAGACTCTTCAAAGGGACATAAAAACAAATCCAGATGAACAAAGGGACCCCACAACAGGGAGAAACATTGAAGGTACGTGTAATTGGGGCATTTCCATGCTATAAAGGGGTGAAATAGCTCTACTAAAATGCGAGCTGAGCAACCCACTCCACACACACACACACACACACACACACACACACACACACACACACCACTTACAGAGCCAAAGCCAGCACACAAGAGCTAGAGCAAGTTTGGGGCATCCATTAAGTCCTTGACAGCTACCTGGGGTCACCAAGGTCTGTTCCTGAGAGCACCAAGACTTAAGACCCCAAGAGGCTAAAGAATGTGTGGACTTTGAACACAGACCCTGAGTGCAGGTGTGGTCGTAGCTGCAGACATGGATCCTTAGCACAGGTGCAGACCTTGGGTGGGGACCCAGTGCAGAGGGGTACATGACTGTGGAAGCAGCTCCCTGAGACTCTTAAAGGAGCTTCAGGCAGAGGAACAAGCAAGGGGACCACCAGGAGGCTTGATCCTGAGAACAACTAGACCAGAGACCTCAGGAGCCCAAAGAGTGCAGACAGACCGTGGAAATGAGGATAAAGCTGAGAGGGTGCTGGGCTAACAATGGACAGAACAAGAGACAAGAACCCCAGAAGAGAAAGATCAAGAAGAAATCTTTAACACTCGGCAACTTTTACACAGAAAAAATCCAGACAATAGAGCAAACAGCAGAGGAGAATAAACAAGTAATCATATTCAAACCTTCCAAAAAAAATGAAAACTGGTCACAAGCTATTGAAGAGTTCAAATCTGAGATTATGAGAAAGATGGTAGAGAACTGGCAAGAAAATAACAGTTTAAAAGGCAGAATTTCACAATTAGAAAGCGAGGCTCAGAAATCAAATGAATTGATAAGCAAATTGAAGACCAGAAATGACCAGCTGGAAGCCTCAAAGAACCAAACAGACCAGATTCAAAAGGAAAACCAAAAGATTATAGCTGAAAACCAGTCTCTAAAGGCTAGAATTGGGCAATTAGAAAAAGATGCCCCCAAATCAAAATTAATAAAAAAATTGGAGACCAAAATCAAATAGCTGGAAAAGAGGATAGAACAAATCGAAAAAGAAAATCAAAAGAATATAGCAGAAAACCAGTCTCTAAAGACAAGCACTGGGCAAGTAGAAGCCAATGATCTCTCAAGACAACAAAAACAAATAAAGCAAAGTCAAAAGACTGATAAAATAGAAGCAAACATGAAATATCTCACTGAGAAATTGACAGATCAATAAAACAGGTCTAGAAGAGATCATTTGAGAATCATTGGTCTTCCTGAAAAAGCAGAAATTAATAGAAATTTGGACTCCATACTAAAATAAATTATTCATCAAAACTACCCTGAAGTTCTACAACAAGAGGGCAATATAGACATTTAAAGGATCCATAGATCACCCTCTACACTAAACCCTGAAAAGAAAACCCCCAGGAATATAATAGCCAAATTCAAGAGCTTCCAAGTAAAAGAAAAAAAATTATACAAGAAGCCAGAAAGAGACAATTCAGATATCAATGAGCACCCATCAGGATCACACAGGATCTGGCAGCCTCCACACTACAAGACCACAAGGCTTGGAATATGATATTCAGAAAGGTAAGAGAACTGGGTCTACAACCAATGATCGCCTACCCATCAAAACTGACTGTATACTTCCAGGGGAAAGTATCATCAACAAGATAGAAGATTTCCAAGTATTTTCACAGAAAAGACCAGGACTAAATGGAAAGCTCAATATCCAAACACAAAAATGAAGAGAAACATGAAAAGGCAAATAAGAAACAGAGGGGAAAGAAAGAAAACTCATATTTTTAAATTTGCCTCTTTAAGGGCTTCAATAAGATCTAATTATTTGTATTCCTATATGGAGAAATGTTAGGTGTAATTCTCTGTAGTGAACTCTATTCACTATTATAGTAATCAGAAGAATATTCATAGGGAAAAGTTGGAGTACTAAATGGTCTAAGATGATAAGGGGGTGGGTGGGAAAGAGGGGGGTGAATAGTAGAGGACACCAAGAGAAACTTGAATGAATAAGAAAAATAGGATATTCTATTACACACAAAGAGGGTATGGGAAGGGGAGGGGATGGATACTACTATGAGAAGGAGAGGAAGAGAGCATTAAGAGGTAATATTTAAACCTTACTCTCAGTGGAATTAACTCAGAGAGAAGATTAGCTATATCCATTCTGATACAGAATTCTATCTAACTCTACTGAGAAAGTCAGAAGGGATAAACCAAGGGGAACAGAGGAGTGGGGAGGTCAAAAAAGGGAGGGGAGGTGAAGGGAGAGGGAATTCATTAGGCCTTAAAAATAAAAAGAGGGGAATAACTAGGGAGGGGGTTGAAAAGCTAGTAAATCAAGTGGGGGACAAGAGTTACTGTTTTAAAACAAATCACTGGTTTAAAAGGAAATAAACCTAAGAAGAAGGGATAGAACTAAGAGAGGATACCAAAATGTTGGGGAATACACAACTGATAATTATAACTCTGAATGTGAATGGGATGATTGATTATACTAAATTAAAAAACTTTTGTACAAACAAAAACAATGCAACCAAAATCAGAAGGGAAACAACAAATTGGGGAAAAATCTTTATAATAAAAAACTCTGACAGGGGTCTAATTACTCAAATATACAAGGAGTTAAATCAATTTTATAAAAATCAAGCCATCCCCCAATCAATAAATTGGCAAGGGACATGAATAGGCAATTTTCAGATTAAAAATCAAAACTATCAATAAGCACATGAGAAAGTGCTCTAAATCTCTAATAATTAGAGAAATACAAATCAAAACAATGCTGAGGTATTGCCTCACACCTAGCAGATTGGCTGAATGATAGTAGTGAAGAGTAATGAATGTTGGAGGGGATGGGGCCAATTTGGGACACTAATGCATTGCTGGTGGAGTTTTGAACTGATCCAACCATTCTGGATGGCAATTTGGGACTACACTCAAAGGGCTATAAAAGAATGCCTGCCCTTTGTTGGTTCTGTATCCCAAAGAGATCATAGATAAACAGACTTGTACAAAATTATTTATACCTGTGCTTTTTGTGGTGACAAAAAACTGGAAAAGGAGGGTATGTCTTTCTATTGGGGAATGGCTGAACAAACTGTGGTATATGCTGGTGATGGAATATTATTGCACTAAAAGGAATAATAAACTGGAGGAATTCAATGTGAACGGGAAAGACCTCCAGGAATTGATGCAGAGTGAAAGGAATAGAGCCAGAAGAACATTGTACACAGAGACCAATACACTGTGGTAAAATGGAATGTAATGGACTTCTGTACTAGCAGCAATGCAATGATCCATAACAATTCTGAGGGATTTATGGAAAAGAACACTCTTCACATTCAGAGGAAGAACTACAGGAGTGGAAACACAGAAGAAAAACAATCACTTGAACACATGGGTTGAGGCAGACATGATTGGGGATGTAGACCCGAAACTACCACACCAATGCAACTATCAACAATTTGGAAATAAGTCTTGATTGATGACATATGTTAAAACCAGGGGAAATGTGCATCAGCTATGGTGGGGGGGGTAGGAGGTATGGGAAGGGTTAAGGGGAAAGTAAGAACATGAATCATGTAACCATGATAACTTTTCTAAAAAATAAAAATTATTTTAAAAAAAGACAATGTCATTGGTGTGTGTATGTATGAGTGTGTGTCTGTGTAGATCTAACTTATGCCACACCATCTTTTATGTCTCCTAGGTGAACATCTATGAGGATAAAATATTTGAATGGCTATGATAGTATTATTTTAGGTAAAAAGTATCCCCTACGTCTTTTTTTCCCTTCAGACCTAGCACTCATGCAGTTTATTAAGAGATTTGGCTATGAAAGTGATGTTAGAAATCATCTGGTCCTACCTCCCTAATTTTACAAATGATAAAACCAAGACCTAGAGTCATCATGGGTTTAGAACTAGAGGGAATCTTAAAGACCATGTAATCCAATCTTTAATTTTACAAATGAGGAAACTTAGCCCCAGACAGGTTAAGTGACTTGCCAAAAATCACAAAAGTAGGTAGTCATTGAGTAAGGATTTAAACTCCTATCTTCAATGTTCTTTACACTGCCCTATACTCAAGATAGGATTATCTTATTCATCATCAGCTTGAATTCTTTGTTCCCTGTAGTATACATTGGCCAAGAAACTAGAAAGTATTAGGGTATGAAGAATTCTTGAATATTAAATGGGATTTTCAATCAATCAGCAGATGTTTCTGAGCACTTATAAGAACCCTAGTAATAGTATGATAGTCAATATATAATAAATGATGTTCTTTAAAGTTGTTTTCTCATGTCTTAAGGCATGAAATTGTGATTTGGGGCTATCAAAAGTTCTGTCATCAACATATCAGTTCTGGGAGGTCTAACCAATTTGGAGAAGCTTAAAGTACACTCAAGAAAATAAGAAAACTATGCTAAATTCAAAGAGGCTTATCATAATAGGAATCTACAAGGTGATAAATTATTTTTACTCTAGTAATGTAGTAATTCTTGAGGGGCTTTTAATAAGATGTGAAGGGTATTTGACCTGTGGAAGCAATCTCCGTAATGATGAAATCAGGATTTTTAAATACTTGAAGTCAAAGGAATGCTATGTTAAAATAAATATATTCCTTTTTTGTCTTTAATAATCTCAACATTTAAAGCACTAACTACAGGTGTTTCTCCTCCCTCACCCACATATTATTTGAAATGCAGGTATAAAATTGTCTGGGTGGGAGAAAACCAGAAAATCTTTTTACAGCCACAGATGCTAGAACAATCTCCCACTTCATGATCTATTCTCTGTAATCAGGTAGTTTTGTTTTGCTTATCTAGCAATCCAAAGAACTTGAGAAATGAGCATGCTATAGAATTATAGTATTTATGTGTTGCATCAGAAACTGCTTTTATCTTGGATAGTTCTGCTCCTGGCCATTGTGGAATTTTTGAAGTATTTCTTTCCAAGTTATGTATGCTTTGATAAAAGTAGTCTATGTCCCACAACCAAATAATTCAACCTTCTACATAAGTAGAATAGGCAGTGATGAACATAATATTTTAATGATGATCTGAACCACTCATTGCCTTTCCCCAACATTTCTCATTTCCTTGCTGAAATTCAAAGTTCTAATACTAATAATCATTATTTTGGTCTAAGGATTCTTAATCCCCTTTAAAATATAAAACCCTCATATAATGTTAATATTCAGTCTTATCAATGGCTTATACTTCACTGATATCATAAAATACTGTGGGAAAATCAATCTTTTTTCTGCTTACAATTTACTCATCTTTGTTTAATTTTATTTTTTGAAGTTTTATCCTGGTAAGATTGTTTTTGTGACTAACTCCATGTTCTTGCAGAAAGCAGTTTTATTTCTATGCTGTGTATGTGATGGTGGCTCTGGGACCACTTGATGTAAATGTCAAGTAATACAAGCTCTGGCTGCAAAGAGCAAAGAGCTAAAGGGAAGAGAAGAGAGAATTATTTCTTCCCCCTGGTAAAAGACAATTGAGGAGGTTAATGTTAGCAAACTTAGAGGCAAAGAGATTTCCCACCAGGTCTAGAACGTTTCTACCTGCTGCATATCCAATAATACCTTAACTTGAATCATAGAGAATTCTTGGCCCAGACCCCACACTCCAACCCTTAGGAAGGAAAGAGTTTAATTTTAATATACTCTACCCCTATCCTCTTTTACTCTGGGATGGGAGATCTGACAGTAGCACTGGAGACTTGCCACAAAAGTTACTAGCATTATGTTCCAGAAGATGACTGAAATCCAGCATGAGGTCTCTGAGGCAATATCATATTCCAGTAATGATTATTTCTTCAAGTGAGGAAAAGTCTTGGCAGCAGAGAGATATGATAGTTTAAGAAGGACTAAGGAAAATTTTGCCAAACATACTGTTGTCAATCACCTAAAATTCAGATCCAAGCTAAAAGTGTTCATAGAGAGCACAACTCATAAATGAGCATTTATTAAATGTGTACTAAGTGACAGATAACAGGAACACAAAGGCAAGATAATAGCTATCTTCAATAAATTAGCATTTTTGTGAACTATGTCTATTTATTAAGTGTCTGCAAGGTGCCAGGCATCATGCTAAATGCTGTGATCCAAAGAAAGACAAAAGATAGTTACTTCCCTCAAAAAAACCCTATTCTAATGTGCAGACAAGTAAGCAAGCATGTAAAAATAAACTATATGTAGGATAAGTAGGAAATAATTAACAGAAGGAAGGCACAGGCATTAGGAGAGATTATATAAAGCTTTCTATGAAAGATGAGATTATATCTGAGACTTAGTATGAAATAGAGGTGGGAAAAGCAATCTAGGGAATAGGAGATAATTCCAAGAGCCAAGAGATAGTTTCTTGTTTGTGAAACAGTAAGGAAGCTAATGAAAGATTATATGACTGGAAAGGTTGGAGTCAGGGACAGGATATAAAGAGTTTTGAACATTAGGAGATTTTATATTTGATCGTGAGCCCTCAAGAAGCTTAAATTTCAGTGAAAGGAAACATTTTATGAATAGATAAATACAAACTAACACTCTCTCTCTCTCTCTCTCTCTCTCTCTCTCTCTCTCTCTCTCTCTCTCTCTCTCTCTCTCTCTCTGAAATAAGAGGTAGGCCAATTAGAAAAGTCGCATGTCTGAAGTGTACTTGAACTGAGAGTTTGGAAAAGATTAAATGATTCTAAGGGAAAGAGAAAGTACATTCCAGAATTGGGACAGCAGTGCAAAGGCATAGAGAGAAAATTCAGAATGCTTGTACAAGGAAAAACTAGTAGTCCAGATTGATTGTGTTGTAATGTTAAAAGGAATAGTACACAGTATAACATCATCAGGAGCCTGATATAAAGGGGCTTTAAAGGCTAGTCTGAGAACTTTGTATTTTATCCTAAAAGCAAGTATGGGCCATGGGAAATTTTTGAGCAGGAGAGTGATATGGTCAGGTTTCTCCTTTAAGCATAGTCAGTCTAGTAGCAATGTGAAGAAGGGAGAGACTAGAGACAGGGAGAACAATCAGGAAGCTAGTTTGATGCTTTAGAAAAAAAGCAAAGAGTTGGTAAGCAAATATTTACCAAACTTCCATTCTGGAACTGGAACTATCCTAAATGCTCAGGAATACAAAGAAAGGGGAAAGACCGGCCTTACTCTCAAAGAGCTTACAGTCTAATAGGGAAGAAAAGAGGCAAATAACTACAAAATATATTCTGCTTATTTTTATTTTTCTCTCATAATTCTTGGTCCTCACCAGGAAGCTGGTGTTTCAGTAGACAGAGCACTAGACATAGAGTCAGGAAGACCAGAGTTCAACTCTTATCTTAAAGATTTAATAATTGTGTGGTCCTGAGCAAGTCACTTAACTTCTGTTTACATCAGTTCTTCAGTTCTATTTATTTTTATTTTATTTAATTGATTAATTAAGGATATTTTTCCATGGTTACATGATTCATGTCCTTTCCCTGCTCCTCCCACCCCCTCAAGTAGCCTATGAACACTTCCACTGGGTTTTACATGTGTCATTGATCAAGACCTATTTCCATGTTATTGATATTTATACTAGGGTGATTATTTAGAGTCTACATCAGTGATTCCCAAAGTGGGCACTATCGCTCCCTGGTGGGTGCTGCAGCGATCCAGGGAAGTGGTGATGGCCACAGGTGCATTTATTTTTCCTATTAATTGCTATTAAAATTAAAAAAAAATAATTTCCAGGTGGCTAAGTAATATTTTTTCTGGAAAGGGGTCAGTAGGCCAAAAAAGGTTGGGAACCACTGGTCTACATCCTCAATCATTTTCCCATCTCACCATGTGATCGAGCAGTTGTTTTTCTTCCGTGTTTCTACTCCCACTATTCTTTCTCTGGATAAGGATATTGTTCTTTCTCATAAGCCCCTCAGCATTGTCCTGGGTCATTGCATTTCTGCTAGTACAGAAGTCCATTACATTCGATTTTACCTCAGTATATTGGTCTCTGTGTACAATGTTCCTTTGGCTCTGCTCCTTTCGCTCTGCATCAATCCCTGGAGGTCTTTCCAGTTAACATGGAATTCCTCCAGTGTATTATTCCTTTGAGCAGAATAGTATTCCATCACCAGCATATACCACAATTTGTTCAGCCATTCCCCAATTGAAGGGCATACCCTCATTTTCCAATTTTTTTTTTTTGCCACTACAAAGAGTGTGACTATGTGTAAATGGAATTAGTTGGTCCTTAATCATTCTTTAGACTTTAGCTACCAGGAATATGTCACCCCACCCAACTTAGAATTAAGTGGGGAAGGGGGAGGTCTATGACCAACATGTGCTAATAAATGACAAATCAGAAACAAGTGACTGCCCCCTAGGCAGTCCAAAACAAGATTGAGATTGTCACTTGTCCTAGTAGAACTGGAGAGTGGACTCAGGAAGTGACAAAATGAACTTTCTTTTAAATATTATGGTAACTTCCTGTGAGGGGAGTTTTGGCCTTTTGAACATGGCCTTGAAGGAGCTCGGGTGAGACCTCAGATGGCGTCCTTTTGAATTGTCATGTGGGTAAGTTAGGCTGACTTCCTTTTCCTTTTCCTTGGTGTTTCTGGAGGCCCTAGCCTCAAAAAAGGCCTCTCTTCTTAGAGGAGGCCTCATGGCTACAAGCCTTGTTTAATTAACTTCTGTGCCCCCTTTGTTGGGGTCATGAAGCCTTGCCTGGTTCGGGTCTCTGAACCAGGCCAGAGTTACTCTCTCTTTCTCTCTCTCTTTTTTCTTTACCTTCACTCTTCCCAAATTGTAAATAAACCACCATAAAATTCATCCTGATTTGGGTCTTTTATTTTGGAATCAGGTAATCAATTCCTGGTGACCACACCTTTAAATATTAATATCCGACCAAAAAAAACCCAAAAAACCCTTTTCCCCTCTTCTAGCTATAAATACTTTTGTACAAGTCTTTTTCCTTATTATCTCTTTGGGTATAAATCCAGCAGTGGCATGGCTGGTTCAAAGGGCAGACAGTCTTTTAGAACCCTTTAGGCATATTTCCAAGTTGCCTTCCAGAATGGTTGGATCAATTCAGAACTCCACCATCAGTATATTAATATCCCAATTTTGCCACATCCCCTCCAACATTTATTACTTTCCTTTGCTTTTATATTAGCCAATCTGCTAGGGGTGAGGTGGTACCTCAGAGTTGTTTTGATTTGCATTTCTCTAATGTTGTTAGGAAGATTAGGTAGTTATTAATTAAGAATTAAGGTGTACAGGAGTTCCAGGTTAAGATGGCAGCAGAGTAAAAAGCAGCTGCTCCTAACCAAAGCATTCAGGACTCCTTAAGGGGACAAAAAAACAAATCCAGATGAACGAAGGGACCCCAAAACAGGGTGCAGCATTGAAGGTATGTGGAATCTGGGCATTTCCATGCTATAAAGGGGTAAAACAGCTCTCACTTGAGCGCAAGCAGAGGAAGCCTCTCCCCCAACCCCCACACCATGTATAGTGCCAAGGCCAGTGCACAAGAGTTAAAGAAGGTTTGGGGCACCCATTAAGTCACTGGCAGCTCCAGGGCTTGTTCCTGAGAGCAGCAAGACTTAGGACCCCAAGAGGCTAAAGAATGGGCGTGGGCTTTGAGCATAGACCTTGAGCCCAGGTGTGGGTAAAGCCATTGCCCTGGGAGGACAAGGATCTTGAGAGCATGCTTGGGCCTCTAGTGGGGACCCTGCACAGACAGGAGCAAGGCTGGGGAAGCAGAGCCCTTAGACTTTGAAGGAGCCTCAGGCAGAGGGGCAGACTAGGGACAACCAGGAGGCTCAACCCCTAGAACAAAGAGACCTGAGACCTCAGGAGCCTAGAGAGCACAGACAGACCTTGAGTGTGAGGATAAAGCAGAAAAGGCACAGGGCTAAAAATGGCAAGCCAAAATGGTGAACCCCAGAAGAGCAAGATCATCAAGAAGAAATCTGTAACACCTGACAACTTTTACACAGAGAAAATCCAGACAACAGAGCAAACAGCAGAGGAGAACAAACAAGTAATAATATACAAACCTTCCCAAAATAATGAAAACTGGCCACAAGCTATTGAAGAGTTCAAATCTGAGATGATGAGAAAGATGGAAGAGATCCAGCAAGAAAATAACATTTTAAAAGTCAGAATTTTGCAATTGGAAAGTGAGGATCAGAAATCAAATGAACTGATAAATAAATTGGACACCAGAAATGACCAGATTGAAAAGGAAAACCAGTCCCTAAAGGCTAGAATTGAGCAATTAGAAGCTAATGATCTCTCAAGACAGCAAGAACAAATAAAATAAAGTTAAAAAACTGATAAAATAGAAGGAAATATGAAATATCTCAATGAAAAAGTGACAGACCAAGAAAACCAGTCTAGAAGAGACAATCTGAGAATCTCTGGTCTTCCTGAAAAAGAAGAGATTAATAGAAATTTGGACTCCATACTGAAGCTATCCAGCAGCTCCAAAACCTAAAACAATAGGTAGAGCTAAGATCTGGATCCAGAGCTGATATGGCCTAAGGCATCTACTGATGTTTGATATCTATGTTAATTGATCATTGAAGGTAAAATATGGAGACTGAGATAAGTGATTCAAGAGAAACTTGAATGAATAAGAAAAATAGCACATTCTATTACACACAAAGAGGGCATGGGAAGGGGAGGGGATAAATACTATTATAAGAAGGAGAGGAAGAGAGCATTAAGAGGTAATAACCAAACATTACTCTCAGTGTAATCAACCCAGAGAGGGAAGAATAGCTATATTATCCATTGGGATATAAAACTCTTATCTAACCCTACTGGGAAAGTCAGAAGGGATAAATCAAAGGGAGCAGGGGAGTGGGGAGATCAAAAAAGGGAGGGGAGAAGAAGGGGCAGGAAATTCATTAGGCCTTTAAAAATAAAAAGAGGGGAATAATAAGAAAGGGGGTAGAAAGGGAAATTAATCAAGGGAGGGGATAAAGGATACTGGCTTAAAGCAAACCACTGGTTTAAAAGGAAATAGTGTAAGAAGAAGGGATAGAACTAGGGGGAGGAAACAAAAATGTCAGTGAATGCACAAGTGATAATTATAACTTTGAATGTGAATGGGATGAACTTGCTCATAAAACGGAAGCAAATAGCAGAGTGGATCAGAAACCAAAATCCTGCCATATGTGTTCTACAAGAAATACATATGAGACGGGTGGACATACAAGATTAAGGTTAAGGGCTTGAGCAAAATCTTTTGGGCATCAAATGAGATAAAGAAGGCAGGAGTGGCTATTATGATTTCTGACAAAGCCAAAGTAAAAATAGATATGATTAAAAGAGACAGGGTAGGTCATTACATCCTGATTAAAGGCAGTATAGACAATGAGAAAATAACACTACTCAATATGTATGCACCAAGTGGCATAGCATCCAAATTCATAAAGGAGAAACTGGCAGCGCTCAAGAAGGAAATAGATAGTAAAACCATACTAGTGGGAGATCTAAATATTCCTCTTTCAGATCTAGATAAATCAAACCAAAAAAATAAATAAGAAAGAGGTAAGAGAGGTGAATAAAGTCCAAGAAAAATTAGATTTAATTGATATGTGGAGAAAAATAAATAGGGACAAAAAGGACTACACCTTCTTTTCAGCTGCACATGGTACATTCACAAAGATTGACCATGTAATAGGGCATAGAATCATTGCAAACAAATGCAAAAGAGCAGATATAATAAATGTAACTTTCTCAGATCATAATGCAATAAAAATAATAATTAGTGAGGGCACCTGGACGGGCAAATTAAAAACTAATTGGAAATTAAATAATATGATTCTCCAAAACCAGCTAGTCAAAGAAGAAATCATAGAAACAATCAACAATTTCATTGAAGAGAATGACAATGATGAAAAATCCTATCAAACTCTGTGGGATACAGGCAAGGCAGTACTCAGGGGGAAATTTATACCCTTGAGTGCATATATTAACAAATTAGTGAGGGCAGAGATTAATGAATTGGGCATGCAACTTAAAAAACTAGAAAGCGAGCAAATTAAAAATCCCCAGATGAACACTAAATTAGAAATACTAAAAATCAAGGGAGAAATTAATAGAATGGAAAGTAAAAGAACTATTGAACTAATAAATAAGACTAGAAGCTGGTATTTTGAAAAAACAGATAAAATAGACAAAGTACTGGTCAATCTAATAAAGAAAAGGAAAGAAGAAAACCAAATTGATGTTATCAAAGATGAAAAGGGAGATCTCACCTCTAATGAAGGGGATATTAAGGCAATCATTAAAAACTATTTTGCCCAATTATATGGCAATAAATATAACAATCTAGGAGATATGGATGAATATTTACAAAAATATAAATTGCCTAGATTAACAGCAGAAGAAATAGAATACCTAAATAATCCCATATCAGAAAAGGAAATTGAACAAGGCATCAAGGAACTCCCTAAGAAAAAACAGCCAGGGCCGCCTGATGGATTCACAAGTGAATTCTATCAGACATTCAAAGAGCAACTAATCCCAATATTATACAAATTATTTGATATAATAAGCAAAGAAGGAGTCCTACCAAACTCCTTTTATGACACAAATATGGTACTGATTCCAAAGCCAGGTAGATCACAAACAGAGAAAGAAAACTACAGACCAATCTTCCTAATGAACATAGATGCAAAAATCTTAAATAGAATACTAGCAAAGAGATTCCAGCAAGTAATTAAGAAGATCATCCACAATGATCAGGTGGGATTTATACCAGGAATGCAAGGTTGGTTCATCATTAGGAAAACTGTCCACGTAACTGACCATATAAACAAGCAAACCAACATAACCCACATGATTAGCTCAAAAGATACAGAAAAAGCCTTTGGCAAAATGCAACACTCATTCCTACTGAAAACTAGAAAGTACAGGAATAGAAGGACTTTTCCTAAAAATAATAAACAGCATATATTTAAAACATCAGCAATCATCATATGCAATGGGGATAAATTAGAAGCCTTCCCAATAAGATCAGGAGTGAAACAAGGATGCCCATTATCACCTCTATTATTCAACATAGTACTAGAAACACTAGCAATAGCAATTAGAGAAGAAAAAGAAATTAAAGGTATCAAAATAGGCAATGAGGAGACTAAGCTATTACTCTTTGCAGATGATATGATGGTCTACTTAAAAAATCCTAGAGAATCAAGTAAGAAGTTTGTAGAAATAATCAATAACTTTAGCAAAGTTGCAGGATACAAAATAAATGTACATAAATCATCAGCATTTCTATATATTTCCAACACATTATAGTAGCAAGAAGTAGAAAGAGAAACACCATTTAAAATCACCCTAGACAATATAAAATACTTAGGAATCTATCTACCAAAACAAACACAGCAATTAAACAAAAACAACTACAAAACACTTTCCAAACAAATAAAACTAGATCTGAACAATTGGAAAGCCATTGACTGCTCATGGGTAGGACAAGCTAACATAATAAAAAGGACCATTCTACCCAAATTAATTTACCTATTTAGCGCCATACCTATCAAACTACCAAAAAACTTCTTTACTGAATTAGGAAAAACTATAACAAAGTTCATTTAGAATAACAAAATATCAAGAATATCAAGGGAAATAATGAAAAAAATGTGAAGGAAGTGGGCCTAGCAGTACCAGATATTAAACTATACTATAAAGCAGCAGTCATCATAACAATATGGTACTGGCTAAGAGACAGAAGGGAGGATCAGTGGAATAGACTTGCGGTAAATGACATCAGCAAGACAGTGTATGATAATCCCAAAGAGCCCAGCTTGTGGGACATGAATCCACTATTTGACAAAAACTGTTGGGAAAATTGGAAAACAATATGGGAGAGATTAGGTTTAGATCAACATCTCACACCCTACACCAAGGTAAATTCAGAATGGGTGAATGACTTGAATATAAAGAGGGAAACTATAAATAAGTTAAGTAAACATAGAATAGTTTACTTGTCAGATCTCTGGGAAAGGGAAAATTTTAAAACCAAGCAAGAGTTAGAGAAAATTACAAAATGTAAGTTAAATGGTTTTGATTATATTAACCTAAAAAGCTTTTGTACAAATAAAAACAATGTAGCCAAAATCAGAAGGCAAACAACAAATTGGGAAAAGATCTTTATAACAAAAAAACTCTGGCAGGGGTCTAATTACTCAAATATACAAGGAGTTAAATCAATTGTATAAAAAATCAAGCCATTCCCCAACTTATAAATGGGCAAGAGACATGAATAGGCAATTTTCAGATAAAGAAATCAAAAGTATCAATAAGGACATGAGAAAGTGTTCTAAATCTCTAATAATTAGAGAAATGCAAATCAAAACAACTCTGAGGTATCACCTCACACCTAGCAGATTGGCTAAAATGAAAGAAGGGGAGAGTAATGAATGCTGGAGGGGATGTGGCAAAATTAGGACATTAATGCATTGCTGGTGGAGTTGTGAACTGATCCAACCATTCTGCCTGGCAATTTGGAACTATGCTCAAAGGGGTATAAAAGAATGCCTGCCCTTAGATCCAGCCATACCATTGTTGGGTTTGTACCCCAACGAGATCATAGATAAACAGACTTGTACGAAAATATTTATAGGTGTGCTTTTTGTGGTGGCAAAAAACTGGAAAAGGAGGGTATGTCCTTCAATTGGGGAATGGCTGAACAAATGGTGCTATATGCTGGTGATGGAATACTATTGTGCTCAAAGGAATAATAACCTGGAGGTTCCATGTGAACTAGAATGACCTCCAGGAACTGATGCGCATTGAAAGGAGCAGAGCCAGAAGAACACTGTACACAGAGACTGATATACTATAGTAAAATCAAATGTAATGGACTTCTGTACCAGCAGCAATGCAATGACACAGGACAGTTATGAGGAGCTTATGGTAAAGAACACTACCCACATTCAAAGGAAGAACTGCAGGAGAGGAAACATAGAAGAAAAACAATTGCTTGAACACATGGGTTGAGGCGGAAATGACTGGGGATGTAGACTCAAAACTACCATACCAATGCAACTAAAAACAATTTGGAAATAGGTCTTGATCAATGACACATATTAAAACCAGTGGAAATGTGCATCAGCTATGGGTGGGGGAAGTGCGGGGGGGTGAAGGGGAAAGTAGGAGCATGAATCATGTAACCATGTTAAAAATGAATATTAATAAATGTTTAAAAAATAAGAATTAACGTGTACCTAGCAGGAAGGAGCTGGAGCTTGAGAATTCTAGGATAGAATGAAGGAGAAGGAAGCGTGTGTGCCCTGAGAGAGAGACTCCATTAAGGGTTGACAAAAACTTTTGTTAGCCTTGGGAGATCTCAGAGCAAAGGACATCCTGCATCCTGATTTCCTTAGGATCCTGAGTGGAGGGTGATTTCCAGCAAAGAGAAGAAGACCTACAGAGCAGAATCAAGCAGAGGAGGAATTTGAGACCTGGTGGACAGCACCTCAAGTTCACTCACTCTTCTTGGTTATCTTGGACCACCTAGGATTTTGGCATCCTGTGAACCTCTTTGGAAAACTGTGAGAACCCTCAAAGTCACCCCTCTGATCCATACCTGTGCTGTTCAAGTCTGGCTGGCTTGTATCAGCTCCCAGAGACTGCACTGCTTCTTGGGCCCTGCCTGTTAGATCACTTAGATTAGTGTAGAGTCCTCCCCTTGCCGTGTGGTTTTGCCCTTTAGATTTTAAGTATAGAAATGCCTTTTCCACCTTTTAGTTAAACATAATTAAAGCTGTTAAACCCCTTTTACCTTGCCTGCTTGTTTCTAGACTCTGGCTTAGGGAGAGCAGGGTGACAGTTAAGATCAACTGCCATTTATGTGATAAATCCAGTGAACTCCTTATTCGGGTCCAATCTCTCCTAAATCACAGTGTATGTACCCACAACTATTAGATTTATTTTAACATCACTGGTGCCCTCCGTTACTTATCATTTCTACACTAATTATAAGATATTTAGAACACATTTTCATGTGCTTATTGATAGTTTTGATTTCTTTATCTGAAAAATGCCTATTCATGTCCCTTGCCCATTTATGGCTTATTTTTTTTTTGTACAATTGATTTAGCTCCTTATAAATTTGAGTAATTAGACCTTTGTCAGAGGTTTTTGTTATAAATATTTTTCCCAATTTGTTGCTTCCCTTCTAAATTTGGTTACATTTGTTTTGTTCATATAAACCCTTTTTAATTTAATGTAAATAAAATTACTAATTTTACATTTTGTAATATTCTCTATCACTTGCTTGGTCTTAAAATTTTTCCTTTACCATTGATCTTATAGGTAAACTATTCTATGTTCACCTAATTTACTTATAGTTTCCTTCTTTATATTTAAGTCATTCACCCATTCTGAATTTATCTCAGTTTAGGGTATGAGATGCTGATCTAAACCTAATCTCCCCCATAATCTTTCCAGTTTTCCCAGTAGTTTTTGTCAAAAAGTGGGTTGTTGTCCAAAAAGCTCAAATTTGGGGGTTTATCATACACTATTTTGCTGAGGTCATTTACCCCAAGTCTATTCCACTGATCCTCCCTTTTGTCTCTTAGCCAGTACCATATTGTTTTGATGACCCCCGCTTTATAATATAGTTTAAGATCTGGTACTGCTAGACCACTATCCTTCACATTTTTTTCAATATTTCCCTTGATATTTTTGATCTTTTGTTCTTCCAAATAAACTTAGTTGTAGTTTTTTTTCTAATTCAGTAAACAATTTCTTGGTAGTTTGATAGGTATGGCACTGAATAAGTAAATTAATTTGGGTAGAATGGTCATTTTTATTATGTTACCTCATCCTATCCATGAGCAATTAATGTTTTTCCAAATCTTTAGTTCTAGCTTTAATTGTGTGGAAAGTGTTTTGTAATTGTGTTCATATAGTTCCTGTGTTTGTCTTGGCAAATAGATTCCTAAATATTTCATAAATTATCTAGAGTGATTTTAAACAGAATTTCTCTTTCTAGCTCTTGCTGCTGAGATGTGTTGGAAATGTATAGAAATGCTGATGATTTATGTGGGTTCATTTTGTATCCTGCAACTTTACTAAAGTTGTTGATTATTTCCACTAGTTTTTTACTTGATTCTTCAGGATTCTCTAAGTAGACCATCATATCATCTGCAAAGAGCTTGGTCTCCCCATTGCCAATTTTAATATGTTCAATTTCCTTTTCTTCTCTGATTTCTACTGCTAGTGTTTCTAGTACAATTTCAAATAATAGAGGTGATAATGTGAATCCTTGTTTTACTCTTTCAGTTTTAAAATGGAGTTAACAGAGACTATCACTCTGGGTTGTACTCAGGATCAAATGAAAATGTTGAAAAAGCACTTAGCTCAGAGCCTGGTACACAATTGGTCTATATAAATGCTATTTACTTCCTTTTGCCCTTTTGAATATGTTCAAAAACAGTATATTCATTCAGGAAAGCTATGTTGTGGTTCTATGTTCTCAGTCTTTGCTTAACCTTGTTTTGCAGTATTTATTTGTAGATGTCCAACTCTTTTACTCAACGTGGAGGCCTTATTTCTTTCTGTTGTTAATATTTTCCCCCTATGGATTCATCTGCTTATGTTCAAAGTTTTCTTCTTCCTAAGATCTTTGGTAATTTCAATTTTTTTATTTTTTCTACTAATTTTCCCCTATTCCCTTTATGACTCTGTACCCTCTTATGGTAACTTCTTTGGAGGATGGATCTCAGAGTATTTGAGCCTTGTCCCATGCTAGGCAACTCACAGTTCACCAGTTTAGGTCTCTGTCCCTAAAAGACTTTTGAGTGGTCATAACTGGCCACAGCTAGACTTTTCTCTTAGGCTAAGAGGAGTACTATACAGCCCTACTTCCACTCCTAGGCTCCTATCTTATATCCTATCCTGTTCCCTCTGTTCCTCAGTTCTCTGGAATTATAGTTGTTATAGGAATGTTACAGTGTTACAGAAATGTTGCCTCAGTAGGCTTTTGTTTGGCTGCTGCACACTCACAATCAGAGCAAATTTATGTAGCCAGATCTCTATGTTATAGAAAAGGGAGGGGAGGAAAGAGTTTTCTTGCAAGTCCATATATTGAATCCTTCTGTGTGTGAGTATAGCCTTATTTCTGATAGTGTAGTAGGTGAGATATGGTCCAACTTTATACAAGCAAGCTAGATAAGAGATAAAAAGGAAATAATTTATACAGGGAATGCACTAGAATTAAGAAGTATTTGGAAAGGCTTCCTATAGAAGAGTGATGGTGAACCTTTTAGAAATGGAGTGCTGGATCACACTCACATACTACAGATCAAGTGCCATGCTACCCCCCCAAGAGACCATGTGCCATGCCCCTCCTTATCCCACACAGGGAAGGGAGGAATAGCTCCCATTGGGCTGCTGGGCAAAGAAATAGGTGAAGTGAGAAATGTCCTCAGCAAGTGTAGAGAGGAGGAGAAGAGTGGCCCAAGTGCTCATATTTCCTTCAGCTCTGCTGCCTGTGAGATGCCCACCTTACCCCCTGTTCACTCCCATTAGGCTGCTGGGCAGAGGGACAGGGGATGTGAAAAATGTCATTAGACATGGTAGAGAGGGAGAGGGGAGCAGCTCCACCAGAGTCCTCTGTCTTTCTAATTATGAATTCTGGGGGAGAGGGGAGGAAGTGGCTGTGTGCCCACAGAGAGGACTCTGCATGCCTTCTTTGGCACCCATGCCATAGGTTCACCATCACTGCTATAGAAGATAGGATTTTAGCTGGTACATGAAAAAGGCTATGAGATAGAGATGAAGAGATAGACCATTCTAGGCATAGGAAACAGCCAGTGAAAGCACTTGGACTCAGGAAATGAATTTCCTTGTTCATAGAACAAATATGCCTGTATTACTAGAAGAAAAAGGACATGGGTACCTAAACTGGCCATGTGAAAAGAGAAAATAGGAAGAATATCATGGATGTTGTGGTGGTATTTAATTAGATATGAATAATGTGAAATCAATGATATATGTAACATGTAATCTAGAAAAAAATTAAAACTGAAACATATATTTAAAAAATAATTGTTTATATATACCTCCAAAGAAAGAGCTGATAAATAGAAAAAGGGAAAACACATATATCTACCTATATAGCTAATAAATAGAAATAATGAAAATATCAATAATTTTAGCAAAGTAGCAGGATATAAAATAGATCAATATAAATCATAAGCACTCATATATTATTGACAACATTCTTCAAGTAAAGGTAGAAAGAGATATTCCATTTAAACTAATCACAGATAGAAAAGACACCTGGAATGTGCCTGCTAAAACAAACAAAGGCCCTACATGAATATAATTATAAAACACTTTTTACAAAAAATCAGGTCTAAATTAATGGAGAAATATTAATTGTTCATGGATGGACAGAGTTAATATAATTTAAATGACAGTACTACCTAAACTACTCTACCTATTCACATGCTATCCTAATTAAATTACCAAACAATTATTTTATCAAGTTTTAAAAAATAATAAAATTCACTTTGAAGAATAAAAGATCAAAGAATCAAAGGAATTAATGAAAAAATATAAAAAAAGGAAGTCTAGTAGCATGAGATTTTCAAGCAGTAGTGATCAAAACTGTCTGCTACTGGCTAAGAAAGAGAAAGGTACATCAGTGAAACAAAAGAGACATTCAAAAAAACAGCAGCAAAAGATTATAGTATTCTTGTACTTAACCAAATCAAAGATCCAAGTTTCTGGTACAAGAAATCAGTATGTGGTAAAAGTATCTTGGATAATTGGAAACTAGTTTGGCAGAAATTAGGTATATGCCAATATCTTACACCATTCACTAAGATAAGATCAAAATAGATACATGATCTAGACAGGAAAGGAGATACCACAAGTAAAATATAGAAGAATGGAGAATATACTACCTACCAGATTTGTGGGGTAGGAGAGGAATTTATGGGTCAATAAAAAATTAATAACATTGAGAAATATAATGGATAATTTTGAGTAGTTTAAATTCAAAAGATATACAAATAAAATAAATGCAGCCAAGACCAGAAGGAAACAGAAAATTGGGAGTAAAAAAATATAGGCCTCCTCTCAGTTAGAGGTCTCATATCTAAAATATATAAAGAACTTTTGTCAAATTTGTAACATAAGAGCCATCTCCCAATTGATAATTGGATACAAGATAGGAACAGACAATTTTTGCATAAAGAAACCAAAGCTATATTATATAGAAAGAAATGTTCTAAATCCCTATTGATTAGAAAATGTAAAAAGAAATTATTAGAGATGTGAAATCAGAACAATTCTGAGGTATCACCTCACACCCATCAAATTAGCTAAAATGACAACTCAATAGAATAGCAGTAGCAGAGGCCCCAGCAGCAGCAAACTTATAACAAGCAAGTTCCCACAAACATGTGGAGAGCCTTTGACCATATCCATAACAGCAACAGTAGTTATAAGTTCAAATACATATTTATGGCCAGGTGGCTGTTTTTGTAGCCAGTCTCTCCAATCCTTAGCCAGCTTACTGGTTTACCCTAAGCCTAAAAATTTCCCAAATACAGCTCTAATGCCTAAATAGGCTTCCCTCACTCTGTTACCAAAGTTACCAGATGCTGTTTCACTCACCATCTTCAGGAAGGACAGAGCTCAAACAGTTGAGCTTAATATTGGGAAGAATCAATTATAGCAGGTTCATCCTGATAAGGGGAAGTGAATAAAAGAGAAGCTAGGGTAACGTAAATTCTTTTCAGTTGATTGGATTTAATTATGCCTACAGCCTCTTCTGTCTCTCAGCTGCTCCCTTCATTAACCTGCTCCACCTGCAGACTTTCTCCATTTTGTTCACCATTTGGCCTCTCCTCCTCTTTATGTTCTTCAAAAAAATCTTCCACACCTGCATCCTTGGCTTCTTTGTCTGAGTCTTTTCTGTTCCAGCTTTTTTCATAGTTCCTGAACTTCCTCAGCCTACCAAAACTCAGAAGGGGTCTACCTGAGATGCATAGCCTATGTTTGCCAATTGAGCACAGCTATAACTCTTCTTAAACTATGTTTAAACCCATATTATTCTAAGTTTTACAAATGTTATTTTTTACTTGATTACATTTGAGCAATATTATTAAGTAATAATATCTGAGCAGAGAAGAGGTCTGGTTAGAGACCTAGCCTCAGAGATAGAACTTGGTTCAAGTCCTGGCTCTGACTCATATTGGCTGTTTGCCCTAGGTAATTTGCTTTACCTTTATGCAACTCACTAAGAATATTAGTTGCAAAGTTGGTGCCAATCTCTGTTGTAGAGGGAATTTACTGATTAGAAGATCTCTATACCAATGGAACAAAAAACTTTTCAGTAGGGTCAATCTCAATGACCACATTTGGGATTTTCTTGGCAAAGATTTTGTAGTGGTTTACCATTTCCTTCTTCAATACATTTTATAGATGAGGAAACTGACGCCAATAGGGTTAAGTAACTTGTATAAAATGACACAGATAGGAAGCTTCTAAAGCTGGATTCAAACTCAGTAAGAGGTCTTCCTTACCCCAGGCCTGGTACTCTATCCACTGGGCCACCTAACTACCCCTTGAATAAAAAATAACTAACATTTTTATAGCATTTTAAAGTTGGCAAAGTCTTTTACATGTCACATCTAATTTGTGCCTCAGAACAACTCAATAAGGTGGTAATAAGAACTAATTTTTATTACCCCCATTTTACAGAAAAGACAACTGAAATTCAGAAATATTAAGTGGTTTGCCAATGATCAAAGACCTAGTAAGTATCAGAGGTAGGGTCTGAACAGAGGATTTTATTAATCCAGAATTTTATTATTCTCAATGTCCCTGTGCTAGCCACTAGAAAAGTCAAGTTCAAATTAACATCAATACAATATTATAGGGGGTGGAGCCAAGATGATGGCTTAGTAACAGGAAAAACTTAGAACCAATCAGAAATTTCTTCCAAAAGGATGATGACAAAGTGTCTCAAAAGGACAAAGGTCAAAACAGGACAAGTAAAAGGGCTCTTCCACTGGACAAAGCATGAAAGGTAGGCAGAAAGAGAGGATTCCTATGCTGTAAGTGGGCAAAACTGCATGACTACCCCTTCACCTACTCACCTCAACAGTGAGAACCAGGGCTGGGGAAGTCTCCAAATTCTTGGGGACTGGCTGAAAGTACCATAAACTCATCCCAGAGGGCTATGTAAGACCTGGACAGTGAGACTCAGAGAAGAACAGGGAGCTTACTCCCACACAGCAACAACAGCAGCAGTGGAGGAAGATCACACAAAGAACATGACAGGTCTATATGCCCTCACTCAGGAATCTGACTGGGAAGGGAAGGTAGTACCAAGGCAAAGCCCTGCAAGACAAAAGCTAAGAAAGCAATGGCCACCAATAGGCAGGAATCTCAATCTTCTAGCAGCAAAAGGAATAAGCAACGGAAACAAAAGCTCTTGGCCCTGGAGAATTTCTAGGGAGAAAAAAAGCAAAATACAGAAAATAGCAGAGTGACAAACAAGCAAATATATCCAAACTTTCCCCACCAAAAATGGAAATTGGTCACAAGTCTTGGAGGATCTCAAAAATGAATTCAAGAACCAATTAAGAAAGATAGAAAAAAATGGGAAGAAAGGCAGGAAAAAGAAATGAAAGTAATAAAAAAGAAAATAACAGCTAAAAGATAAAATTGTCCAAATGGAAAAATAGGCACAGAAGTCAAATGGAGTAATCCACAATTTAGAGACAAGAACTGACCTGGAAGACATGAAAAGCAGGATAAACCAAATCAAAAAGGGAAATCAAAAGATCATAGCCAAAAATCAGTATTTAAAGACTAGAATTGAGCAAGAAGGAGCTAATGATCTCACAAGACAGCAAGAATTAATAAAGTAAAAATTAAAAGAAGGAAAAATAGAAGGAAAAATGAAATATCTTATTGAAAAGATAACAACACTGGAAAATAGGTCCAGGAGAAATAATCTGAGAATTATTGGACTATCTGATAGCATGGAACAAAAGTAAGAGCCTTCACATCATACTACAATAAATTATCCAAGAAAACTGCCCTGATATTCTTGAACAAGAAGTCACAATAGAAGTTGAAAGAATCCACAGAATACCCCCTACATTAAATCCCCAAAAGACAACTACCAGGAATGTTATAGTCAAATTCAAGAGCTTCTAAATCAAAGAAAAAATATTGCAAAGAGCCAGAAAGTGTCACTTTAAATATCAAGGAGCTCCAGTCAAGATTACCCAGGATCTGGCAGCTTCCACACTAAAGTACCACAAGACCTGGGATATGATATTCAGGAAGGCAAGAGAATTGAGTCTACAACCAAGAATCACTTACCCATCAAAACTGACTATATACTTTCAGTGGAAAGTATGGACATTTAATAAAATAGAAGGTTTCCAAGCATTCCCTAAAGAAAAGACCAGAACTAAACAGGAAATTTGATGTCCAAATAAAAATTCAAGAGAACCATAAAAAAGTAAACAACAAAGAGAGGGAAAAAACTTAAGGGCTGCAATAAGGTCAAGTTGTTTATGTTCCTAAATGAAAAAAGGATATCCATGACTCTTAAAATTTGTGTTCATTATCATAGATAGAAGAAATATTCATAGACAGAGGTTGTAGTAGTCAGCTGTTTAAGAGGATACATAAAAAATTAAGGGGACAAAAAGAAGATGGTACTAAGAGAAAGTTGAAGGAAGGAATAAAATAGGATAAATTATACCAAATAAAGAGGCACAAGGGAGGGAGACAAATATTATTATAAGAAGGGGAAGAAGAGATTGGTGACAGGTAATACTTAAACAGTACTGTCAGTGGAATCAATTCTGAGAGGGAAGAATAGCCAGATATATTGGGGTATAGAATTCTATTTTACCCTATAGAAAAATGGAAAGGGAATAAGGAAGAGGGGGTGAGGGGCAGGGAGTATTAAAAGCGAGGGAAAGTTTGGGAGGGCAATTAATAGACCTTAAAGAGAAATAGGAAGGGAATAAGAAAGGAGTTGGTGGGAAGGAAAGTTAAATAAAGGTGTGGAAAAGGGGGACTAATTAAAAAATACTGGTGTGGAAGAAAATAGAGAAAGAAGAAAGGACAGGACTGAAAGAAGGAATCAAAATGATGAGGAATACACAGGTGGTAATCCTAACCCTGAATGTGAATGAATATAGATGCAAAAATATTAAATAAATAAATTAAATAAATATTAAATAAAATACTAACTAAAAGGCTGCAACAAGTTATCACAAGGATTATTCATGATGACAAGGTGAGATTTATACCAGGAATCCAAGGATGATTTAATACTAGGAAAACCATTTGTATAAATGACTATCTCAATGACCAAACTAATAGAAATCACATGATAATATCAATAGATACAGGAAAAGCCTTTGACAAAATATAACACCCATTCCTATTGAAAACAATAGAAAATATAGGAATAAAATAGCATTTCCTCAAAATAATAAATGGCATTTATTTAAAATATCAACAAGTATTTTCTGCAATGAGGACAAGTTAGATGCCTTCCCAAAAAGATCAGGAGTGAAGCAGGGATACCCATTACCACTACTACTTAATATTGTACTAGAAATCCTAATAATAGCAATTAGGAAAAAAAAGAAATTGAAGAGATCAAAGTAGGCAATGAGGAATCAAAACTATCACTCTTTGCAGATGACATGATGGTATACCTAGAAAATCCAAAAGAAATTAATTAAAAAGCTAGTAGAAATAATCAATGACTTTAGAAAAGTAACCATGTATAAAATAAACCCACATAAATCATGAGAATTCCTATATGTTTCTAACAAAATCCAGCAGCAAGAGTTAGAGAAACTCCATTTAAAAGCACTCTAGTAAAGACACAATACCTGGGCATCTACTTGCAAAGACAAATTCAGGAACTATATGAACATAACTATAAAATACTCTTCACACAAATAAAACTAGATCTAAATAATTGGAAAAAATATCAATTGGTCATGGGTAGGATGAGCTAATATAATAAAAATGACAATCCTACCCAAATTAATTTACTTATTCAGTGCTATATCTATCAAACTACCAAAAACATTTTTATAAAATTAGAAAAAAAATTAAAAGTTCATCTGAAAGAACAAAAGATCAAGAATATCAAGGGAACTAATGAAAAAAGAAAATCTGAAGTATGGAGGCCTAGTGTTACCAGATCTCAAACTATACTATAAGGCAGTGATCATCAAAACAATATGGTACTGACTTAGAGATAGCAGAGTAAAGCAATGGAATAGACTTGGAGTAAATGACAGTAGCAAGATAATATTCAATAAACCCAAAAGATCACAGCTTTTAGGACCAGAACCCACTATTTGACAAAAACTGCTGGGAGAATTAGAAAACAGAATGGGAGAGATTAGGTTTAGACCAATATCTTATACCCTATATCGAGATTAATTTGGAATAAGTAAATGACTTAAATATAAAGAGGGAAATCAAAAACAATTAGGGGAACATAGAATAGTATATCTGTCAAATTTATGGGAATGGAATGAATTTAAGACCAAACAGGAGATAGAGAATACTACAAAATGTAAAATGAAAAAATTTTATTATATTAAATTTAAAAAGTTTCTGTACAAACAAAATGAATGCAACCCAAATTAGAAGGGAAGCAACAAATTGGGAAACACATTTTTTATGACAAAAGCCTCTGATAAAGGTCTAATCTCTAAAATTTATAAGGAACTAAGTTAATTGTACCCAAAAAATCAAGCCATTTCCTAACTGACAAATGGCCAAGGGACATAAATAGGCAATTTTCAGATAAAGAAATCAAAACTATCAATAAGCACATGAAAAAGTGTTCTAACTCTCTCATAATTAGAGAAATACACATGAAAACAACACTGGGGTGCCACTTCACACCTAGTAGAATGTCCAATATGACAGTAAAGGAAAATAATAAATGTTGGAGGGGATGTGGCAAAATCATGACACTAATACATTGCTGGTGGAGTTGCGAATTAATCCAACCATTTTGGAAGGCAATTTGGAATTATTCTCAAAGGGCTTTAAAATAATGCATGCCTTTTTATACAGCAATACCACAACTAGGTTTGTGCCCCAAAGAGAAAATAAGGAAAAATACTTGTACAAAAATATTCACAGATGCACTCTTTGTGGTGACAAAAAATCGGAAAATGAGTGGTTGTCCCTCGATTGGGGAATGGCTTAACAAATTCTGATATGTAATGGTAATGGAGTACTATTGTGTTGTAAGGGATAATTATCTAGAGCAGTGATGGGCAAACTACAGCCCATGGGCCAGATGCGGACCCCTGGAATGTTCTATCCTACAGCTACATTATTCCTAATCTGATGAATACAATGAGTAGGATACAATACAATGAAACTTCAAAAGAATTGCCTTAGAAATAGACTGACAGATGAGCATTTCCTTTCCTTTGGCCCCCTCTTTAAAAAGTTTGCCCATCACTGATCTAGAAGATTTTTATATGAACTGGGAGAATCTCAATGAACTGATGCAGAGTGAAATGAGCAGAAGCAGAACATTGTACACAGAAAGTAAAACATTGTGGAATATTCCAATGTAATGAACTTTGTTACTTGTAGCAATGGAACAAGCCAGGACACTCCTGAAGGAATTATAGGGAAGAATGCTAACCACATTGAGAGAAAGAACTATGGGAATAGAAATACAAAAGAAGAACATAAGACATCACTTATTACATGCATCTAGGTGTATGTGATTTGAGGTTTAGGCTTTAAAATATCACTTTACAGCAAAAATGAATAACATGGAAATAGGTATCAAATGATAACATTTGTACAACCCAGTGGAATTGTTTGTCAGTTCTAGGGGGGAGGTGGGGAAGGAGATGGGGAGGGTAAGAAAATGAATCATGGAAACATGGAAAAATATTTAAAAATAAAAATTTTTAAAATATAATATTATAATCCTCAGAAGGACATACTATCTAATCTATGCACCCTAGAAGGAATCTCCTCTATAATACTTTGATATGGGTCTTCTTTTCTCCTAACTCTATTCTTTCCCTTACTGATTTAATTAGTTTCCATGGGCTTAAGCTTCATACTTTTGCAAATATCTCTGAATCCTATCTCAGATCTTCTTCCTGAATTCTAGTAGACCTCTTAGAATTCCAAGCTCAGCTCAGTTATTGCCTCATTTAAGTAGTCTCCCTTAATCCCCTGAGTTATTAATTTTACCTCTTTCCTTTAATTATTGTATACTTACTTATTTGTGCAGATGTTATATAACTAAATTAGAATATAATTTCCCTTGGGGACAAAGATTTCTGTAGTCCTCTCCTGATCCCAACTGGTATAGTGCTTCACACTGTATACTTTTGTAAAATGTATTTTGTTCAAATATATTTACTTTTGAAAAAGATGTCATTTATTTGTGAAACAATATGATATAGTAAAAGGGGATTGAATTTGGAAATCAAAAGATCTGAGTTTAAGTTCTTGCAATTTACAAATACTTAGTATAAATTCTTAGATAAAACATTAGGGTGTCTATATACACATATATGTATGCATACATATATACAAATAATTTGAGAGGCAGTGTAATGTAGTACAAAAATGCCAAAACATGACCCATATGCAGCATATGGACCACAACACTCCCTACAGTGGTCTAAACTAAATATTTAACAGAATAAATAAAAATATAATAAAACACAGAAAATATTAACATTTGTTTTCTGAGACAATATGTGGCTTATAGAGATTTTTATTTATGGTTTAATGTCCCCCATTTCTATTTCTGTTTGACTGGTATAGATTACAAAAAAACTGGCCTAGAAATCAAGACTTCTAAGGTTTGCCATTGACACATACTAGCTATATGACTGGGCATGTTGCTTGACCTTTCAAGTGACCTCGTCAACCCTCTAAAATAAATTGCAGAGAAAATGTAGACCTTTATTGATAAAGTGAGTTTCCTCATCTGGAAGGTAACACAAATAAAATCACAGGTCTAATCTCTATCCAGGCTGATGTTTCTGAATCTCAAGTTTCTCATCTATAAAGATAGAATACAATATATTTCTTCTATCTGCACCTAAAAGGGTTATTATAAGATGACTGTAAAATATTGTATTATTAAAGTTTTTTAATAATTTTATGATAAGTAGAGCATTATAGTTATTATTATTAAACAGGGTTATAAAATAATTTTGTAAACTGTAAAGTATTACTATTTTTATGTCATCTTTTTACTTTAGACATAACCAGAACTAAAACAAAGGTGAAATATCTGATGTTTGGCTCTGGGTTTGGGTAGGAAATTTATAGGTTTCTGATATCATCTGTACTCATCTTCATCTGTCATGAATTACTTAATGGTAAATTTATAACATATATTTTAATGCTATCTTGTTAAAACACTTAAATAATGAATTGATTTAATTCAGAAAAAAATGTATTAAGCATCTTCTATATGAAAAGCACTATGGTAGATGCTCAGAATACATTTTTTTAAAAATGAAAAGCAGTCCCTGTCCTCTAGGAGCTTATATTCAACTGGCATGCCTGAATATAAGCAGGTTAGAGTAGTCAAATATTACAACATCTAAGTTTCCAGGATTTTATAAAATAATGGACATTTTACAAAGCATAAAGACTATCATGAATAGGAATACAATAGCCCATACAATATTGAGCTCATGTCAGATCAAATGTATAACTTGAATCATTTATTTCAGCATTCTACATAAATCTACTTTGCTTAACTTCCACTCTCTATCCTACCTACTCACTTTCTCCAGGAATAAGACATCCCTGTAATCTCATTCCCATCTCTCAATAATTACCTGTTTTCCCTCTCTTAGAATTTCTAGTTCATAAACTGAAAATAATCTCTTTATTTTTCTGACTATGAGCACACTAACCATTCCTGAACTACCACTCTGATGTATCTCATGGAAATGCATTTCTGTCTGGCCTCCATGTTTTGAATTTGATCTCTTTCCCAGAATTTTCAGTAGGCATATTGTTGAGGTGATCAGGATTGAGTTGTTATTTATTTCTCAAGATGGAATGAAAGGTATTACAGTCTTCATTTCAGACCTCCTCAACCAACTTCCCAGACTCCAAAAAAAGGACTTGACTTTGTAAACCTAAGTGCTCCAGCTACAATCTAAAGATGAAATTTTCGTTGGTCAGTATAGGCCCTCAAAAATAAAAGGTTGACTTTGGGAGAAAGTATTTAGATCAATAACTGATCCAGATTCCTTTCCAAATTCATAGCCTGGGCCCATAAAACTTTCAAATTCTTCACCTTTTGAGAATTAAAGCCCCAGGACTTCTTTACCAAAAAAACTTAAAGAAGGTTTTGCATCAGCTGCTCATCGGAGAAACCACTAAGCTATAACATATAGAATGAAAAACAATCTGTAGTTGCAAAATCTGTGTACTTTATCCAGGATGAAATCATGAACTGGGATTTCAGAAGACCGCAAAGTTTGGGGTACAGGTTATTAACTGTTAAAATCTTTTAAACCAACATTCTTTTAAACCAGTATTTATGGATGAGTTTTTGAAGGGGCTCTCTGACCTCATTAGGTTGAAGCAATCTAAATGAAAAAGATCCATTATCTTTTCTACCCTCCACAATTAAATATAAGTATAGAGAGGTATTTGTCAATCAGACCTGGTAGAATGCCACCTACCTAACTTGAGAAAGAGATGCCAAGAACTCAGGAAGTTGGGGAAAAGCCTGATTATGATTGTCTTGCATGGAGTACTCTACACACTTGGAAGAGGGCATATCAGTACTACGGACAGCACAAGTACTTCACCTTGAACTATATGAAAACTAATGAGAGGGGGGAAATAGCTTAGACATAATAAGGCTTTTTGAGGGACCATTTTATCTTGAACCTTCATTAGAATGTACTTTATGCAGTGCCTATTCCTATTATCCTGTTGCTGTGCACTTAACAGCACGTACTCCAGGTGGCTGATTCCAGGGCATCCTGTATCTTTAGAAAATAATTTGATTTTCTGAGAAAATGTTCCTGTATAGTGATATGCCAACACAACATCATAGACTTGGAGCTTGAAAGTTCTCAGGGGTCATCTTGACAAGCCCCTACATCTTACAGATGAGGAAACTGAGGCCAAGAGAGGTTAAGTAACTGCGCTGAGATCAAATTGCTGGTAAGTGGCAGAGCCACAATTCTAACTGAAGTCTCTGACTTTAAAATCTAGCATTCTTTTCACTGCACACACTGCTGTCACAGTGGTAGTAGGAATAATTGACAGCTGAAGACAGGCCTCATTACTCACAAAACCAGTCCCCTCTGGTTCACAGAGAGAACCACCGTGGAATCCTCACCTTTGAAGTTACTCACTCAGCTTTGTTCTCAGTGGTTGTCAGGATTCTCTGGCCAGCTAGTTCATGATCCCTGCATCTCTTAGTAGTTGAAATAGACCCTGTTCCACTCTGTTCTCAGTGGGCCCTGCAGAGCCTCTGATCACTCCATGTAGTCACCAACTACACTGACCCAAAACCTAATTACCTTGTCTCCATTATTGAAAACCATGGGTAGTAGAATCATAGAGAGAGAGTTGGGAGGGACTTCAGAGACCATGTAGTTCAACCTCTCTTATTTTAAAGAAAAAGAAACTGAGGCTTAGGGAAATTGAGTTGCCCAATATTGTACAAGTAGTGGCAGAAGCAAGTAGGATGCTTTTAACACTACGAAAATATATACCTTCCTTCCCACAATCACCTTGATTGCCCAATTAAACTACTTCCCAGGGCTCCTTTGCTCTTAGACTATGTCTAATCCTTCCCAGTACCTAAAATCTGAACCCTTTAGGAATTTCTGGTCACAAACATTAGTTAGGGATCATTATCTATCACCATTAGGAAACTAAAATTATTTATTTTAAAGATAATTGTGTCTGGATAACATATACCAAGTTCATTAATGTTATCATCAACATCACCACCATTATAATACTTATATGAAGATTCATATCAATATCTTCAATTAGTACTTATTTTCTTTTGTTATTAATATGCAGACCATTTGTAGGTGCCTGATATTTTCACCAAACTAGAGCTTTGAAGAGCATTTAAACCAATTTACATCAACTATAGATAGAATGTGTTTTCCAATTTGATCCTTCCCCATCACAGGGGTTAGGGACCAGATATCCCCGTGATCTGGAAAAATTTCACTTATATTTTTTTGGCCTTCCCTTTGTACAAGAGAAGTCTGAATTTTTTCTTTTTCTTTTTTGGTGTGTTTATAATACTTAATACACATTTATGAGGTTCTAAACTTTTAAAGATATATCTACATTTCTAGCTTTTGTGTGTCATCTGCTGGTTTTTGCATTTTATAAAAAATCTTTAATTTTTTACTTATTTTAACTTAAAATTGTTTACAGTTATATTATTAAAAGAAAAAATATGTTGATATTACATAATACTATACATATATTTTATGCATTTCTGAGTTTCTAAACTTTTTCTATGTCATCTACTGGCTTTTGAGTATCAACTACGGCTTCTGTAATACTCCATTTAATTTCTTATGCTGACCCACAACATATTGAAAACTCAATGGGGAAAGTCATGATGTGAAAGGGACAAATGTATAATCATGAACTTGGGATTCTGTAATGTCCCTGCTATGATCTATTTTTAGAATGTATTCTGGATCCTGTGCCTGATGGATTATAGTATGATTTTTATTACAATCTTTTCTTTTTTATATTATTTAGGCAAATAAGAAGGTTGAAATAAAGATTATTCTTCATAATATTAGTCTACCAACCTTCTTTCACAGAGTCATTTTATAAAATATGAAAAAAGGAAGAAAGAAGAAAAAGTTCTGTGAAACTATAGAGCATATTCCTATAGTATGATATTAAATATAGTATCCAATAACTCTGGTCCTATTTCTGCAAAGCAGAAGAATGTGGTTAGAGATGACCTCTCAGCTATTTTTTGGGAGGTGCCAAGTGTGCTCATTTTTATTTGCAGCATTTAGATTTGATTATTTTGCATTGATTTTTTTTCCTTTGACAATGTTGAAGTCATTTGAGATACTGGTTTCCTGTTATTGTTTGTTTTAATTTGTATTAGTAATAAAGTATTTCCATGCTTTCTGTATCAAACAAATACTAAGATCCATAGCTACAGGATTAAATATTCACTATTTGAAACAGATAATGGAAAAATGTGGGTACCTAGGTAGTACAGTGTAGAAAATTCCAGGCCTGTAGTCAGGAAGACTCTTTTTCCTGAGTACATATCTGGCCAAAGATACTTCTTTGCTGTGTGACCCTGGGCAAGTCACTTAACCCTATTTGCCTCTGTTTTTTCATCTTTAAAATGATCCAGAGAGGGAAATAGAAAATCAGTATCCTTGCCAAGAAAACCTCAAATAGGGTCATGAAGAGTCAGACATGGCCAAAACAATTGAACAACAACAATTAGGAAAATTGGATAACATGGATGAAATTAGATTTAGATGAATATCTCTCATTTTATACAAAGATAAACTCTAAAAAGATATATTACCTAGATGTGAAAGATTTATTATAGAAGCTTGGAAAAGCTTTCCTAACAGATCTATGAACAGGAGTAAAGTTCATGACCAAACTAGGGATAAAGGATCACATAAGATGACAATCTTGATTATACAAAAAGTAATGAAAATTTTTATCTAGATTACATGAAATTTACATCTTTTAACATAAAATATCCAAAAAACTAAGATGAAAAGGGAAACAAGGGAAATATCTGCAGCAAACTTCTCTTATAAATGTCTCATTTTAACTTATATACATAACTGATTTAAACTTATAAGAATTAAAGTCATTCTCCAATTGATAAATGGTGTAGGCATATAAATAGTTCTCAAAAGCAAAAAAAGGCTATCTAAAGTCATATGAAAAAAGCTCCAAGTCACTGCTAGTTAGAAAAATGCAAATAAAGCAATTCTCAGATTTCACTTTAACCATAAAAGTGGCAAAGATAAAAAAAAGAAAATGATAAATGCTGGAGGGGCTATGAGAAAACAAGCATAGCAATGCATTGTTGGTGATCCTGTGAAATGGATATATCATATGCAACATTTATTACAGCATTTATTACAGTGTTCCATTACCTTAATATACTCCAATTTGTTTAGCCATACTCTAATTAATAAACATTTATTTTGCATCCAGTTTTTGCTACCCCCCTCCACACACACACACACACAAAGTAAATATTTTGGTATGTAAAGATCCTTTATTTTCTGTCATTTACCTCTTGGTGATATATGATTAGCTCATCTAAGAACTATTTGTTTATATGCCCCTCATGGGCATATTTGAGACATCCAGGGTATTCTAGAGACTAGATAGCCACTTGGATTCTAAAGACAAGATAGCAAATTTGTCCCTCCTCTCCCAGCATACACAAACTCCTAATGCCTTTCTATATTGGAAACAGATACATCCAAGAGAGTCATAAGAGCTATACTCTCACAAATGGACTTATGAACCAGACTGTTATGTCTCTGTATTTGCTAATTCAGAGTAGGGAATCTGTGGTACTGCAAAACAAGAACATCTGGAGGATGTGAATTATTGACAGTAAAACATGGTTTGAAGTATGGCAGCAACACTTTGATAGGGCTTAATCCTTTAACACTATCTCCATCAGTTTTTGGAAAATAAATTATTTATGATTGCTTTTGTAAACCAAACCAAAATCAAGATCTTATGGGTTTATTTCTTTAATTGATTTGACTTTAAAATCTAATACTTTCAGAGAAATTGGAACTAATAAGTAAATATCCTGTCCATGAAGAGAGATCACAGAGTCTTTTAGGAGACATAACATGTATAATCCTTTCCCTGGAACTAAAAATTTTCAGCCAACCTGGATCACCTTGACCTCATTCAAGGAAGTTATTTGACAATAACAATGATAGATCCTGTATGTATGAGTTCAGTTAATGTCCCAGCACAATCATTCCTCAGATAAAAATACATATATTCAAGATTTTGCACATATGTAGACTCCTATAACTGTTGTCATGGGATGGGCAGAAAATTATTCTTCAACCCTCCTATGACGAACAAATAACATGGCGTGATAGTGAATTCAAGACTCTATTCTTGACTATTTACAACTTTCAGTGGCTGTGGTTTTATAATACTCTGCTGTGCATACACTTTTAAGACATAGATGATGATATAACATTGATAATGAAGCAGGAATCAAAGCAAAGACTAGCCTGAAAACCCGTTGTCATTATATGTGAACAATTTCCCAAGAACTCAACGAGTACTAGTCTAGGCCCTTTACATGGATCCTGCTTATTTAGACCAGAGAAAACAGAACATGCTTATTGTGAATAAGACCAATGGGAATTCCTGACCAACAGTAGAACATACAAAAATCAAAACCAAAGATTCAGGTCCATCTACTAGAAAATGAAAGGATAGCATCCCAGAGCAGGATTTGTCCAAAGTGACTCAAGTAATAATCCTCATAGGTGGTATTAGAACCCAGGTCCTCTGATTGCAGAGCCAGATTTTTAAAAAATTTGAAGTTTTAAATGTAAATCTAAAAGGACCAGTCTCTCAGTTATCCACCATAATTACTTAAAGGTTTCCTTTTTTTTGCTATCAATATAAAGAGTTAACATCCTTTTTGAATAAACCCTAAAAGGGGCCACAACATTTCCATGTAATAGAGAAGGTCATTAATCTGATTTTTTTGTTTGTTTTATCATTTTGGTTCAGACTTGTGATTCCATCAACACTACATCTGTAACTTATGATTTTATAGAGATACCTAGAGAACTAAAAGGGAAACTTACTCAAAATCATATTAGTATACATCAGAGCTAGGACTTTGGGAGGGCATCACAATTTCTTTCTTCTATTTGGAAACTGACAGCCAGAGAGTGTAAATGAAGTTTGGTTGGGATTGCACTATTTATTATAAAAATTCTAACCCCTCTCAAATTTATATAGGACTTTAAAATTTACAAAAGGCCTTACATGTTATTTCATCTGTTGCTCAAAATAATCATGTGAGGTAGGCACTATTACTAGTCTCATTTTACAGATGAGGAAATTGAGGTAGACTGAGGTTAAGTGACTTGTTGATAGTATTGATAATGAAGCAGGCCCTTAATTCCCCATTTCATACACTGTCTATAGGTTGTACATGAGCTTTATTTTTCCCACTCAAGTCCTGTTTGTTTCCTGTGCCATGAGAACCAACTTGAAAATGTCTGTCTTGAGGTTTGCAGAACATCATTAATATCTTTCCTAGCACACGGCCCCAAAATTAGCCTTCTTACCATTCTCTAACTTGGACCAAAACCAATTTGTTTTTCAGACCTGTGTTAGCCCTATAAATAAAACCCATCCTCATATTTATAGAAAGGGGAAAATTACCGGAGAACAATGGAGTAGGTGGTTGCACACTTTCTACAGATCTGGGTCTGAATCAAACATTTCCACAGAGACTCCATGATAAAGCAAAAAGTACAATGTGAATTTGCAGACTTGGATTTGCTCACCTTTAAAAAGTGATTGTTACAGATAAAAAGATAAATTTCTCTTTTGATCTACAAAAGAGAGCCCTGTTACTTTTATTCCCTTAGGATCAATACTAATCACGCTCTATAACCAACCCCAAACAGTCAGTAACAATCAGGTGCTCCTGAATTCAATTCCATTTCGGTGGTCGGGCTGCAAGTCAATACACTCTGAAGACACGCTAAAAAAAATCTAATTTTTAGACAAGAATATAATAGGAACACATTTATAAGGCTCCGCTTTCAGCATATTGTACACAGAGACATGGCATGGGTCTACTTAACCTTTAAAGCATTACATTTATCACTGTCGAATTGAACTCCAGCATCTACTCTGGAGAGTTAGCACTGAGAATATCTTCCACATTGTACCAAAACAAGCTTCCAATACCTTCTTATGTGTGAGAAGATTTGAGTGTAGAAAGGTTAAGGGGCTAGAAGACAGCTAAGTGGAAATGACAAGAGCATATGTATTTTGACATAGAGGGTTGGGAGAAAGATTGATAGGTGGGAGAAGGAGTGGGGTGGGAAAGGAAAGGTAGATACAGAAGAGAATCTCAGAAAGGGAATTAGAGAGAATATTCTTCAGATGTCAATTTTTTTGTAAAAAAAATACAAAGACCATCTTTCTCTGCAAATCCATGCCATATTAAGAGATTTTGGGGTTACCTGCTTCAGGTTCCAGAAGAGATGAGAGAAGACACACACACTTTAAGTCATGTTATCAATCAGGAGAATTCAATCATACAAAGAAGAGTAAATAGATAGCAAGATCTGTGAGGTCTTCATGGGAAATCAGTGTGGTACAGTGGTATGGAATGATTTATTATATTGTTAAATTGCTTGAAACCAGAATGTTGTATTGACCTCAGCTATCCTTCAGGACTGCCAGAGACAGCTACAAAGAATTTTAGGTTTCCTCAGAATGCTGATCTATCCAGAAATTCAGGTCTTGTTCTGGATCCATCCAAACTTATATTTGTGGTTCACCTTGTGTTTTGGCTGTTTCAAATTTTATTAAATATGTATATTTGCTCATATCTATCTCAATCTACCTTGTTTTTAAGCTGATCCCTTGGAAAATGCTTAACTGTGTATTTGGGGTTCATGTATAGGTAACCTTATCTAAATCCTATATAGCGTAAATGTTAGATGAGAGAGAGCCATAGATTTCCAACTCTCCTTTCCAAATGATCCAATTATTCTTTTCAAAACTTTCAGCTTTTATGGGTTTTTTTCTCATAAACAATAGTGCCAAGAAAACAGAATCATAGAGGTTGGGTAGAAATACCATCTTTGATATTTACTACCCCTATATCTTAGAAAAGGTACCTAACTTCCTTGTGCCTCCTAGTTAGGAGCAGAAAGAGACTTGAGGCAGGCAGGTCTATCAGCAGACTAATGTAAAATATTCCAACCATACCATGAAGTTACAAGTGCCTACACTAGGACAATGGCAGTATTAGAAGAAATAAAAGGATATCTGAGAGATGTTGCAAAAGTGAAATTGATGAACCTTAACAAAAGATAGGATATGGGAAGTGAAAGATAAGAAGAAGGATCAAGGATGACACTTACATTCAAGCCCAAATGACTGAAAGGATGGTGATACCTTCAACCATTACAGAGAAGGATGGAGGGTAAGAGGTTTTAGGTAGAGAGATGATTAATTCTATTTTGGGAATATTGAGTTTAAGATGTCTACTGGACATTCAATTTGACCTGTCTGAAAAATAGTTAGAGATGTGAGATTGGAGGTCTGCCAAAAGGTTGCCAAAAGATAAGTAGATATGAGAATTGTTAGCATAGAGATTGCCATTAAATCCTTGGAAGCTAATTGTATCACCAAGTGAAATAGTATAGAGGGAAAAGAGAAGTGAATAGAAGACAAGAGAAGAGAAGTGACAGTGGGATAGCTATGGTTAGAGAGCCTGATTTGGATGTCCATCCAACAAAGGAGACTGAAGGAGAGAAGTTTCATAGAGAGGAGAACCAGGAAATAATTGTGTCCCAAAAGCATAGGAAGAAAAGACTATCAAGAAAGTAATAAACAGTATTGAAGGCTGCAGAGAGGTCAAGAAGAATGAAGTCTAAGAAAAAACAATTAGTTTTGAAAATGAAAATATCAGTTAACTTTGGAGAGAGTAGTTTCAGTGGAATGATGAAGTCTGAAGCCAGATTATAAAAGCTTAAGAAGAAAATGAGAGGTGAGAAAATGGAGGCACTATTCTAGGTGGTCTTTTCAAAGAATGTATCCCAAAGGGAAGAAGAGATATAAAATAATAGTTAGCAAGGATGAAAGGATTTTTTTTGAATGGAGGGGAAAGGAGATGTTTATAGGCAATAGGAAAGAAGCCAGTAGATGACAGCAGAAGAAATCAGATCGTGATATGAGATGAATGAAAGAAGAGATAGCGACTGAAGGCATATAAGTAATATGAGATAAGGGAGAAAAGAAAAGATGGAGCTCAAGGCAAATGTATTAGATTTGGAATCAAATGACCAACTTAATTTCTAGTTATTCCTCTTAATTCCTGTGTGGCTTTGATCATAGCACTTAACCTGGTCCTCAGTTTTTTATCTATAGAATGAGTGAGTTGGATTAAAGGACTTCTAAGATAACTTCCATCCATAAATCTGCAAATCCTATGGAAGACATACTAAGCCCTTGTCTTTTTTCTCAATTTATTTATAAAAGGAGAAGTTATAGTGGACAAAATGAGTATTAATCTTTTGTTAATCAAGAACTGAATCATAAGTCTAACAGACATAAGAGCACAGAAAATTTCCCGAGTTTTACATGCAAAAGGTCCCATAGTGGAACAGACTTTCCTTGGCCACTCTATACACTTTATCAGGCAGTGTGGTTGGATAGGTTTTTCCTCAAAGTCAGTAATACTCAGGTTTAAATTTTAAATCTGCCATGCTGTATGATACAAGAAACTTAACCTCTAAGTGCTCTAGACAACTCTCTAAGACCATAACACAAATAACTTGATCATACTGAAATGAAATATTTGTGAGAATTTTATTTTAAGAGCTTCTTTTACAAACAGATTCTGAAATGGGTTCTATAGTAAGGATATGTCTGGAATAAATCTGTCAGATATTTTGTCTGCCATTTCTTGAAATGGTAAAAAAAACCCACACATTAGAATCTTAAATTTGTTCCTCAGAGGTATGATTTTTATAATATTAGAAAATAAAAAATGTTTCATTCTATTAATAAGTGTAAGTCTTATTAGTGTACTTTCAGCCCCAATTAGCATTCAAAATGGTAGACTGGGGCAACAAGGTGGAACAGTGTATAAAGTAAAGGCCTGGAATCAAGAAGATTCATCTTACTGAGTTCAAATCTGGTCTCAGACACTTACTAGCTGTGTAACTCTGAGCAAGTCAACCACGTTTATCGCAATTTCCTCATCAGTAAAAATGAACTGGAGAAGAAAATAACACATAATTCCATTATCTTTGCCAAAATAAAAAATACAAATGGGATCACAAAATGATGAGCTGAACAACAACAAAATGGCAAGTTGATTTTTACTCATTACATTGCATTACACCTTAAGGGTGGGGGACCCTGGTGTAGGAATGGTTGTGCCATTCAACAATACAGACCAATGGAAGACCAAAAGATGAGGATGGTCATTGCAGGGAATAAGTCCATCTTCTTGGGGAAGATTCATATTCCTCAAATACAGTGGCACCCAAGAAAAAAAGACTCATTTACCTTATGCTAGCTTCAGCTCTTCTAATTCTGGAACTATTAGTAAATCATATAATCTGGGTTTCATCAATAAAATAGAAATAAAATATTTGCATATGTATCAACTGTTACAAGGAAATTTTCATTAAAAGGCCATATGAATGTGAGGTATTTTTAATAGGCAAATTGTCCTGTTTATCTTTGACCAAATAAGCCAATATTTAGTGATTTTCCCTTTACTCTTTATATTCTTCCCATACCCAGGGTTACTCTGTGGACATTCTACTACATTTGACCTTTTTTCTCTGCCTTTTGACTTCATTTAGTTCACCAATAGTCCAGATGTTCTACTATACTCCACCACTTGTGATCACTCTTTGGTGCTGCCTTTCTTGATTAGTCCATTCTCCAGATTTTCCTCCAATCTGTCCTGTCTCATTCCCTCAAAGATTTGCTTTCTCTCCCTATATTTACTATACTGATTAATGAATTCCTGATAATTTGATAATGAGACTCAGAGTTCTACTCCCCCAGAAATGTCATCACTTCTTAGTTAAGTCTTCAATTTTAACAGTGCCTCTTTGCATGATGTTGTTTAATCATGTTCAACTTATTGTGACCCCATTTAGGGTTTTCTTTGCAAAAGTATTGGAGGGGTTTAACATTTTCTCCTCCAGCTAATTGTACAGATGAAGAAACTGAGGCAAACAAGGTTAAGTTACTTGCCCAAGTTGACATAGCTAAGAAGTATTTAAAGCCACATTTAAACTCTGTAAAATAAATCTTCTGGACTTCAGACTTCATATTCTCTCTAATGTACCACCTATCTGCCCCACTGAAAACCAGATCCTTTCTTTAAAATATAAAATCCAGAAAGTGGTTCTAATAGTTTAAATTTCAAAAGTACATAAGAAAGCAGCATGAGCATTAAGATACACTACTGAGAAATTATCAGTAAAAAAGGCAATGGGGGATCCCCAAACTCAAATCATAGAATCACCACTAAAGTAAAATTGGGGTATAGGACCCATCCTATACAACACATTTGAAGTTGCCTGTCCTAGCCTTAGTGAACTATATGGGAAGGGAGAAGGGAAAGGAATAGGTATTTATACAGTGACTACTATGTTACAGGCACTGTACTAACCACTTTTACAAGTAATATCTCATTTGGTCCTCATGACAACCCTGAGAGCTGATGTTATTATTCCTATTTTACATATTATTAAGGAAACTGAGGCAAGAAAGATTAAATGACCCAACATGATGAAGAAGGAAAATGACAAATATTGGAAGGGATGTTGAAAAATGAGATACTAATATACTGTTGTTGGAGCTGCGAACTGATACGACCCAGAGAGTGTTTTTGAATCATGCCTTTCCAAAGAACCAGCTCTTAGTATTGTTTATTAGTTCAACAGTTCTTTTACCTTCAACTTTATTAATTTCTCCTTTGATTTTTAGGATTTCCAATTTAGTTTTTATCTGCAGTTTTTAATTTGTTCTTTTTCTAGTTTTTTAAGTTGCATACCCAATTCATTGATCTCTTCCCTTTCTATTTTGTTGATATAGACATTTTTTCCCCTGAGTAATGCTTTGTCTAAATCCCATAAATTTTTTTATGTTGTCTCCTCATTGTCATTCTTTTCAATGAAATCAGTAACTGTTTCTTTGATTTGTTCTTTTACCCACCAATTTTGAAGAATTAGATTATTTAATATCTAGAATCATGTCTAAAGGACCATCAAATTGTGCACTCTCTTTGACTCAATAATACCACTAATAGGTATGTTTCCCAAAGAGATCAAAGAAAAAGGAAAAAGGACCTACTTCTACAAAAATATACATAGTGACTCTTTTTGAAGTGGGAAAGAACTGGAAAGTAAAGGTATATTCATATACTAGAAAATGGCTAAATAAGTTGCTCCAAAAGATTGTGATGGCATATTATAGTGCAATAAGAAATTAGGAACAAAATAGTTACAGATTCAAAGTGAAGTGAAAAGAGCCAAGAAAACATTGTATACAATAATAGCAATAGCGTATGACATTCAACTATGAATGACTATTCACAACTATTATCAGCTGTGCAAAGATCCTGGACGATTCCAAAGGATTCATGACAAAAAAAGGCTATCCACTACTTTAGAAGGAATTGGCAGAGTCTGAATGCACATTGAAGTATGTCATTCTTCACCTTATTTCCTCCATGAATTTTTTTCTCTAGAGTAAGTAATATGTGTCTTCTTTCACAAGATGAATATGGAAATATATATTGTACAATAACAAATGTGGAACTTTAATCATATTATCTCTAGCTTTGTGGAGAGTTGAAGTGTGAAAGAGAGAGAATATTGATTTCAATATGTCAGAAAATATAATTGAAAAATGTATTTATTATTACTCTGAAAAAATTTTTTTAAAGAAATTAAGTGAGTTGTCCAGGGTCACACAGTTAGTAAGTCTCTGAGGCCACAGTTGAACTCAGATCTTTCTGATTCCAGGACAAACATTTTATCCCTTCTATCCATGTGATGAGCCAGGTATGAAAGGATCTGGCATTTTAGTGTGGCATTGCTAACCCTATATGGTCTCTCCATTCTTCCCCTATTCCAAAGAAGCAATAGGAATCAAAGAACTGAGGCAGCTGAAAGAAAAGGCAGCTTCTGTTTTTATCTCTCTGCCTCTACAGGTCCTCTGTTTTGTATTTGTGTTAAAGATATGGGTATGGGGATTAGTTGTGCTCTTCTCTTCTGTGCCATTGATATATTTAGAAGGAATATACTCACAGAGGAGAAATTGTTCCTGAGTCTCTGGATGCCTTTTCCACTCTGGGTTTGCTTTCCTAAAGTCTAAAAACTTCTTGAATCTTCTTGAATACAGGGACAGGTTCATTTCTTTGTCTTTCTCTAGCAGCAAGTAGCTGTTGTTCAGTATTTCAGTCCTACTCTTTGCAACCCTATTTGGAGTTTTCTTGGCAACGATATTAGAGTGGTCTGCCATTTCCTTTTCCAGTTCATTTTACAGATGGGGAACTGAGGCAAATAGGGCTAAGTGACTTCCCAGGGATCACACAGCTAATAAATATCTGAGGCTACTTTTGAACTCAAGAAGATGGGTCTTCCTAACTTCAAGTGTGGTACTTTATCAACCTAGCTGCCCAGCAACAAGTAGAGTACCTTGCATACTTCATGTTTGTTGATTAGAATGATAACAGATTTGTGCAAAAGATTAAGGCAGAATGCTAGGAAGTTACTTGGAGTTCTAGTGCTTTTATTGGTGACCAGGGTCCTGTCTGTAGCAATGAAAATACGCACAGTCAATAAGGATCAAAGTACTTGAGTTTATAGTTCAAATAAAAGAACTGAATCTTCTATAAAGTCCATTCTCCACTGACTTGAGAGCCAGAGAACTGTGCCCAGATTGCCTGAATCACTACAATTACCTCAATATTTCAGAAGTAAACACTATTTATTCCTGTTGCCTGCAGTGAACTATCAAAAACATTTCCTCATTTATGCTTTGTTTTGCTAATGAAAATCTGGCCTTGAGAACAGATTTCCAGTGTAACTCCTTGCCATGCCAAAGTCCACATAAACACACACTGTGTGTATTGGAAAGAGAAAATGTGGGATAAATTTTCTGCTTGGTTACACACCTTGATTACAAGACTTCCCCCTACCCAGTAGGTGTGGGAGAGATCAGTGGGGGAAAAATGCTTGTTAATTAAAAAAGTTTTTATTAAAAAATAAAAAAGCTATTTATGAGCTCTGGCACACCAGAGTATATACCCCTTATCACTAAGTTAATTCTCCATTCATATTGTTGGGAACTAGTGGCCAGGTTTTTAAGTTGATTCATAAACAAATTAGCTGCTTGAAATTCAATATTCTATTGAATTAAGAAATACAATACAATCCCTTACATTTCACTAATTTAAAAAATCTACCTAGTCAGATTATGACCCTGTTTATATTAATTTGTCTTGTATATAAGAACACCAATCATAGATTCCTAAAGTTAAATGGAAATGTAGATATTGTTCATCTAACCCCTTATTCTTATTAATGAAGACAGTTACAGAATGTAAGGAATTTGCCCTGTTTGGGCATGTTAGTAAGAGAGTTGAGAACAGAACCTTGTTTTCCTGACTACCTCTTTTCACACAATTTAAACCAGCTTCATTATGAGAGATTTTACAAGTGTAGATATTACTTACCCAATATAACAATCTAGGAACTCTATCAAAAGTAGAGAACCAAGGTTATCTTGGCACATGCCATTCTTAGTGAATCTATGCTGTTTCTAATTATCACCTCTTCCCCATTATGTACTGTAACCTACTTTAGAAATTTGTTAAGAGGCATCATTAATATTCTCACTCTGTACTTTCCAGAATCTATATTTTCCTTCCCTTTTAAAAATCCAGACATTTACTATCCTATAATTTTTGAACATTTTTGTTTACCAAAATTGCTCCAAAATGATCAATAGTAGTTTTGTATTGAAACATGGGAAGTCATCTAGGCTTAGTTGTTTCAGGCATTTGCAGGATTGGAATTTTGTTTTGGGTTGTTTTTGTTTTAATTTCCAACATCAGCAGAAACACCAGCAATGGTACCAAATAGTACTAATGATTTGGGGATCACAAGGACTTGGTAACTTTAAAGTTTTACAGATAACTTTTGAGACAATTTGGATATATGAATATACTAACTTCAAGGTAGCACAGAAAATATTTAGTCTGTTCCCCACAGATTATATACTCTATAAAAATAAGACCCAAAACTCTTGTACTGCCACCCAGCACACTTTCATCTCTACTGAGTCCACGCTGCCTCTTGCTCTCACTCTAATCCATGGTGATATGAATGATTCTCTGTGCCTCTCATCTTCCCCATCCTCTTCAGCATGCTATCTGACTTCCATCCTGACCCTCCCTCATGCTCTCCCTCTTTACCCTTTTCAAAAGAACTGATTCTCTCTGTCTTTCCTTTCCTCAAACAAATCCAGCCTTATTCCAAAATTCTTTATTTCTCTTGACGTCTTTACAGTCTCAAAAGCTTATTGTTTTGGTGTTATTTTCATTTCTTCACTTCCCATATCCCACATCTCCAATCATATTAGTATTTTATTATTAGTAGTAGTATTTTCACTTCCATAACATTTCTTGTATCTGACCAATGTTCATCACTCACACAGCTATCATCTTAAAATAGGCCTTCAATTACTTTCGCCTACATTATTGCAATAGTCTTCTCATTGGTATCTCTGCCTGAATTTTCTCCCCACTTCATTTCATCCTCCACATTTTTGCCAAAGTGTTTTACTTTAAGCACAGACTGAACCATATCACTTCTCTGCTCAATAAATCCCTGTGACTTCCTATTGCATCTAGAATTAAATGCAAAAAAAGGTTTGTTACCATTTTACATATCAATGTAACAATATAATACACATAATTTTTATAAACATGTAATAAATTATAATAAATATGTTTATCCAAAAGGAACAGTTTCTCATATTATGTTCAAAAATCTATGTTTACTCTTTTTCCCATTCCCTCTCAGCACTTATCCCTGCCCAAGAAGGCAGGTAGCATGATATAGGTATATTATCATATAATACAAACTTTCTTGTTTGTAATGATGTGAAACAAGACACATATTGCTTACACTAGAGAAAAATTCATGGATAAAATAAAATTAAAATGGAATGTTTCAATCTGTATTCAGACTCATTTTATTCCTTTGAAAGTGATGGAAAGCCTTTTATCATCATGAGTCCCTTGGAACTGTCCTAGATCTTTATTGAAAATGGTTAAGTAATTCACATTCATCATACCTTATTGTTAATGTGTATAATATTCTCCTGATTCTGCTCATTTCATTTTGTATCACTTCATATGTCTTTCCAGGATTTTTTTGATCATCATGTTTGTCATTTATTCCATGTATGATATTATTTCACATATGATATTATTCTATTATATACATATATTTCAACTTGTCCAGTCACTCCCCAATTCATGGACATGCCCCTAGTTTCCAGTTATTTGCTACCACAAAAAGTGCCACTCTAAATATTTTGGAACATACACTTTCTTTTCCATTTTCTTTGATGGCTTTAGGAAATAACTTTAGGTATAAATGGTTGGCTCAGTCCATGGTTCTTCTAGCAATGTATTAGTGTTCTTATCTTTACAATATTCTCCAATATATGTCTCTTTTGCCTCTCTTTAGCCAGTAATTGTCAGGTAATATTTCAGAGTTGTTTTGGTTTGTATATTTCTAGTAATTAATCATTTAGAGCATTTTTAATATAGTTGCACATAACTTTGATTTTTTCATCCCTGGGATTTTATACATATATGTATGTATATGTATCATATCATGTCATCTGTGAAAAGAGATAGATATTACTTATTTGCCCATTCTGATACTTTTACTTTCTTTTTTCTTCTCTACTATAATTGCTAGCATTTCCAGTATAATATTAAATAATATTGATGATATTGGGCAACCTTATTTTACTTCTGATTTTATAGGCTTCTAATGTATCCCCATTATAGATAATGTTTGCTGATGTTTTTAAATATATACTTTTAATTGATTTAAAGAAAAATCCATTTATACTAATACTTTCATGTATTTTTTTAAAATAGGAAGAGCACTATATTTTGTTAAAAGCCTTTTCTGAATCTATTGATATAATCATATGATTATTGTTCCTTTTTGATGTGACCAATTATATTAATAGTTTTCCTTATGCTACATCATGCTTGCATACCTTGTATAAATGCTATTTAGTCATGATGCATAATGTTTGTAGTATATTGTTATAATCTCCTGGCTAATCGTTTATTCAGAATTTTGTCTTCTATATTCATTAATGAAATTCTACTATAATTTTATCTTTGTTTTTCTCTTCTTGGTTTAAGTATCACACCATATTTTTTTTCATGGCAGGAATTTTGTAGGACTCCTTTTTTATCAATTGTTCTAGATAATTTATGTAATGTTGGAATTAGATGATCTTTAAATGTTTGACAAAACTCACTTTTATTCCATTTGGTCCTGATACTTTTTTATTTGGAAGTTCTTTAATAGCCTATTCAATTATTTTTTTTTCAAAATGAGTATATTTAAATGTTATATTTCCTTCTCTGTCTTTGTCTAGGAAATTTATATTTTGTAAGCATTCATCTGTTTCACTTAAATTATTAAATTTATTGGAATACAAATGGGCAAAATAACTCCTAATGATTGTTTGATTTAATCTCCCTTCATTTTTGATGCTAGTGATTTGATTTTCTCTTTTTAAAATTATATTAATCAATAGTTTAATCTATTTTGTTGGTGCTTTATTTTGTAAATCTGGCTCTTCTTTTTGTTAATTCAATGATTTTCTCAGATTCTGTTTTCTTAACCTCACCTTTAATTTTTAGGATTTCCAATGTAGTATTTAATTGGGTTTTTTTAACTTCTTTTAATTTGTAAAAATTGCATACCCAATTTACTGATCTGTTCTTTCTCTATTTTACTGATATAAGCATTTAGAGATATAAAATTTCCCATAGTTACTGCTTATGTCATAAGGTTTGGTATTCTGTCTCATTATAATTTTCTTTAATAAAATTATTTATTGTTTCGATGATTTCTTTTACCCATTCATGCCTTAAGATTCAGTTATTTAGTCTCCAATTAATTTTTATTCCATGGTTCTATGGTCCCTTATTAAATATACTTTTATAGAATTATGATCTGAAAAGGAAGCATTTAATAATTCTTTTTCTCATTTAATTATTTTTGTTTCTGTTTTTGTTTTTTTAATTTTCGTAAAAGTACCACTTCTTCCCCCATATAATTCTCTCCAGTTGTCTATCATATCTAAGATTTTGTGTACCTCTTTAGTGCCTTTCTTAATTATATTTTGATTAGATTTACCCAGTTCTTTACTTTTGGGAGTAGAAACACAGAAGAAAAAAATATGATTCATCAAATGATTCTATGGGTATATAATTGGGAGTTTTGGTTTTAAAAGATCATTCCCTTACAAATAAGAATAATATGGAAATGGGTTTTCAGCAATAATACATGTACAACCCAGTGGAATTGCTTGTCAGCTCCAGGAGATTGAGGGAAGTAGGGATGGTGAGGACATGAATCGTGTAGCCATGGAAAAATATTCTTAATTAATTAATTTTTTTAAAAATTATCCAGTTCTTAGAGAAAATAGGTTCAAATTATTTACTAACATAGCTTTGTCATCTTTTTTTGCACATATAACTCCTTTTTCTTTTGCTTTAAAAATTTGGATGCTATAACATTTGGCATATATAATATATTTCATATTGATAATACTTTATTATTGATAGTCTTTACTTATGATTTTTAATGAAAATTTTCAGCTTTAAAATTCTATGAGTTCATTATTGTTAACTTTGCTTTTTTTGGCAGTTGAAGCATTCCACTACATCCCTCTAATTTTACTCTAAATTTATCTCTCTTTTTAAAACATATTTCTTGTAAAAATATTGTTGGATTTGGGTTTTTAATCAATTCTACTATCCATTTCAGTTTTATGGGTGATTCATCCAATTCACATTCAAATTTATAATTATTAGTCCATTCTATTTTTCTTCACTGTTTTTTCTTCATCTCTCTTTTCATCTTATTTTTTCACAGAAATCTACTTTTCATCTTATTACTACCTCTCATAATCCCCACTCCTTGATCAGTCCCACTGGTATTTTCCTCTCCTGTCCTTCTAAATTTCTATCCCTTTGCTCTTCCCCTGATCCTCCTAATTTTTAATCTAATTTCTCTTCTATGAGTTCTTCCCTTATCTTTCTCTTGACCACTTATTTGTTGATATAAATGAGCCCTATTATTTGCCTCTTTTGTCTTATCTTCTAGACCTTTTTTTTCTTAATCTATGACCTTCTACAAGATGCCCTCTTTGAATCTTTCTCCCTGACCCTCTTACAAAAATTTTGCCCTTCTGTATGCATTTTCCTTCTCCTCCCTACTATCTTTTCCTTCTCCTTATTATAACATTTCTTTCAGTCATGTCTCCTTCATTTGATATTATTCCAATTTATTCTTCCCCATCAAATTTTATTTTACTTTTTAACTTATTTTATTATTTCCAAATTGACTCTGAAGGTTATATATTATAAATGCTCTTTCAAACTACCCAATTAGTGACATTATTCTTAAAGTTTAAACATACCTTTTTTCTATACGTGAAGTAAACATTTTGACCTTATTAAATCCTTTATAATTGATTTTTCATGTGTTTCTTATGTTTCTTCTTATTCCTGTATATCAAACTTTCCTTTAATTCTGATCTCCTAAAGATTATTTAAAATTAAGCCTTTAAATATTCATTAGCATTATACGTATACATATTTAAATATATATTACAATTATAAGTATATATTAATATTTAAAATATAATTTTCTAAAACTCTTCGTAACCTTGCCATAACCTACCTTTCCAGTCTTGTTGCACTTTAGTCCCCTATCACATTCTGTCATCTAACCAAACTGGCTTTTTTTCCTGTTTGTCTCCCATGCCTGAATTCCTGTACCAATTACATATGAACCCTTTCTTCATCTAGTCAAATATTAAAAACCACCTTTATTTAATTGTTTTGTATGTATTTGTATATCTTTTCTTTGTTTATTCTTTATGTCTTTTTCTCTCATTTAAAAGGGAAGCTTTTCATGAAAAATAACTGTTTTATCAATTATATTCTATCCCCAGTGCCTAGATCAGTTGTTTTCATATAGTAATTGTCATGAGAGAGCTTTAAGTAAAACTCTGTATCTGAACAAGTTGCCCTTGAAAAGAACGATAGACTCCAATAACTAGCTTGAAAATAAAAAGAAAAATTAATTAATTTGGAAGCAATGTTGGACAGTTGGGAGACAGGGGCAAGAGTAGACACTGCCTCCTAGAGAAGAAGGTTTCTGGGTTTCTTGTACCTTTTAGACAACCAGGTCTACATGACCAGGGATGAGGAGATGGAATGAGGTTACACACAAGTGGGGGATATTTGTCATCTGACTGGGGCTAGAGTGATGTTTTGTGTCCTGAAGACATATGAGGTAATGGAATAGTTTTGGGGACAAGTAGATATCCTACATACAGCCTGATGGTATCAGAGCATAACTGGGAGATGTATATCTGTGTCCATCCCAAAATCTAGGGGAGACATCTCTCATGGGTCTTTCCTTATCGTGGGTCTCTGATGCCCAGGGTCACCTTTTCCTCAGCACTATAAGAATGCAAGGAAGGAAAGGATTTTTCTTGCTTTCTCATTGATCTAAAATACTGCTAGAGTCTGGGGTGTCCAAGAGAAACCTAGGGTCGCATTCCAGTAATTATTTAATAAACACTTGTTGATTATATGGGTCAGATTTGAAAGTTTCAGATTTCCTTTCCAACTCTGAGATCCTGTGATTCTTTACCTTTTTAACATGAAGGAAAAATGTTCCAATATTTTCAACCCTTCCTATTAAGAAAAGCAAAATTCTGCTACAATGGGTTATAGAATTCTTATAATGTGTCAACATTTACTCTACTGTAGTGAACACATCATGGCACTGAATGTAATGAGAGACTGAACCATAAGTGACCATTTATACAAGCATATGGATTTTTGGTGAGCCTCATTCTGGGCACACTTAATGATAGACTCAGCTTTCTACTTTAAACTATACACAGCTATACAAAAAAAAATACAAATATCAAGGGATATTTACTGTACACTTATAAAGTACTAAAGGAAAGGCTTTTTGATTCGCTTCTAACCAATGCTACCAAAAAGGCTATAATAATTTAAATTTTTTATCTTATCTCTTTAGCTATGCTTCAGTGAGTATGCAATAATTGCTGTATAACTTTTATGAAGCCTAATCTCTCTATCAGAATCCGCAATAATGCTTGTCTATTCTGGGCTCATGGCTTAGATGTTGCATTTGTCCCTCTTGTGTTTATTCTTTCGTAATGACTTTGGTGAAGCAATGTGGGATATAGAAGACTAGGATTTGATCTGTGAGCCTCAAAAGTTTGGGAGAGTACCAAAACTGGTAGCCCATATCTGATGTTGCAGGCAATCAAACCCACTGATGGCCAAAACTTGGAGTAATCTGCTTAATCCAGTCCAAAACTGTATCACTATTGAATTATTGATTTCTGAAGGCAAGGGAGAGATTTTGTGTACTATTTATGCTAAACTCAGAAATAAACTTGGAATGAATGCTTTGTGGAATTCACTTTATATTTGATCCCATTATCCCCAGGGATTAAGTTGTAGAAGAGAAAATGTGCTCCTGCTTCAGAGCAGTGTTTGTGCTTCTATTTTTGCTATATCTTCTTCTTAACTATCCTTTTTGAAAAAGTAAATTGATGTTATTTGGTGTAAGTGTTAAAATAAATGGTTTGGCTAAATATATGAAAATTATAAATCTTTTATTTATAAAAGAGGTAGGAATGGTGAAAGTACAAAAGGGTAGAAAAGACATTAACCTATCTAACTAAATATTGTTCCAGTGCTTGGCTCAGCCAGGACTTGTTAACCTTCAATCAGAAGACAGGAAGGGAAAACTAGCTATCCACTCATCCAAGACAATGACTAGAGCTGAAGGTGACTCCCGAGGCCAACTTTCTTTCTTGAGCTGACCTTCTTCTTGAAGCCAACTTTCTTCTTGGCGTGAACCTCTTTTTGGAGTTCATTCTCTACTAGCCTCCTTCAATAGACCGCCTGCTTTTATGGTCATTTCCTGTCCTTGCCCCTTTTCATGGGGGCCAATCAGTTTCCAAATTGTCTGAGTTATCACCTTTTGATTAACACATTTCTGAGTGTGTGAACTCTTCTTCTCACCTAGCATCAAGTAAGGTGTGAACTCACTAAGTGGTTTTCCAGCTTGTGTTGATTCAAAGTTATTGCCAACCAAAATGTGAACTCCAACTAGGCAAAGAGAACAAAGAATTCCCTTTTAACAAGTATGAACTCAAAGAGAACCAATAATTCCCTTTTACATTGGTTAAATAATACTATGATATTAATCAATAGTATTGATTTTTCATTTAAGAGATAACACCTGATACTGGCTAGATGATATTGAACAGAAATCTGACCACTGTTACTGGCAGAAACAAATTGGACTATGAATTGAATCAATAGAATTAGAAAAACACCCCAATCTCTCAAGTATACTCCCTAGAACACAGGGTCATAGAGGTAGAATCTGTCTAAGGCTAGTTTTGAATTTAGGACGTCCCTTCTCTAGGCCTGCCTCTCAATCCACTAAGCCACTTAGATTGCTTTAATTTTATCTGAAAACAGATTATTCATAACTTTTGACCATTTGGAAATTGGGGAATGGCTTGGATTTTTATGAATTTGACTTAGTTCTCTATATATTTGAGACTTGTCTCATGCTAGAAATACTGAAATTAACCCACTTTTTAAAAACATTAACATTACATTGGCTTATGCTAGATTGCAATGGTGAAAAAATATATTTGGAAAAAGTGAATATGGAAAATAATTTATTTTATTTTTTTGACTGGGTAATATTATAGTTTCAAAAAAGTCTAAATTTTTATTACAAATTAATTTCATGAATTGCCATTTCATTTTCTTCTGTTTAGAATTTTTAAAAGTTAATATCAAAATGCAAGATATTTTGGAATGATTTTTATTTGTCATTGGATAACTATCAGCAATTGGCGTGATATATTGGTCTGGGTGGTTGGTTATCCTGCCAATTTATTATGATATGTAAATATAGTTCATTAAGATTGAGTCAACTCTCAGCCAGGAAAAAGAAAAATGCAACAGAGTGGCCTGGATCCTATATCTGCAAGGAGATAAAAGTTGACAACTCTGATCATTTTCCTGATTTTGTACCCTTTAAAGAAGACAATGAACTTCCATGTAATTGCTGAGAGGAAAAGGAACCCCATTTTATGGATTCTCTGACACTTGGAATCTTATTCACTGACAAATATTAAGACAGAATAACCCTGGAAAATCTATATAAATGCTAACCTTTACTCATGAGTCAAATCCTTTTTGAACTTCCTGACTAGATTAAGACCTACCACTGCCCTGCTTCAGACAGAATCCACTGCCAGTGGCTTCAAGGAAATCACTTATCTTCCTTCCCTGCAATTGGCATAATTTCCCAGTATTAGGTTCTGGAGGGAGAGAACATTATGTTTCCACATACTCCCAATGCTTCAAAATGCAACCCACATGATGATTTAATCAGACTGCAGGAGACTTTTATCCTCAAAGTGTTTTACTTGGTTAAATGAAAATATAACCACCATTCCTGTTAAATGTCAAAGTGCAACAAATCATTTATTCCATTTTTGTCAAGATTTTTCTAAAGTCGATACAAATACAACTTGCTTTTTAAAGATACAGCTACTGAAATGGAAGCAAATGAACAAGCTGGAATCTAGGATATTTAGACCTATCTCTGTACTTAGTTTATTTGATAATTTGTGTTTCTGTTTCTTCATTTATATAACAAAGATTTAATGCCAACTTATTAAATAGTACAAAGATATATGAAGGAAGACTGGTTTCAAGAGAGAAGCAACTGCTTCAACCAAGACAATATATATGGCATATTATCTAAAGCAAAGAGGGACAAATAAATAATACAATCACTTGACATAGATCCTACATTTTTTGTGGTTGCTCAGTCTTTTCAGATGTCCAACTCTTTGGGGATTTTCTTGGCAAAGGATACTGGAGTGGTGGGCCATTTCTTCTTTCAGTTCATTTTACAAATGAAAAACTAAGAAAAACTTGTGACTTGTCCAGAATCACACAGCTAAGAAGCATATGAGACTAGATTTAAACTCAAGTCTTCCTGACTCCATGCCCTGTGTCATAGCTATCTCTGCTATGTGTACATATGTTTCATGACCAATATCTTTTAGAAATTATGAAATCACTATAATATCTCTAAAGTGTTACTTCAAGTTGCACACATATTCTGTAATAATCTTTCTTAAAAATGATTTTGTTTGTTTTGATGTTTACCTTCCAGAGAAATCTAAATTCTCTAACCCAAAGAAGTTCATGAGGTGCTCTTTTGGTCAAGGCTGACAGTGGGGATGGAAGGTAACACTGAATTTCTCTTCTTCCTTGGACCCCATCCCTAACAATTTGTTCTTCAGGACTTAATTGGACTCTTTCTTCTTTCCTATGGGCTCAAATTTCTCAGATTCCAAAAAGCTGTTATTTCATACAATACCCACATTAGATGATTGAATTTCTTTCTTTGGTTAATCCCAATCCACTTTGTTTGTGAAGTCAGCTTACTTCAGTTTATAGGTTTTTTTTCTTCTAAGCTGATAAAAGACTTTTTTACACTCATTTAAAATACCTTTCATTATTTTTTCAGTGTAAGTCTGTTATCTGTGTATTTATTGATGTAGGAGTAATGGAATTCCATATATATGTCTTACATATATACATGGGTACATATTTATAGATTATATGCTGATGAAGTTTGGTGTATTCTCTGAAACTTTATAGTACTGGCTGCCTGGAATACTCTAAGTTTAAGTGACTTCCCCAGGGTTATACAGTCGCTATTTGTCAGACACCAATGCCAGCTCTTAAGGTTAAGAATACAAGTTGTCTAGAAGATATCAATTGTTGGTAAAGAATACTCCTTATTGGGAACTTCTTAAACAATGAAACCACTGCTCAATAAATATCTGTTTACAAGCATCAATGCACATAGGATACACATAAAATGTGCATATGTGTGTATACAGACATACATGTTTACACCTCTATATATAGTATAACCCATATATACCTCTCCTGCCATATATGTATGTGTATACATATAAGAATATTGCAAGTATATAAATGTATTGCTTAATGAGCTGGAACATTAATGAGCTATCTACTCTGAGGTTTGCAAAGCAAATTACTAATAACAACCCTGAAGTGTATGTATTATTATTTTGATTTAAGGATATGAAAACTGAGATTTCTAGAGGTTAGGTGACTTGCCAATGATCAAATAACTGCTAATTATATGAGCTGGGATAAAACTCCATATCATTTAACTCAAAAATTAACTCTATCTCCTAAACTACTTCTATAATCAGAGAAAAAAGACAGCCATCCCCTTCAAGACAACTCATTTTAACATTTAGAGATGAAATGAAAAGATGGCAATTTGAAATTTTCATTAGGACCATCACAATACCATCTTAATGTTAAATTAAAAACTAAATGATGATCATAGGGTGGAATTGAAATTACTGCTTTACAGATATAATTGTTATAGGTGTGAATGTTAAGTAATGAACCTGGTTTTATAACAATCAAACCAGAACTCAGTCAAACAAGTGGCAGATCCTTCAAAACAGCCACCTTGGCCAGCTCCACACTTACTTCACCTATTGCTGAAACCAATTTTGTAGTCTCCAGAGTCACAGAAGAAAATCAGTTACATAAGTTTATAGTCACACTTCAGTTTCAAGCAATACAGTGTTCACTAATATAATTCTTCAAATTCAGCTCTCATGGTTACCTCTAAGTATGAAATTCAGTTTCAGGAAATAAAGATCTACCTCCACTGAGACTATTCAGAAGACATAGGCACTGAAGGCAATTCTGAGTGAAGAACTCCAAAAAACTTCTTGCCCAGTGTCAGCATCTTTGGAATAAGTTTCTATCCTCCTAACATGTACAATTAGAATTAAACAATGCCATTTAATTTCTAGTCTTTCCTGAAATGTATCTCAAAAATTGTCTATGTTCCCTTTTATGCCTTGCCTTTCTAAAATTATTCCTCAAGAACTCAATTTGGTACCGCACCAAGTGATTAAAAAAGATAAAAATAAATTACATAATTATGTTTAATAATGATTAGGTATCAATGCTAAAACTGGGATGCCATCATGGTCATCATCATCATCATCATCATCATCATCATCATCATGATCAATAATATCATCATCATACATATTTTACAGTGTTTAAAAGTTTACAAAGCACTCTCCTTAACAACAGAAAAAAAAGAAATAGGCAGGTCAAGTAGTACAAATATTATAATCTCATTTTACATATGAAATAATTGAAGCTTTAAGGGTTTGGGTAGATGACTCACTCATGGTTACACATCCAAATAATAACAAAAAATAAGTTAGGGCTACACCAAAAGGGGAACAGTACAGCAATATACTGAGCCCCAAAAGGAAATGTTTGTACCTGGAGCAAGAGTGTGAGAATGGAAGGAAGTGGTGATGTGATGAGATGGGGACTCACCTACCAGGAGATAAAGTGTGCTCTGAAAGAATATGGAATTTCTACTCTAACAAAAGATGGAAAGGGGCTCTCAGATGAGATCATTATCAAAGCTACATGGGGAGGAAACATTCCAGAATGGTTCTGTTGCTGACATCTAACTTTTAACTAGGTAGTACAGTGGATCAAACATTGAATTTGGAGTCAAAAAGACCAGAATTCAAATCTAAACTCAGACACATATTAGATATGTGACTCTGACTGAGCAGGAACTTATCTTTTGCCTCAGTTTCCATATTTGTAAAATAGGGATAATAACAGCACCTACCTCCAAGGATTGTTGTGAGGATGATATCAAATATTTGTAAAAATCTTTGCAAATTAAAGCATTATATAAATATTACAGTTATTTTTGTTGTTTCAGCTCCAAAAGACAAAAACCTCCATCAATCATTCAGCTTTTTATGACCTGAACCATATACTTTATGAAACTACCTTCATCACTATTCAATGAAGCTACTTAATTATACTAAAATGCATGCTAGGGGATATGGGTCCATTTTCTTATACCTTGGGTGGTTATTCCCTTGTCCCATTTCTTCTCAGTGCATTGGCCATCCAATAGCTGTCACTTCATTTTATGAGTTCCATTTTCTCAGCAATGTACCTGATATATAATCTTGTTCTTTAGCTTCTAAACTTTGCCAGGTCTTAATGTACTTTTGGATGCAGGGTGTCACTATCTGTGAAAATCCCTAATACTGGGGCCAAACGTTTTTCTGACCATCTTACATCCTTTTTAAATCTACAATAAATGCTGAATGCTCAGATTTTCTTTCCCCCTGAGCAAATTCATTTCCTCCATTACCTGACTACAAGTATTCCACATGAATGAGAGATTTCTCATCCCTTTCACACTTTAGTAATGTAATATCATCAGTTTTAACTTCAGATTCTCCTGATAATAGTGATCTGTGACACTTGATAATTTTAAAATACATATTCCCTGATGTGATAATCAAATCACCACTGTGGAAGATTCCAACCACATCCAAAGGCAAGAATGGAAAAACCACTAGTGTTTCAAAAAAATAATTTCCTGGGCTTATGTAATGACCTATGTAAATTAGGCATATTCCTTTCCTAAAGCAAACACTCTAAAAACATAGAGCCTGACTTTTCAAATTACTAGTCAACTATCAGTACATTTAGGCTGAAAAGTCCTTGTGTCTGTGAGTGACATTTTATAGTCCGTCAATTGATGTCTTTATGAATGAACATATTTATTTTACTTTGAACTGCATTATAACTGGATCTGTGCTTAACATTAAGAAAGATGAAATGGCTATATATCTTTTAAGGTATTAGCTATAATACATCAATGAGTCTGTTATCTCACTGATGCCGGTCCTCCTTCCAAAGGAGTAGATTGCAAAGAAATATGTATAACAGAACTTTAGCATTTCTATGGCTCGGAAACTTCTTTACCTCTATAAATTGAAATTGTCAAATAGCCCTTAGAATTAGAACTGTTGAAGAATTAATTTTTAAAAATATCTATTAATCTTTTAAAATTCTCTACTACAGTTGTAATTCCATTTCCAAATATGGCATAGTTTTCCAAGGCACAACTTCTCAAAATGTTTTTTTTTTTAATGATGAGCTGATTTGTTTGACTTGCTTTACTTAACAACAACAACAACTCTGATATCATTCAAGGCAAGCAGTACATAGATTTCCCCCAGCAGGAAATATTTGGGATAATTTTGTTCATGATTTAGATCTCTACAGGGATTTAGTGGTAAATGGAAAATATACTTTACCTCCTATTGTTCTGTCTTAGTCAGACTTGAGATTTTAAGAAACAAACACAAAGCCCCACACTCAGTTGATTTACAAGCTGGTATAGTGAGCAAACGCATTCATATTAGAAAGGTACCAATTATGCACACTTTCTTGGCTGCCATAATGGTTATACATCTTGGTTTGGTTTGGGGAAAGAAGCCTCATGCATCCATATCAACCACCAAGGCAGCTAGTTTAGTACTGGCCACTGACTAGTTCTTGATGTCCTGTAGATATTAGGGACTCTGATTTTATAGTGAAGTAGACAAAAGGGAATAGATATTCCCTTCTAAATTTGGTAAACCCCAGTCTGTTTCAAGTACTCTAGACATGAATAAGTTAATACAACTATACATAGGAGCATGTTGAATATCTTTGGAATCAAGAGCATCAGTCATTTTACCTACATTTTCTTCATTCTCTTAAAAGTAAAGAGACTTTTTTTTAATGGCCCTGAATATTTTCCCCTCATTTCTTTTTTTAACCCTTAGCTTCTGTGTATTGGGTCATAGGTGAAAGAGTGGTAAGGGTGGGCAATGGGGGTCAAGTGACTTGCCCATGGTCACACAGCTGGGAAGTGTCTGAGGCCAGATTTGAACCTAGGACCCCTTGTCTCTAGGCCTGACTCTCAATCCACTGAGCTACCCAGATGCCCCCTCCCCTCATTTCTTAGTGTTGGTAATTCTTTCAAGTGAGTGTGGACTGAGCCATCCACAAACTTTCTTAGGAAATAAAGGTTCAACCCAATAGCAGAATTTATTGCTAGTTAAGTACAAATGAATATGAAAAAAAAGGCCAAGGGAAGATGTGTATAATCAATAAGAGAAATAGAATGAGTCCTCCAGGCTTATTGCCTTTAAACTTAGATTCATGTCTGTAAGGATCAGAATTTTTGAAAAATACAGCTTTCCTTTCATATCATTAACTGTAGGGGTTCAGGTGGCTAGAAACCAGCTGTATTATTTCTCAATACAGAAATAATGGTTTTGGCAAGTCAGATTTAGCCATTTGATTTGGCATGACTTCTAAGTTTACTTAGAGATATTATAAAGTTCATAACTTCATTGGATAATAAAAGAGAACCTCAATAGTCTTTCTGATTAGAATTACCTGTTTCCAGGAAATTTCACTAGACTTTCCTTCTGGCACAAATTCAGCCTCCCAGCAAAGAGGACTGTTCCACTGGAACTATAATAATAGAAAGTAAATAAGTATATGATGATATTAATAATAATAACAATAACTCACATTATTTAACCTTTATGTTTTACAAAATATTTTACATACATTTTCTCATTTCATTTATACAATAACGCTCTGAGTTTTTTGCTATCTTTACTCCCATTTTACAGATGAAGAAACCAAGGTTAAAAGAGTTTAAGTATCTTGTTCAGAGTCAGTGACTCAACTAGCCTTTATTTAGTCCCCACTACATGTGAGGCACTGTGCTAAGAAGTAGAAACATACTGAGAGAGTTGCGTGGGGCAGGATTTGGCCTCAGGTCTTCCAGATTGCAAGTCCATCACTTTACCCCCTGCTCCACTTAACTGCCTATTAGAGGGAGAAAGGGATTCATATATCATCTAGTCTAATCCCCGAATTTTAGAGAGAAGGAAACAGCCCCAAAGCAATGAAGGGATTTGCCCATGATCACAGAGGAACATGACTGACACCACTGAGACTAGCATGGTGGTCTTCTACAAATGTGCTGTTAATTTCCAGGGGGCTGGGATTTTGGGGTGAAATCATGATCCATAACTGCTACTCTGTTTGAAGAAAGCAATAAACTTGCTATAGACCTCAACAGTGTGTTAACCTCTCTATATACTGCAGAGTCTATTTGTTACCAAAACTAGTATAGTGAAATTTGGCCCTAGTGAATGTTCTAGAATCAAGGACCTTTTTCCAAAAGTAACAATACTGATGATCACACATCTGACAGCAGCATTGTATGTGGGACACTGAGAGGAAATGCCCTGGATGGAAAAATTATGCATCATTTCCCTCAAAGGGTCTCAAAGTGTGGATGGGCCACGTGTTTCCACTTCAGTAATCACTGACTCAGGAAAAGGGATAGAAATAGGATTTCACATTCTTTATCCTGTATTTTTTTTACTCTAGATGACGTTCTTCCTTTCTAATCCTGCAACAGTTTGTGAACTGACTGAATAAATATGAAAAGGAAGTGAGTGGTTAAATTGGAAGGATATTTGCCTTGTACGCAGAATTAGATTAAGGATTCAATTTCCTTATTGCTCTCCCTAGTGGCAGAACATAATGTTTCAAAGAAACTTACGTGTGAAAGCATGTCCCCTGTTTATTAATATCTCATGCTTAATTGACAACTGATATATTTGATGCATCTATTTAAAATTAGTATCCCCTGCATCTGGCACACTGTGTGGCACAGAATAGTTTCTTAATAAATCATTTCTAATATCATCAGGGGATATATTTAATGTCCCATATAGATAGGAAGTATATTTGGAGTATGGACAGAATTATTATTTTGTCTATTGAGTCCTATGACCAGAGAATATCTTTCTCTGTCATAATAGTTTGGTATAAAAACAGGTACAAATGGGTGTTGAGGAATGGAGTAAAAGGCAGCATATTATGTGACTGAAAACAAGTTGCCAGAGGTCAAATTGACTTTATAAGGTTTGTAACTTGACTCTTTTGGACAAGGGGAGTTGAAGGAGGGAGAAAGAAAAAGGGAATTATTTTCTAGGGTACTTAACATTTTTGTATTAAAGATAATATATTGCATAACAGTCCTTTTCAGATGAATAAAAAATATGTCTTAGAAAGAGTTCTACCACAATATAACAATGTATTATGAACAGTTCATTTCACAATGCATTTATCCTCATCATGGATCATATTAATAGGTCTATATTCTTGGTGAGTCTCAAAGAATATAAAAAAAAATCAGAGAAGAGAAATCAAACCATCCAGCCCTAACCTAGAGTGAATACACTGGCTAAATAGCAGTCAGGTTGGGCATGGAATAGTGAAGTCAAAATAACAAGATTTATGTCCTCATTCTACCTCTTCTTAGATAAGTGACATTGAATAAGTCATTCATTTCTCTTAGTTTCAGTTACTTCATCTTTAAAATGTGGAAAAATACATTTGTGCCCTTGAAAGTAATAAGAATAAATGAGATAACGGATATAAATGTACTTTTTAATCTATAAGATCCCATATTAACAGAAACTATAAATTCATGGTGTATATTTTATAGTTTTATGGTCTTGTCTAATCAATCAGTTACAAAAGATTATCATAAATATTTTGTACATATAAGTCTTTTCCTTATTTCTCTGATCTCTTTAGGACATTGTTCTAGAACTGGTATTCTTGGGACAAAGGGAATGGACCATTTAGTGACTTTTGGTGATAGTTCCAAATTGCTTTTCCAGAATGGCTGAACCAGTTTATAACTCTACCAATAGCACATTAATGTGCATGTTCTCCCACAGGATCATCTAAAATGAACATTTTCCTATTTTCTCATCTTTTCCAATCTGATGGGTGTGAGGTAGTACAACTGAGTTGCTCTAGTTTGTATTTCTTTAATTTTTGGTGATTTTGCAAGGGTAGAAATAACTATACCAATGTCCATTCCAGCTATAAGTATCTTGTTAAACAGATTGTCTGAAGATCCAAAGTCACTTGTCCTCTCCCAAAAAAAATCTCTTGCCATTCTGACAATTTCCACTTAGCACTTCTCTGTTATGTTCTCTTCTATGGCTATCCATTGTGATATCTTAGAGAGCATATATATCATAAGCAAGACAATCTCCTAGTTTTAAATTTCCTATTCAGTGTGACTACAGCCTCTCAGTAATTTTTTTACATTATCAGTTGTGGGTAATTTATTCCTTGTCCTGCCCCTATATTTTCTGCCCCATTAGGTATTAGCCTCATAGGAAATTATAAGAAGGAAAATAAAAATCTGACTACAGGTATAATCGTGGGCAAATCTGCAGATATGCCTAAATATCAATTTCCTCACCCATAAAATGACAGAGGCAGGATGAAGTTATTTGAAAACTTCCTTCTTATCCTAAACAGATGATGCTATATTCTAGATATGAGATCCTGTGAGATTAAACTGAATGTCTTCAATATGCAATGGCACATATATTACTGATTTATCACTAAGAGCTTAATTGATGTTTATTATAAATAGAAATAATTTATAAATAAGATCTTTATAGCTATTACAAATAGAAATATTATAAAGATAGATGTTAAGATCTTAGTTGTGAATCAATAATATATGTAAATTCACCCTTTAGGACCATGGGTTAATGTTTTCTTTCTTTGTGGAAGGAAATAGCTTTTAAATTCAAGTTCATACTACAAATATCCTCTTCATTCTTATGGCTCTTTCCTATTAGTGGCTGAGGAAAAAAAACCTAAAGATGGGGGTCCCATAAGGGATTAAAAAAGAGGCTGAAACCATAGTTTCCTATGTGGACTGCAGAAGCTAAGAGAACCACCTGCTGGAACCCACCTCTTCTTTCATTTAATGAGGAACCTCATTGTCATAATTTTTTGCCTCAGCAACCCATACTCCACATTATAAGTTCATACATTGGTCTATGTTCCAAAGTGTGTGTATAAGGGGGGAAAGAGGAGATAAACTGCTATATGTCCCCAATATTAATTATTCTTCAAGCTAGGTTAAGCACCTAAAGTATATTTTAAAGTTGAAATATATATATATGCATATATATATGTATGTATATATGTTCCATCTTGAAATTTCCTCTAAATTTGGTTCTTCAATGAATTTATGTATTTTGAATAAGATCCACAAATTTCAAGCATTACCCTTTGGTCCTTGGTGTTCTTTGTTTTAATTCATAATGATTCTAGGTCATTTTGGCTTTGGAATCCAACTAGTACCAAAACAAACACATATTCTCATCTTTCCAGGCCCTGGATTCCCATTACCATCTTTTTAAACCAGAGTGAACTTTTTCTGTTCCCATTATAATTTACTTATGGCCTCTTCCTCTTTGGCTATACACTATTCCTTTGATAAACCCACAGATTTGTTATTCCAATCATATGAGTATTCTCCCTACCAATGTAAATTATAGGCCATCCATGTAATCTTGTTCTTTTGTAATTCCTGCCCATGTCTCTACATAAGTAGTCAGAGGACTAGAGGATCTACCCAACATACTTGAGACTTTCCTCTGGTTATTTCTATGTTTTGTTGCTGCAAGTATAGCAGATTGACAGGTCACATATTATCCTTCTTTTACCCATTACATGACGTGTCACTTCCTTCTCCAATAATACCTATTTTCATTCATTTTTTGCCACTTCTAATAAGCAAGTTTTTAGAAATATGCTACCATCTATTTATATGCACTATAATCCCACATTATTCTAGGTCCTAGACCTAAAATTGAAAGTCATATATATATATATATATATATATATATATATATATATATTCTCTCACTCAAGAGTCAGCCTTCCTTCTACTTCATCATACTTCCTCCATTGACATTTGATCCTCCTACAATTTTGATTCTTCTAAAATCAGTGTTCTGCTGTGCACAAAGGGCTTTAAAAAGACTATCTGCACTTCGATCCAGCCATATCCCTGCTGGGTTTATACCCCAAAGAGATCATAAGGAAAAAGACTTGTACAAAAATATTTATAGTTGAGCTCTTTGTGGTGGCAAAAAATTGGAAAATGAGGGGATGCCTTTCAATTATGGAATGAATGAACAAATTGTGGTGTCTGCTTGTGATGGAATACTATTGTGCTAAAAGGAATAATGAACTGGAGGAATTCCATGTGAACTGGAGAGACCTCCAGGAATTGATGCAGAGCGAAAGGAGCAGAACCAGAAGAAACTTTGACGGATACACTGTGGTACAATCAAATGTAATGGACTTCTGTACTAGCAGCAATGCAATGACCCAGGAAAATTCTGAGAGACTTATAAGAAAGAATGCTATGTACGTCCAGAGAAAAAACTGTGTGACCAGAAACAAAGAAGAAAAACACCTGCTTGATCACATGGGTCAATGGGAATATGATTGGGGATTTAGACTCTAGGCAATCACCCTAATGCAAATATTAATAATATGGAAGTAGGTCTTGATCAATAAGAAATGTAAAACCCAGTGGAATTGCTTTTGGTGGGAGATGGGAGGGAAGATGGGAAGGAAAGAACATGAATCATTTAATCATAGAAAAATATTCTTAATTAATTAAGATCTTTCAAATAAAAATAAATAAATAATATCAGTGTTCTGTGATTTCTAGTCATATAGCATTCCTAGGATGATTTTGTGCTAAAAGTATGTGGATTTTTGAAGCAGAAATCATCTTAGAAATTATTAAAAAAGAGAGAGGAGGTGCCATAACATTTGCCAAATGCATTTTAGGTTATACTACTCCCTGTTTAATTTTAAGGCCAAGTCCAAATGCAGCACTTGGGTATATGTTTAAAGATATGATAAACCAAATGAATGTAATAGTACAGGCAATATGAGTTTCTTCATAGACTTATCTTTCCCTTTGTGGATTACTAGGTGAATAATTTTTGCGTTCATGTAGTTCACTGTGAAAGTCTTATAATATTCCAAGGTTTGGTGCAATCTTGAAAATGTCATCTACCAAGAGGGGTTTAGCATCACTAGTAGAAGGGTCAAGCTCTGCCCACTAGCTGGGAAGCCTCTGGAAAAACTGCCAAGAAAGAATGAGCCAGATTAAAATGTAACTGGGGAAGGAGGCAGCTAAGTGGCTAATTGGATTGGGCCTAGAGATTGGAGGAAGTGGGTTCAAATCTAACTTCAGATACTTCCTGGCTGTGTGACCCTGGGCACCACTTAGTTCCTATTGCCTGCCCTTGCCACTCTTGTGCCTTAAAACCAATGCACAGTATTGATTCTAAAAGAGAAGGTGGTAATACATTTAAAAATATCATTGGGAAATGTTTAAGAAAATAAATTAAAATATAATAAAGCATAGATGATGTTAATTTGTGGTTCTCTAAATCAATACTGGCCCACAGAGATTTTCTTTGAGTTTGGCACTATTGGTGTATAAAGCATTATTGTATCCTCAGTGGCGGTGGTGAACAATGAGGTGAACACACATTTCTCTATTTCCTACCTGGCTTAAAGTTGATCCTTGGAGGATCACTCAACACAATTATTTCAATGTTTGCATTTATAAAAGTATTTTGTATGACCTTGGGATGTGTAGAAGTCATCTCACATAGTATATATCAGATACTGAGGTGGCAAAGGAAAATTTTTATAGTTCCATTTTTGATGATGACATATTAAAGTGTACTCAGATAAATTAATCTCCAGTACTGTTAATGACTGATTTGTAAGCTATAATCTATCACACCCAACACCAGTCTTTACTGATGTTTCTTTTTTTAATGTATTTATTCATTTTTGTGTTACATTAAAATAACCAAGAGATAGTAGAAAGTATGTGACAAAGTAAAAAGGTCTTGATGATAATAATAAAAATAATAAAAATAAAAAGGATAACAATAATAATAACAAACATTTATATAACATTTATTTTATGCCAAGCACTATATTAAGCACTTTACAGTCATATCTCACTTGATCCTCATAACAATCCTGGAAGATAGGTTTTATTATTATCCCTTTCACAGCTGAGGAAACTGAGGCAAACAGAATGATTTTTCTAAGTTAGTTAAGTCTTTGAGGTTAGCTCTGAGCTCAGGTCTTCCTGACCAGGTCTAGCATCATTCTATTTACTATCCACCTAGCTACCTCTAGAAAACATTAGGATCTTCTATACTTATAAGACTTTTTGACATTAGTTTTACATATCCTAAGAAGAGTAGAACAATCTATATGGGTTTTATTGACCTATTTTCAGGTATTATGAATCTGTCCTTTGAGTGATGGGAGAATGATAAAAGGGAAAAAATTAATTTGGATACATTAAAATGTTTATTATTTTGAAGCTGTTAAAAAATAAGTGAACCAAATTGCTTAGACTTTAGGGTTTACTAAAGTTTGAGTGTGTGAATAAAAGTTTAATCATAGTATTTTATAAATAAAAAATACTTTAATGGGAACTTAATCAATTACTTCATTTTATAGTTAAAAAATGGAGTCAACTTATTTACGTTTAGTCCATAGTCTAAAGGACAAACTGGCTAAAGCAAGCAAAAAAAAAAGAAACAGCCATAGGTACCACAAAGAAGACTGAGGGGTACAGAATAAAACAAGAAGAAATATCTAAAGACTGGGAATGGGTAGGAGAGGATATGTATTCTCTGATTTGTAGGTAGATGAGTATGTGGAGGTATAGACCTGCTAATTCTAGAGCAAAAATAATAATAATAATCCTCCCAATCTCTGCACACTGTGTCTCCAAATAGAGAACCATCTTGAGAATTTCCTTTGTTGCTAACAGCTTCTTGTTCTGGAGATGTATAATGGGCCTGGGGCCCTCTTTGCCTCTAATGATCTCTTCTACCTTGTGTATTGTACTCAATAAATCAAGCAACAAGAATTTATTAAGCACTCACTATGTGCCACACACTATGCTGGGTACTGGGGATTCAAAGTAAAAGCAAAGTGGTCCCTTTTTTCAGGGAACTTTCATTATGACAGTGACCAAAATATATACTTTTATAGATATTTACAGAACTCATAAAAGGTAAAAGAGAGGGGGAAAGCGTCAGCAATTAGGAAGACAAGGAAAGGCACTGATCTGAGCTTTGAAGATAATCAAGAATTTTAAAGTGGAACTGCATTCCAAAAACAGGGGATAGCCAAGGCAAAGTTCTAGAAATGGAAAATGGAATGTCAGGTGGGAACCACAGTAAGAAGGCAGGTTTGACTGACTTGAATTCTAAGAGGGCATTAACTTATAATAAAAAAAGGGAAAATAGCATGTGAAGAACTTTGAATAATAAACAGAAGAATTTGTGGTTGATCCTAGAGCAAGCATTATTTCATAGAATTTAGAATGTCAACATTGGATTAAATAAATAATATTATTTATGATAATCTGTCCAACCCTCACACTTTAATGATGAAAACATCAGTCCTGGACAGGCAAAATAATTTTCCCCAGGTCATATAATTAATAAACTTTGGATTGAGAAATAGAATATAGGCATCCTGATTACTAATGTTTTATTTATTATACCATTGTTTTCTGATTAATGGTAATGGATTCGATTAGTTCAATCTATACTTTTTTTTTAAATTTATCCATGACCAAGGTCATTTCACTTCATAGGAAAACGGGATGACTACTGAGATACTCTGTTACTAAAGAAGAGAACAAAGTTAAACTAACTAGATAAGAACCAAATTTGTGTCTCTAGACTCATCTTTTGCTATACTAAGCATAGATGTAACTAACATAAGTTTTGTGAGTCATAGAAATACTCATTCATTTTTTTTTAAACCCTTACCTTCCATCTCAGAATCAATACTCTGTATTGATTCCAAGGCAGAAGAGTGGTAAGGGCTAGGCAATGGGGGTTAAGTGACTTGCCCAGGGTCACACAGCTAGGACAAACACATATACATACATACTAATCAATTCACAAATCTAACTGCATACATGCATAAATTTGCAAAAAGAATTTTTGAAAATTATTCATGGTGTTCTCATGTACATCATTTTTCATTATTTGCAAATGTATACTTATGTATATGCATGTATAAACATAAGTGCATATACATACATGCATATCAATGCATATATTTTATATTTATATGTATATATATATATGTAATCTGAGAAAGGTGAATTTGTAAATGTAAAATCCTTTCATAGTATGAAAAGTATCCCAAACACAGAAAAAAGTATAATTTGTTCACATAAAGTCATCCTATCACAAAACCACCTCTTTTCTTACCAAATTCACTGCAAAATGAAAATTTCACTGGAGCATATTACTCCACCTGATTCATACTTTTGTATAACATGTGTATGTGTTTGGGTTGGGTTGTGGGAAGGGGTGGTTTTAATTCACTTTTGCTGTTCCTATATAAATTTCACCCAATTTCCTTCACTAGCAAAATGTCACAATTTTTTTTCCCCATCCAAGTTTGGACTTGAGCATTTTGTTACATATACTCTATTCGATACATTTCAATTACATTTTCTTTCTGCAAATTCATCTCCTCCATGTTATTCTCCCTTCTGTTCCCATTTGATTTGTGAATATTAGGTAAATAATCCTTATTTTTTTTGTTTAGAAGTGGATTTTTATCAATTGAGAGATGGCTGAACAAGTTCTGGCACATGATTGTAATGAATACTATTGTACCATTAGAAGTGACAAACAAGATGATAAAACAAAACTGGATAGGTTTATATGAAGTGATACAAAGTGGAGTGAGCAGAACCAGGAGACTATTGTCCACAGTAACAGCAATAATATACAATGATCCACTGTGAATGACAACTATTATCATCAATGTGATCAAAAATAACTGCAAGGGATTCCTAATGAAAAAAAAGCTACCTATCTCCATGGGAGGAACTTACAACAGAGTCTGAATGCATATTGAAGCACACTATTTTCTACTTTATTTCTTTCTTGAGTAAGTGATATATGTCTTTTTTTCACAACATGAAGACCATGGAATATGTATTGCATGATTGCACATGTATAACCTATGTCAGTGATGGCGAATGTATGGTACATGTTCCAGAAAGGGCATGCAGAGCCCTCTCTTTGTGCATGCCTGCTTTCACCCATCAGTGTTCATTACTAGAAAGCTAGAGGGACTCAGGGAGGAGCTTCTCCCCTTCACATCTCCACCACACCTGAGGACATTCCTCACTTCATCCACCTCTCTGCCCAGCAGCCCAATGGGAGGGCTTCCTCCCTCCCATCTGGGGTAAAGGCAGGCACCAAAGGTAGGGGTGAGAAGAAGATGGGACCTGGCACTCCATCTCTAAAAGGTTCACCATTACTGACCTTACCTGTATTCTTGGGGCAGATGGAGCAGAGTGAAGAAATAAAGCATGGATCACAAAATATCAAAAAAAATGACTATTAAACATTATATCTATAAAATAAATGTTAAAAAAAGAAAATTTTTATGGAAAACATTTGCCATCCCTCATTACCATAACATTTTAAGGAAGGAAAAGAAGAAGCAAAGTTAATTTGGATGCTAATTTGAGCAAAGGGGAAAATCAGAGTGTTTAAGTTAGAGGTATAAACCTCCTCTAACCTGAATATATTTTTGGATGATGTGTTGAAGTGGTTTTTAAGTGTAGCCCCCAATACACTATAGTAATCCACTCATAAGGTCACAGAAACACAAATAATTATCAAGGGGGCTATAATCACAACAAAAGCAGGGCAAAGACTAATTGTGTTTGGGGGCACAGAATAGGAAAAACATTACAGACAGGGATAAGAACAATGTGGCTTCCTAAAAAAAGCAGTGAACTCTCAACCCTGGATTAAGTTTCACAGATCATTTTTGGTTCATACAACAAATATTATACAGAAGACTCAAGACCTTGACTGCTGCATTACGCCTTATCTGACAGATATTTTTATTGAGAGTGATGGCAATTTGCAGACAAAGCCAAACTGCAGTGCAAACAATACCAGGCTGACATTCTGAAGGTCCCTGGTTTCAGAAAGTCTTAAATTTCTTCTTGTCACTACCCTTGGATGTGCCAAAGACTTTTTAAATTATGGTACATCACTTCATGGTGAATTGAGGAGCTTTGGGGACCCCACGCCAAAGTATAATCTCCCAAAATAATAGGTATGCTGAGTTGGGAGGAGTGTGGTTTTACATTCTTGGTATTCTGAACAGGATGAAATATATTTAAGTCTTAGAAAGACAATAGTCTGTCCAAAATGTTTAAAGTATAACCCTGCTTAGAGCCTAGCAGATAAAGTAGTAGTCTCTCAAGGCCTCTTTTACCACTTGGATTCTGTGTTCAGAGAGGTGTGACTATGGGTAGAGCCAACAACTGACAGCATTTATGTATTATTTTATGTTTTGCAAAGTATTTTATATGCATTTTCTCATTTGTTGCTCACAATGACCCTGTGAGTGAGGTGCTATTATCATTCCGATTTTATAAATAAAGAAACTGAAGCAAACAGAGGTTAAATAACTTTCTTAGGGTTACACAGGTAATAAGTGTCAGGCAAGATTTTAACTGAGATCTTTATGACTTCAAGTCTAATACCCTACCTACATAATCCAACTTATTGCATTTTTGCCACTAATTGGGAGAGCATAGATATTTCAAAAATCATGTTTTTCCATAGTAAATAAACATTTACTAAGTATCTAATATATGCCTGTCACTGTGCTAAGGACAAGAAAGAAAGAAAGAAAGGAAGAAAGGAAGGAAGGAAGGAAGGAAGGAAGGAAGGAAGGAAGGAAGGAAGGAAGGAAGGAAGGAAGGAAAGAATGGAAGGAAGGAAGGAAGAAAAAAGAAAGGAAGGAAGGAAGGAAGAAAGAAAGAAATACAGTCCCTGGGTACCAGATAAAGAAGAATGATGGAGAGACCAGCTAAGTCCCAAATTAGTGCAGCCAGTTTTAAAATGATGAGATATTTGAGTGTATTTATGCATGTACAAATACATGTATAAATCACAGATTGGGAGGTGGAAGAGTCCTTCATAGACATCTTGTCAAATCAAATTTACATTAGAGGAAATTGAGGCCCAGAGAGGTTAAATATATAGCCCAATGTTTAAAAGAATGGTGCATAACAGAACCAGGATTTGAACCAAATCATTCAATATGATCCATCCTCCCTAAATAGTAAGTGCTGCTTCACAGAAAATTATGGAGTTGAGGGACAGAAAGTTAACTACTTTCTCAGAACCAAAATTAGCTATATATTTATACTCAGTAAAGTGAATGTACTTAACAACAGAGTCACTCTGATCATAGGTGAGATGACTACATTATCTCAAAGATCCATATAAGTTTCCCTTCAATACTACAAGAATTTGGACATAGATGAATTGAACCATAAGAATCATAAGATCTCTTAGAGAATTAGTCCAATTCCTCAATTTTACTATGAAGGAACATTCCTGAAGAAGTGAAATACTTTCTTAAAGGTCACACAACTACTTATGGCAAGACTAGAATGTGAAACCAGATGTTTGATTGATTATACATGCATTGCTGTTTATAATTGACCTCTCTTTAAACTTACTTGGTAGAATATAATGGATGATTCACGACAATTATTTTCTGCCCCGTATCTATTTCTGCCAGTTCAACTCTGTAAACCAGACGATGAGAAGTCATGCATAGTTGAAATTAAGGCACTGTGTCTCTGTTCTTCTGACACTATCCTTCCTCTGCCCTATTTCTTCCATTATTTTTGTCCTGCATATACCATTTAAAATCCTTTCCACTTTCTATTTCTTTTACTCTAAGAATCATAATTAAATAAGTACTAAAATAGTCTTTATAAAGGGCATCTCAATGCACTGCTGTATTGTTCTACTCACCACTTTTGTAACTTCCCAAACTATACTTCCCCTCTCACTCCCCTATATGTTTCATAGCTAAGTTCTTTGAGGCAAAGGACTATCTTGCTTCTGTACTTGCATTCTTAATATTTGTCATAATATAAGCTCTTAATGACAACTTTACATTCAGTCACTCATACATTTATTCATTCAGTTTTTAAGTACCCAGTATTGCCAAAGGTAACCTGTCACATGTAAAGGGTATTCTTTTTTTTAATCCATACAGGGAAACTATAAATATGACAGAAAAAAAGCACTCCATCAGTTTCTATCATTTGGAAAAGCCTAAGGTCTAATCCTGGAGACTGATGGTGTTTGTTACCAATGACCAAGCCAGTAAAATAGAAGAATATCTGGGTCTTTGTAATCCATGAAACAAAGAATAAAATAGACCACTAAACCTTGTATGTTCCTCTTAAGCTATTGCAGTAATAATGACAGAGTAATTAGAAAATAAAGCAGAAGGTAATGAAAAGAATGAAGATCTTGATTGTCCCTAAGATTATAAACTCTAAATGGGATTATAAATTTTGACTGTCTTTAAATATAACATACTTGTCCAGTGAAAAAGAAGTCAATATTGTTCTGGATTAGGTGTTCTTTTCATTTTATTTATTATTAAATATTTTTCCATGGGAGAATTCATTTTCCCTCTCTCCCCTCTTACCTCTCAACTCCCAGAGCTGTCAAGCAATTTCACTGGGTTATACATGTGTTATCACTTTATGCCTATTTCCATATTATTATACACTTTTTAATTTAATATAATCAAAATTATTCATTTTACATCTTGTGATGTTCTCTGTTTTTTGCATGGTCTTAAATTCTTTCCTTTCCCAAGGATCTTCCAGGTGTACTATTGTATGTTTACCTAACTTACTTATAATTTTAATTTTTTTTAATATATGGTGTGAGATGTTGATCTAAACCCATTTTTCTTTTTTACTTTCTAATATTTTCACTAGGAATGGGTGTTATATTTTGTCACAGGCTTTTTCTGTATCTATTGGGATAATCTTGTGATTTCTATTAGTTTGGTTGTTGATATGGTCAATTATGTGGATGGTTTTCCTAATATTAAACCAGCCTTACATTCCTGGTATAAATTCCACCTGATCATAGTGAATAGTTCTTGTGATAATTTGCTATAGTCTTTTTGCTAGTATTTTACATAAGATTTTTTTTGCATCTCTATTCATTAATAATATTTGTCTATAGTTTTCTTTCTCTGTTTTTGGTTTTCTTAACTTGGGAATCAGTACCATATTTTTGTCATAAAAATAATTTGGTAAGACTCCATTGCTTCTTTTGTCAAAAATTTTGTAAGTGGAGACTTCCGGTTAAGATGGCGGCAGAGTAAGGAGCAGCTGCTCGATCTCTCCTGACCGAACCACACAGAACCCCTCAAGGGGAAATAAAAACGAGTCCAGAGGAACGAAGGAACCCCACAACAGGGCGCAGCATTGAAGGTACGCAGAATCGGGGCATTTCCACACTTTAAAGGGGTGAAACAGTTCACACTAAAACACGAGAGGAAGAATGTGACAAGTGGATTTTTTATAATTTCTAATGGTTCTGAGATATCTGTGAGCTTTTCCTTTGTAATGTCTTAAAATATAAATTCTAGGGTTTTTTTCTATTATGGCTTTCAGGTAGTCTAGCAAATTATTTCTCCTCAAAAGGCTTTTATGATCAATAGCTTTTTCTATAAGATATTTCACACTTTCTTCCATTTTTTTTCAGTCTTTTGATGATGTCTTGTTTTTTGTGTTTTGTGCTTTGTGATGTCTCAGAGTCATTAGCTTCTATTTGGTCAATTCTGTGTTTTAAGGAATTATTTTCTTTGGGGTTCCTATATGTCTTTTTTGTAAAATAAAGTCAATTCTAATTTCAAATTGTTGTTTTATTTAGTATTTTGTACCTTTATTCTGAGCTGTTAATCTTTTTTCATAATTTTCTATTCATAAATTTCTCGGTTCTTGTAGCCTTTTCCTCCATATTTCTTATTTGATTTTTAAAATCTATTTTTCTCTTTATTATAGCTCTTTCTTTAACTCTGGGAATTTTTGGGTCTTATGTTCAATCTGCATTTTTTCTTGGAGACTTGGCTCATAGATATTTTCTATTAATTATTTTCTTCTCTGTGTCTTGAACTTCTCTGTCACCATAGTTATTTTTTATGGTCAATTTCTTCATTTACAATATTTGCATACCTTTCCAATCTATTCCTGACTTTTGTCTTCATGATAGTATTGGGCTTATTCTCTCTAGGTATTGGGAGTGTAGAATCTAGCCTGAGATTTTGTCTTTTATGTCCTTTTATCATTTTCAAAGCTTAATTTGGTGCTCTGTAAGTTTTTGGTGCCTCAAAAGTGGTGTGCAACAGGGAGAGTTCTGTTCACTGTACCCCTAGTCTATAAATTCCTGACCTGCTTTGAATCAATGGGCTTGTGTGTGAATGACTTTCCTAAGAATACTTATAAAAACAGTCACAGTTAGTCTGCTGTGAGGTTCTACAGGCTCAGAGCTATTGAACTGCTGCTTGCTTTGCCTTGGTTTATTCCATTACAGGATAATATGCAAGGTCACAAGTCAGAATTGAGTCCCTACTCTTGTTATTTTGCTCACAATCACACTGTTACAGATCTAGAAATTGTTTCTTACTCCTTACAAAGTCAGGGAATCTGATCCTTTGTAGCTGCTCCTATTCCCTTCACCATTGGAATCATGTCCCAGAACTCAGAAATAGGTAAGAGAAATGCCAAATGGCATCCATTGGTGCTACTAGTGATAGTAGAGCAGTCATGTGGGATCTCCTTCTGCACCAGGGTTCAGACCCTTTACTGTCTTGGGGGCACTGAGCTCCTGCCTACATCTGTTTCACTTCTATCTGCTGTGCTTCTGCACAACACTCCTACCCTAGTGTCTGCAGACCTCTCTGTCTTCCTGAGATGCATTGGGCTAGGAAAATGACTTATTGTGACTTCCTGCTTCAGATTTTTGTTTCACACCTCTTTATTTATTGGTTTTCATAAGGGAGGATAAAAGGGGCTAAGGCAAAAGAGCTAGCTGTCTCTCTGCCATCTTAATTCTACCTGACATATTCAAACTAAGCCATAGAGGAAAAATAGCTTTGTCTTTCATTGAACCCATCTTTGATGAGGGGTCCATAAATTTTGCCGTACTGGTAAAGGATATATGACCCAAAAGATGGTTAACAATCATCTGTCTGGAGCAGGGGTAGGGAGCCTTTTTGGCCGTGAGAGTCATAAAGGCCACATTTATAAAAATATAATTTCGTGAGAACCATACAGTGCTCACAGTGCGCGCTCCTGTAACAGCGCCTGAAAAAAATTGACTTTATGGCTCCTGCAGAAAGAGCCATATCTGGCCCTCAAAAGAGCCAGATATGGCTCAAGAGTCATATGTTGCCGACCCCTGGTCTAGAGGAACCAAATGATAGTAATATTGACATTCACACCAAATAAAATAAGAAAATATAAATAAATTAGCATTAATTGTAAGGATGTTTCACCTGTTTTACTTGAAGACCCATATAAAGGAGGTGCCAGAATTAGTTTTCTCCTGTTTCCAATAGCAACAAGAAGCTTTATGGGACACCTAATCATTTCATTTTATACATCATGATAAGCTTAAGCAAAAAGACCACCATTAAGTTAATTATAGATTAGGCACCAACATCTGATCAGATGAAGAGGAGATAAAGAAATTTTGTGAAGATTTTAGAGATTTTTAGTAACATGAAGTGACTTCAAAGCACAGGTGAACAAGACACTAAAAAAATTGGAAAGCATGGGTAGAGATCAAAACATAAAAGAAATAAAAAGCTTTTATATTATGAAAAAAAGCTTCAAAAAGATTATGAATACATTTTTCAAGAATGAGTGAAGACTGGACAAGTTAAACACTAAATAACCTTACAGAAATGTGAAACTAACTATATTTTATAAGTAGCAAACAACTGTCTACAAATGGGGAAGTCATTTCTGAAGAGGCTGCAAAATTACAGTTCCTCATATCAAAGACAAAAATCATAATCCTATTAGAACTAGAATAATGCTGAAAGATATGTAATTTATTAAAACAACTACAATGTAAAAAAATATGTGGACCAAGGAGAGGAAATAAATGTTATCACTTCAGACATTTTCAAAATATAAATCACTCCCAAATGGACTGGCTTTACTGATGTTTCCATAAAAACTATTTTGGTTTTCATTGACAATGGGACCACGACATTTAGATTTTAATATTTTAGTTTTCTACATACTATAAGAGGAAGTAGAAATTTCACTGAAGAAGATAATGTCAGAAAGAAAAAAAAATTTGTACTGTCTATGATTACATTAGTATGGAGAATACTTTGTATGAGAATTACCTTTTCCAATGAAGATGATATAGTTATCTGTAACTTACAGGCTTAAGAGGGGAACCTGGTGAATCAACTTTTAGGTGGATTAGTTAATAGAGTATCAGGCGTGGAGACAGAAAGTCTTGGGTTCAGATTTGGCCCTAGATACTTCCTAAGTGGATGACCCTTGGCAAATCACTTATTCTCAATTGCCTAACCTTTACCACTCTTTTGTCTTGGAAACAATACACAGTATAGGTTATAAGATGGAAGGTATGTTTTTTTTTAATACTGAAAGAAGGCAGAAAAGAAAGAATTCAAGTTTGAAAAATTGCATAATACTTTGCATTAACTACCTTAAAGTAGAGAAAATTTCAGAGAACAATATTCCAAAAAGACAAAATACAGAGGTATGCATAAAAGAATAACTTATTTTGCAAACCTAAGCATGATCCTATAGAGGGAAGTGGCCTTTACTAGAGAGGGTTTTCTGATTTTTTCTAGGCATTTATGATAGCATAGATATAAAATGTGAAATTCAAATATATAAGAGAAGAAAAATCTAGAAATACAAATTTATCCACACAATTAGAAGGGGATAATTTCTGATGATATATACTAACAGAAGGAGAAGAAACAATTGTTCCTTTGAAAGTCCACAGTCTTTAAGAGTTATAGAGGAAGCTAAAAAACAAGTACAGAGTCTAAGTGTGGTATTGTATTATTTTGTTTCCTTGGCTTGACAATAGGGAAGAAAATTGAGAGGAAAAGAATATACCAGGGAAGGAAAGAAGAGCAAAAAAGAAAAAGAGAAAATCAGTTTTTTATTTCTCATAATTAGAGTTTGGACAAAGAGTATATCAAAGAGCATGAATCTTTCTTTTATCCAGACCGTACAAAGGAGAGTTGAATACTCATGCACAGATACACACACACAAATACACAAACATACATAAATGTTTGCAATAGAAACACACTAAGATCAATAGGAAAACATCTGGGGAACAAGGAGAAAGGGGTTTACAAAAGAAAGTAAAGAAAGGGAAGAAATGGTTATGAATAAACAATCATCAGCTTGAGAGGATATACAATAAAATGACATTAAAAGGTTTGTAAGAACCAATATCTAATAGATGACTGTGGTGATAATAGGGGGAAGTAGAAGAATGAAAAATGACCTAATTACTACAAGATTTCTAGTGCTTATCATATTCCTTCTTCTACTAACATTTTTTTTTGGTAACAGGAGAGTCAAATGGACAAAGAGAGGATAGGATGAAGTACAATATACAATAATTAAGACATTATAAAGGAAAACCACCCTGAAAGATTTAAGAACCTGATAATTGAGGCTTTCTTGAAATAATGGTCTAAGAGAAGTAATTATGAATAAGGAAAATAGAGACCCAATGGAGCAATTTTCCTAGTGTTATTCCTACTTTGTTGAGAAATAGATGACCAGTAGGGAACTAAGGGAAGCATGGTTGATAAGCCTATCCTGAAAGAAAAGAGAAAGCCATGAATCGGTACATGCTATAAAATGTCATTGAAAGAAAATGTTCATCACTTCTCTGTTAATAAAACATATATATATATGTATATATATATATGCATGTATGTATGTAGAACATAAATGTCAGTGTTAATTGTTATCAGAGGATATTTAAGTTGAGAAAATAACAAAAAAAATTTATTAACAAAATCACTTTCAAACTTATATTTAGCAGATTATCTGTAATTAAATGTCCTAATAATAATTTATTCATTCTTTCAATAAGCATTAAGTACTTGGTACATATACCGAACTGTGACATGGACATCTCTATGAAGAAACCATTGATGAGGAAAAGGATTATCAACTGGGACACTGATGAATGGAAAAATTGTCTTACGCAAAGACACCTGGTGCCCAGATTTCCTAACTGCCTTGTAAAATATGGCAGCAATCACTGCAAGCTACTTTGCTGAAATAAATGACTTTTTTAAAAAATAGATGTGAGATCTGGCATAAACATAACTCTAGCATAAAATAATTCTATCTTAGTTTTGAGTTTATCTATAAGTATTAAAGAATTGGTAATGATCTTAAAATTGTATTAGGGCTCTAAGATTATAAAAAACGTTTTTTTGCTATGATAACTTCTATTTCACATTATACACATTTTTGCATCACATATAATCACTCAGGATTCTTTTTCATTTGGTCATAGAAATTCTCTGTGAAATTTGGAACATTAGACAGATGAAAGGAAGACATAAATAATAATTATAATACAATAACTGCACTGTATATAATTATGTCTAGCTAAAGGTCCTTTATTGAAACCAAGGAGATATTATCTTGTGTTGTGATGGATTGCAAAAAAGTTTAATGGCATTGGTTATCATTAAACCATTAGGATTACAATGACATTTTTTTCTGAATACTACTGCCACTCTACTAAAAGTCACCCCAAAATAACAAAAATAATAATAAAGACATGCACTATAGTCAATAAGGTATAGTGAAATGAGTACTGACTCTGGAGTCAGAAAAAATGGTTTCAAATCCTGCTTTTATTATTTATTAGCCATATTATCCTGGGTATGTGAATTTCCTCATATGCAAAATGAGATGGTTAAATTAGAGTTCTCTGAAATGTCTCCTTTTTAAAGCCCTTACTTTTCATATTAGAATCAATATTTTGTACTGGTACTAAGGCAGAAGAGTGTTAAGGGTAAGGCAGTTAGGGTTAAGTGACTGGGGTCCCACAGCTAAAAGTGTCTGAGGTTAGATTTGAAATCCAGTCTTCCTATTTATAGGTCTGGCTCTCAATCCAATGAGACACCTAGCTGCCCCCAATGTCTCTAAGGTACTTTCTAGTGCTACAGCTATGATCCCTCTGACCCCTTAAGAAGAAATAATTTTCTGAGGATAGTGGATGACTTGAGGCCAGTAGAATAGAGCTGCACTGGGACTAAATACATTTGGGTATCTACTCTAAGTTCTACATGGAGAGGATGAATTGGTGAAAGGAGGGGATCTAAAAGTTGTGGATCACCCCAGATTAGGAATTGAACATTCAAAATTTCCAGGGTTAACAGTAGTTGTACTGGACCATGAGTGGCCACTAGACTTGAAAGAAACAAAGGAAGGAAGGAAGGAAGGAAGGAAGGAATGAAGGAAGGAAGGAAGGAAGGAAGGAAAGGTAAATCTTAGTGTAGTACAACCAAAAATACCTTGATTACTCACCTGTGATGAAACTCAGACTCAGGTCTGAATAAAATCTAGGAGTAGTTTAAGTTTGTATTTGGAATTCTATAACTTCCCTGCAATGAAGCTGTCCCTATATTTCTAATGTTTACCCAATAAAGTCCAAATCTTATCATTTCTTTCAATTCCTTCCATATTTTGGTTCCAATCTCCTTTTTCATCTTTCTTTTTCATTAATCTTTTCCTTACTAAGTAGAATAATCTATTCACTTCCCTATGAAGCATACACCTCAGAACATTCCTGCCCCTGTGCCTTTTTATAAACCATACATATAATTTATAATGTTCTTCCTCTCTTCTCCAATCCATCTAACCAGCCACACCCATCCTTTAAAAACCAGTTCTTGTCCCATCTTTGTATGTCACAGTAAAAAAAAATAATGGAATTGTATTCAAAGGACTAGGATTCAAATTCTAACTACGCCATTTCCTACTTCTGTGACTTTGCACAAATCTAAACTCTCTGAGTGTCAGTTTAGTCACCTGCAAGATAAAGGAGGTATATGTTGGGCTAGGTAACCTCTAAGAACCCTTTTTCTTATCTAACTAAATCTTTTGATCCTGCCTATAGCCTTCCATGACCTATCCCTCTCTCTGTCTATCTGTCTTGTCTCTGTCTCTGATCTTTGTCTCTCTGCCTCTTTCTCTGTCTCTGTCTTTTTCTATCTCTCTCCGATTCTTTTTTGTCTCTGTCTTTTTCTGTCTCTCATCTGTCTCTGTCTCTGTGTCTGTATCTCTGTCTCTCACTATCTCTCTCTGTGTTTGTTTCTCTCAGAGACTGTGTCTCTGTCTCTGTTTCTGCTATCTCTGTCTCTGTTTCTCTCAGGGAATCTCTGTCTCTCTCCTCTAAACTTTGGTTTACTTTAAAATCTAGGTATTATCAACCCCCACGCCCTTCCCACATTACCAATTTACAAAAGAATCCACATATTTGACAAATTTTAGCATCTGCAATTTTTCAAAATAGAGAAAAGCAACCATATTTTAAGGATGCTTACCCTAGGAAAACAACCAAAATGTATCAATACACACCTGCTTCATAGTATTTATTTTTGTGGCTAACAGGTCTGTCACTTTTCAAACTCCTCCTCCATCCCCCCAAAAAAACAGCACAAGCAAAATAAAGTTAAAAAAAACACCAAAAGCCTAATGATTTGACTTTGAATTCAACACGCATTTTTCTCATTGCAATTTTCTCGTCTATCATTCTCTGGATCCAAAATTAGTCTTATCTGGCACTCAGCCAGAGGACTGGTCTTTAAATCATAATGACACTAAGCTTTTATATACAGCACTGCTGATAGAATGAACAGTAATGCTGTGTACTGCTAGGAGGTAATGGGCAACAGATGTAGTTCCAATTCTGTCAGATTGATCTTTTTTTTTTTGTCTTTCAATTTTAAATACTGTTTAAATAAATTAGGGACCTACTACCCACCAAAGAAAGAGTCTGCTAACACTGAATTTAAATATTAACTTTGAGTTGAAGTAGCAAAATGTACCAGTAGATTGGAGGTATATGAATATCATAGACTCTTTCACAGAAAAGTAATGAGAAACTTGTAAAAAGAGAATATATTTTAATTAATGAGTGGTTAATAAATTGGACTGAATTTTTCTAGATAAGGATTGGACAGGAAAACATCATCAATCTCTCTCTACTACCCCTACCAGAAATGCAAGCTCTTGGTCAGGTTCATGATGATATCTCCTCTCCTTCAAAATAACACCAATGAATATTTTAATGTCTGACATATGTATCAGTAAACCATTATTAGTTAAATAAAATAGGAATTTATTTAATAAATAAAATATAAATATGTAGGGCTGGTGTCATGTCACGTCTTTCATATGGAAGGAAATGTTCAGATTTTTGTTGTAGTTGTTGTTTTTTTTAATGTCTATTTGCTAGAGAGAAGATAAATGTCATTAAAATCCCATAAATTAAATATCTATAAAATCATGCCATTTCAAAAATTACATTATTGCCCAATATTAAAACCATGTCAACATTATGTCATGCAAATGTTTTGAAAAGAAAAAAAGCCAAGTACTAATGTGGTATCTATATACCATGTATTTACTAATGAGTCACTGTAGGCAAAAGGGGAAATTTCTGGTCACATTTATTTCTTACCATCACATGAATATGGGTTGTAATGCAGTATAAAGTGATCTGAACCTGGAGTCAAAAACCTAGGTTTGAATCCTGATTCTGCCCCTTAATAGCTGTTTGACATTATACAAGTCACTGTGCCTCTCTGGGCACGTTTCCATCACTGAAAAATGAGGTGATTAGAGTAGATAATCTCTAAGGTCCCTAACCCTGATGTTCAATGGTTCTGTGATGATCACAGACAAACTATTCTATTACTTCCTGCTATATGATCCCATTCAAATATGCAGAAAACTGAGTGGCAAGAGGATGACCCATTGGGCACATACTAGCCAACAGCCTAGACTTCCTTAAGTTTAATTAGGCTAAAATCTGATTCTTGGAGAGGTCTTAGGGGTGTGATTCCCAAGCACTTATGGCAAGGTGAACATTCCAAGGAAACTTGCAGTGAAAAAAGGGTACACTGTGACGTGGTTCTAGGGGTGCATATCATCTACAGAGAGAATGCCAAGCCCCCTAAACTCTGTCACAGAACCCCTCGAAAAGCCATTCATCAGACACCAGGAGGTGATCCATAATGGTGGTGAATCATTTGGCCCCAAACACCTACCATCTGCTTTACTGTTTGTCATAGAGACAAGGACTGTGGAGGTGTGAAAAACATTGGGGGCCAAATAAGAGTGTCAATACAAATGGGACCGTCAATCTGAAAGTGTGCTGTTTGTAGACAGAAGCTCCATTACAGAAAGCCTCCCAGGTTCAATTTCCCAGCAGGTTTCCCAAACATTTCCTGGAGTCAGAGCCAGATATTTTCAAAATGATTCTGAAAATACAAACATGGGGAGAAATGGTGGCTAAGCATTAGAACACAGCAATTGCTGGACCCACAAAGAGCTCCACAGCCCTTCATTAGTGTGAGTGGGATGGATGTTGTCAACGGAGATACTCAGTTTCCATGTAGTAGCGCAGTCAGTTATTTTAGAAACTCAGAGAACCTGAAAGTTTCATTTTGCTTCAGATGATTTATATTTCTTTAGTGAATCACTGAAAGAGGTTCCTGTAAAATGGTTTTTCATTAAGAATTTACTCATACATGCACACCCTCTTTTTCTTCCACAGTAACTTTTAAAAAAAGCTTTCATGATCTTGTTCACTTCCAAATATTGTGCCATGGAATAGGGATTTATTTTTAATTTTTAATTTTGTTTTAAATGAGGACATTTCAAAATTGGATCTTTAGGTGGCCATATTTTGATTTTGACTAATCTCAAATCAAGTCAAAAATCTCATTATCCAACACAAGACAAAACTGTGGCTCTTTTCTTCTGATGCTGTGGGCTAATACACATCATACTATTTTAGTAGAGTTTTTATCTTTCCTTAGGATCATTATTACAAGAAAAGATGAATTACCACACAAGGAAGAAGTAGTTTCCCATAACTTTGCCCTCTAGCCTCTGGTCATTCCCCTTCTACATTTGCACATATTTAGTGGCTTGCCTGAGAAAGTGCTGCCTAGGTCTGTGTAAAGCCATCATCTGTCTAACTGTTCCCATCCCAGACCTAAGTGAGAGAGTTCAGAGGGCTCCAAAGTAGTTACTGCCACCATAAACAACTCAGCTTTAAGTAACTGCAGACAGACAGAGACCGGCACAGCACAAAATACTTTAGCTACAGGCAATAGCCTTTTCTCAAAGAAAAGACATAAATTTATGCCACTGCCCATTTGATTCTCAGATTAGAAAGGTCAGTGCCAGTTAGAGAATATCCTTTTTATGTTCAGGTCCTCTGGGGAGTTATGAAATAAGTCAAAGCTGAAAAGCTCACCAACTTTGGACCAGAGAACTCAGATAACATTCTGGGATAAGAGTCTTGAGGTTCTGAAGTGCAGGAATGCATGATGTTGATAGAGAAGTTAAGATGAACAGTGATAAGAGGGAATGTTGCTAATGAAAGTGTCGAGTTCCCTTTAAAAGATCATATGAAACAATTAAACAGCAAGTATTTATTATGCCCTTACTATGTGTAAGACGCATTGCATTTCATACCAGAAGAGATAGGGAGCTACTAGAGATTCTTGAGCAGTGTAATGCCATGGTCAGACATGGGTTTAATAGCTTAAATGGAAATATTACAATCTATTTCATCATGCTGCTTCCTTTTACCGCAGATAACCAATTAACCCTGACTTATTTTCTAGGTCTTGGCTAAGATAGAATATCAATGTAGAGGCATTAGCCTGGAGGGAAAGTTTTACTTATTCTAGGTATGATCATTTTAATGCCACAGATAGATGAGTAGGGATTCACAAGCTAACCAAACTCCCCCAAGGTTATCAATGGCTAAAACTCACATCTGGGACTTTTATCATCACACACAGGCATCAGGCAGGGTGGAACATAAGGTATCTGCAAGGGAATAAAACAAATCAAACATAGCATTAGAATTTAGGAGTATAGGTAGGAAGAACAATTGAGCCCCCAGAATATGGCCTTAAGGTATCATGTCAGTCAAGCAATAAAATGTATTAAAGGTTTACTATACAACAAGCATTGAAAACATTTTTTTATTTGTTAATATTTATGCTAGGCTCTATAGGGCTACATGCAGGATCAGTCAGTTCCTGGACCATTTAAGAAGCATCAAGAAGCATTTCTAATCCCAGTGTTAGAAAGGAGCAGGGACAGAAACTAGAGTACTTTCTTCCATATAAAGGAATATGGATAGAGAGCTATAGTTGTGTAGAGTTCAGGGTTACCCAGATAAAGAGCATCTGTGTAAGGAAAGAGAACCACAGATTTGGTGGAGTCATTTAGGGATTGGATTTGGGACAGAGAACTGAATAGTGAAGAGATGTCAGGGACATACTTAATGCTAAGGCAGGTGTGTAGGATGCAGAGCCCTAAAGAGTGAGGTATTACTTGTAGAAGTCAGTGTCTAATTTAATCAATCAATCAACAAGCTTTTATTGGATAACTTTTTCACCAGGAACTGTTCTAGAACCTGGGGATGCATAGACAAAAGTGAAATAGTCCCTGCTCTCAGGGAATGTAATAGAATGGAATGCTCTCCATTCAATCATAGAAAATCATATGTGTGTGTATATATGTTTATACACACACACAAAAATACACAAAATATGTACAAAAATACAAAAAGTATACAAAAAATATATACAAAATATACAGAATATATACAAAATACAAAAAATATATACAAAATATATTCAAAATATAGTCATTGGTAGGGAGGAAGGCACTGTCAGCTATGAGGAAATAGAAAAGATTTCAATACTCCTTCCAATTAGTAATACTTGTAAGATTAAAAATTAATATCTGCATACTCCAAGTATATTTTATGAAGTTTATTAAAATGACTTGAAGCAAAAGGAAAGTAATAGCCTCAGTAAAGAAAGAAGCTTCCCGGGACCACACACATGGGGACCTCAAGAGCACAGGGCATTGCCAACCAGAGAGAGAGAGGGTGGGGTTCCACACACCTTTATCAATACAACATAAGCATGCAACTTGGGAATGAAAAGTAAAGGGATGTTGGGTAATGTAGTTCAGGGGAACAACATTTCTAATTTCACATTCCCCCCTGTGATCCTTGGGGACCATTTCCCCAAGGATCACAGGGGGGAATGTGAAATTAGAAATGTTGTACTCTAAACACTCCATCTCCCAGAATTCTTTTCCTCTCTCCCTCACGTTGCATCCTCATGTATAATATATAAGTTCTATGTAACTCTGCCCTCTGAGGCTCTTCTCTCGCAACCACAGCTGTGTTAACTCCCTCTTTACTCTAACTTTTTATTTTCCTTTAATTCAAGTTATTATTATTAAATCTTATTAAATATAATTAATACTTGGAGTTATTGTTTATTAATTTTTAAGGTTACATCCTAGCACTAGAAGCCATGATGACAAAGCCTGATCAAATTTTAAATCATATCTGATTGGCAAAGCTCCCTTTAGTTTCTGCATTGGAAAAGAGAGCAGCCAAGGATAGGCAATGAAAGCATAGATACAAGTAACTGGGAGTGGGAGGTATGAATGATATACTAACAGTGCTACAAGTGTCCAAGCACAGATAATGTCCTATTCAGAACATCTTGATTACTTAAGAGAAGCTAGTGGCAGGAGGGCAGGGCTTGAGATGGACATGAAGGGAATAATCACTTCTGGTAAGATGACCCACATCTCAGTCATTAATAGTCCCTGTTTTAGCATAAGAAAATTTACCACCAGACTGATTCATGGGTATTCTGTCACAGGTGAGAAGTGGGGAGAAGCTCTAACAGTTCAAACTTGCCCACAGGTCGTCACACTTGCAGTGCTTAAATGCTGACATCTACATGGACTGTTCAACTTTCAATATTTCACTGGCTCAACCCCTGTAAGAAATGATCAAACTGAATTTCATTGTCTTTGTCTTAATGAGCCACTCAGGCGTCAGAGAAGTTGTAGTTTCTCTGGGTTAAATGTTCCTGCTGATCTTTATCATTATGGAGCTTAAAATTAACAAGTCAAAAGGGTATGTTAGAATTTTAAAGTGTTCTAATTGCTAGTTTAAAAAAAAGGCAAGTATCATTATTTCACCATCCACACCAAGGGGAGCCCAGCAGCAGGTGTTCTGAAACCAGCAAATATCTCCTTTGTGTGGTGGAGGCGAGACAGCCCATTTGTTTTATTCTTTTTCATAAGGAACAGTGAAAATGGTATCTTCACTGTCATATCATTTACCATGCCGTGCTTCTGTCGGCCAAAGAGCATAGAATGCAATCCCAACATACTCCAAACCACGCAGGCTCATGAGGCTGGAGCCAAAGCAGAGCTGTGTGCATAATTCAAGGTTCTTTTGAGAAAGGCCAACATTCATGATGCTTTAATTAGAGCACTCTGCTTTCACTGAAACTCAGTTTAGATTCTGTGCCTCACTTAGATCATCGCCATGAATTTGCATGTAGGAAATCCTACATAAATGTCACGATATGAGCACACACGTACAGCAAACACAGAGGAACAAGCAAGGTGGGCTTTGGATCTCCATCCAGTGCCCTTATGGAGGGTAAAAAAGTGTGAAGTGAAGGCTTAACTCTCATGAAGAGAACTGGGAAGAAAGGGGTCTAGTGTCACTTATAAGTTAAGAACTGAGAAGAAGGGGGTCTAGTGTCACTTATAAGTTATGGAAAGCTCTCCTCTAATCAAACAAAGAAGGAGTTTTATGTGATTAAGAGGGTTTCAAGACAGATTGTATTGTGGGATCTCTTATTAATTTTTCATCTGAACAATGCGGTTCAAAGAAGGTGGAACACCTATAGGGAAAAGGGAAAAGAAAACAAATTTCCAAGTGCAGTTTTGTACACAGAGGGAAAGGGACTTTTTAAAAGGAACTCCTGGGAAAGGAAAGTCTCTCAGCTAATACTAGTTGGCACCTTCTCTACAACTTGTGGTTTTTAGAAGGTTTCCTCATAATCTGAGAGGCTGAGTACCCAAGATCTCCTCGTCAATATGTGTCAGAGGTGGGAATTGAACATACAAGTCTGCCTGATTTTGAGAATGGCTTTCCAGCTATTATGCCAGCAATTCATAGCACTCAAGCTAGCCTTTATCTTGAGATATATTCAGTAACCCATTCTGTCTCTGCTTATGCCCAGCCATGTAGCCCATTCAAATTTTTGTTTATGAGCAACTAATTCTTATAGTTTTAAAAATACTATATGGGTCAAAGGTCCAATCCTGCAACCCTACCCTCTTCCAGTCACTCAAGCAATATTGTTAAGTGCCTAATACATTCCAAAAACTATGCTAATTTCTGGGGATATAAATAAAGGCAAAAGAAATAGTCCCTGTTCTCAAAGATCTCACAGTCTAATAGGAGAGACAGTATGTAAATAAATATTTACAAACTAGATACAGAATAAATGGGAGATAACCAAAAGTAGGAATGAGTTGGAACTAAGGGAGATTAGGAGATGTTTCCTGCAGAATTCTTACAGAATTCTGGCAGAGATCTGAAAAAGGCCAGAGAAAAGAGGAAATAGAGATGAGGAAGTAGAGAGTTCAAGCTATAGGGTCAGCCAGTGAATATTCCAGAGTTTTTTGTTCCAGGAAAGAATTCCATTCATTGTTGACTGCATGCTCACCTATGTTTCCAAGTAATCTGAACCCCAAGGATTTTGAGTTTGCAGTAAGTCTTGAGGAACACTTAATCATTTAGAGCTGCTCTCAGCAATACATTGATCTGGATAATTCTGAAGGTCTTATGACAAAGCAATGTTACCCACCTACACAAAAAGAACTGTTGAAGTCAAATACATATCAAAACATATTATCTTCCATATAAAATTATTTATGGTATTATTTTGGGGTTTTGGTTTTATATGAGTATTTTTCTTACAACAATAACCAATATGGAAACAAATTGCTTACCTTCTCAGAGAGGGTAGAGGGGAGGGAGGAAGGGAGGCAATTTGGATCTTATAATTTTGGAAAACATTCTTTGAAATGTTGTTATTACATGTAATTGGGAAAATAAAATATCTTTGAATAAAAAAAAGAAAAAATATTATTTGCTAGAAAGTGGAATAAAAGAAAAGAGAATCTATTTTGGCAGTGATCATTAATTTGAAAAAAATCCAGGGAATATATAGAAAATCCTCTTGATGTTTGCTTTGAGCCCATCCATTTTGTTCCTTCTCAACGATGATACTTTTCATGTTCCATTATACCTCAGGCCTCAATCTAGGATGCGGAAGGGGCATTTTTAGCTAGCAAGTACTCATCATCTTAGAGAATTCAGTACCTATCCATCCCTGGAATAGCCCTGGACATTAAGAGTATCCTGATACAGACAAAAAAATTATCCTCATTTGATTGTAAGCTCCTAGAGAATTTTGTATTCACAGCATTTAGCACAATGCCTGGCATATAGTAAGCACTTAATAAAGGTCAGATAACTGATTAATTTAGATATATAGATACTCACTAGGCCACAGAACCCCACCAAATACACATTTATAATCAATCTAAAATGGTCATGTTGCTCTAGGCTCAGGATGGTGGAGTATTTGGGCATTCAAAAGTCTAAAAATTGGTATAATTTTATTATTATATGTTCAGATTTTTTAATTCTTAAGAAGAAATATTATTTTGGACATTTAAATAGCCATATTAACCTCAATATATATGGTGGGGTTTTTTGTAGTAAAAGAACTAGGAACAAAGAACATGCTCAACAAACGAAGAATGGCTAACCAAATGTTGGCACATGAATACAATGAAATATTATTACACAATAAAAATGCTATCCATATGTCTTCATGTAAATATAAAAAATTCAGAGAAAAATAAGAAGACTTCAAATGAACAATAATTCAAGATGAAATAAACAGAACCAGGAAAACAACATATACAATGACTATAATATACAATGTAAATACAAAGAGCACCACTACTAAAAACTGGACCCCTGCAATAAAACTGACCTGACTTGCTCCCAAAAAGGTAAAATAAATGTACATGTCTCCCTCCCTTTTTGATAGAAGTGGGGTATTATAGTTAATGACTATTAAAAACACTGTCAGATTTAGTGAATGTTCAATTGTGTTGAATCATGTCGAATTGCTTTCTTTCTCTTCTTTTTCTCTTTGATATAGCAGATAACTTTCTGGATAGGTGCATGAAAAATCATATATTGGGAAATTAAGTTGATATAAAAACAAAGTGTATCTTTCCAATGCCTTCTTTCCAGAAGACAGGAACTAGACTTTCAGATTACTCCCTTTGCATCTGTTGCCCTGCTGAGATTCATAAGAGGCTACTCAAGGTTAGGTAACAAGGAGGAAGAGGACAATCTTGCTTATCATAGTAGGTGATGTGGAGTCTTTAGGACCTGGGTAGTTACACCATTAAGTTAAAATTGCTGTGATGGGGAGAACTCAAGCTCAGAGGGGAAAGTACAACAAGGTCAGAACTTTGACCAAGTTACTTAAACTTCCTGGCCTTAGTTTCCTCAACTTTAAAATTATGGAGTCAACCTAGATTACCACTGATGTCCCTTCTAGCCTTAGATCTTTATATGGTCCTACCAAAGTACACAGAAGAGTAAGGAAATAATAATATAGGTATGAGTTTCTCCCTGAAAGTTTTGTCCCTAAAATGCCTAGAGAAAGTCAGGAAGTTCCCTTTGAGTTTTGATCTCCAAAGAAAATCAGGCATGACCGGATTAAAGTTTTGGGGTTTTGTTTGGTTTTTGCATTTTTCCCATTGAGAGTCTACATGTGAATGCTAATTCGGATTCTGTAGGGAAATAGTGGGAAGGGAGAGGGAAGATCTTCCAGGATGCAAAGATTCTAACATGGGGGAAAATGCCTCAAATGAAATTATGCTTAAGTGTGTGTTTACCTGTATATATCCTCAAGCAAATAATATTGATTCATTTGCATTCCCCAGGAGGCAGATTGTACCAGCAGTTACAAAATTCCGAAAAGTAAACATATCCTTATTTATCTCACAAGAAGGTCATAGAAACCACAAACTAGACAGTATGAAATAAATCTTGTCAATCATATTTAATGGTCTATTCTGCTCCCCTTGTTTCACTCAGCACCTCCATACAAATGACTCCCACACTAATAGACCCCCCCCCAATCATTCTGAAACTCCACATACCACCGATCTCCTGGACATCTACAGGAAGATGTAGGTTGAACAAGAGAAGAAGTAGTAACTAAAATACTATAGAGATGTGCTCCATTTGAAGAATGTTATCCCTTTCACCTCTGCTTCTTGGAACCACTAGCTTCTTTCAAGGCTCCACTCAAATGTACATTCTTTTAAGAGATGTGTTCTGATTTCTCTACTTAGTACCTCCATCCCCAAATAACTTTGTATTAACATGAATATAGTCTCTATTTACTTATCTTTGAACCTTTTATATCTCTCTAATAGAACATAAACTGCTTGTGGATAAAGACTCTCTTATGTAATATTTTAAATATTATATTTTAATATTTTAAATTATTTTGTTATTAAAATATTTAGCCTGGCACATAGTGGGGTTTAATAAATACATTTTGTTTGATTTTGAACCTGCTAAATGGCTGAACTCAGAGTCATTTTTGGTGTTTCAAAGTCAGGGCAGATGTTGGTCTTTAGTAGCACCCACCAAGGAAATGTCCTTGGCTCTATGTGGTTTACCATTTTTATTGATCATTTGGATGAAGGCATTGATGAAATGTTTGTTCAATTTTTAGATTACAGAAAGTTTGGGGAAGTACCGAACATATATGAAAGAATAAAGATTCAAAAATGTCTCAGGTTGAAATACTGGTCCGAAGTTTATAAAATGGAATTTTATAGGGATAAATGCAAATTATTATACTTTATTTTAAAAGAAATACATAAAAATGCAACATTTAATAATTTAGTTGAAGAAGATTTGAGGATTTTAGTATTGAGTCAACATCAAAATAGAATTGTCATGTGAACTAGTATCAGGTTAAACTACATGAAGAGAAGAATCAGGCCCAGAATGAGGGAAAATATATTCATAGAAATAAAGATTTAGAGTTGCATGGGACAACAGGCACTATTAAGTTCAATATTCTCATGATATCAGTGAGGAAACTGAACCACAAAGATTTTGCATCTTGCTCAAGTCTAAAGAGGAAGTAAGAAGCAGAGCTAGTATTTTATTTTTATTTTGGGGGGGGTGTTCATTTAATACTTTTTATTTTTTAGAAAAGGTAACATGATTACATGATTCATGCTCTTACTTTCCCCTTCACCCCTCGAGCTCCCCCTCCCATAGCCGATGCACATTTCCACTGGTTTTAACATGTGTCATTGATCAAGACTATTTCCAAATTGTTGAGAGCTGCATTGGTGTGGTAGTTTCAAATCTACATCCCCAATCATGTCCACCTCAACCCATGTGTTCAAGCAGTTGCTTTTCTTCTGTGTTTCCACTCCTACAGTTCTTCCTCTGAATGTGGGTAGCATTCTTAGGATTTAAACTGGATTCTCATCTTCCAAATCCAATGGCCTGACCACTGTGCTATATGCCATCCCTTTTTTAAAATTTAATTTTTAGCAAAGAACAAAAATATATTTTGCTTCTCTACAACCTTCTGTGTCCTTTGAAAATAAAAAAAAAACAAAACAGAAAACCGAAATCCTTGTAACAAATATGCATAGACAACAAAACGAATTTCACATTTGCTATATCTAAATGTCACCCAAAATTCATTCAGAAAAACAAAATGTCAAGAATATCAAAAGCAATAATGAAAGAAAAAGTTAAGGGAGAAGATCTGGTGGCAAGATGTGTAAAGTAAAGTAAAGAACAGGACACTAATATACTGCTAAGGAATTGCAAACTGATATAGTCATTCTGGAGAGCAATCTCATACCTGCCCAAAAGATCATAAAATTGTGCAAACCCTTTAACCTAGAAATACCTATATTAGGTGATAATATGTGTACAAAATATATCATATCACTTGCCTTGTTGGTGAAAAAAGAGAAAACATGGATTGTAAAATGTAAAGAATTAAGAAATTATTGATATGTAATATGGAAAAAAATTTAACCAAAAAATTATAGTAACTTTGTATTACTATACCAAAGGTAAAGTTTTAAGGTTGGGGAATAAGAATTCACTATTTGGTAAAAAATTGTTGGGAAAACTGGAAGGCAGTTTGTCAGAAATTAGATATAGATTGATGTCTTAATCCATTTATGAAGCGAAGATCAAAAAGGATACATGACTTGGGTATAAAAGGAGGTATTATTAAAAAAAGAACAGGGAACATATTACATATCAGATTTAAGGATAGAAGAATTTATGAATGAATATGATAAAAAGTATTGTGAAATGTAGCAATTTTTAATACATTAAACTGAAGTCTTTATTCAGATGAGACTAAGGTAGTCAAGATTAGAAGGAAAACTATGTTGGGGAAAAATTTTGTTAATGGTTCTTCAGATAGAGGTCTAATATCTAAAATATATAAACAGCTTTGTCAAGTATATAAGAATATGAGCTATTTCCCAATTGATAAGTTGTTAAAAAGATATGAAAAAACAGTTTTTGAAGAAATTAAAGCTATAGTTATATATATGAAAAACTGCACTAAATCATTATTGATTAGATAAATGCAAATCAAAATAACTCAGATATCATATCCCACCAATCAGATTAGATAAAATGATAAAAAAGGCAAAAATATTCATCATATGATAATAAATGTACCATTTATATGGTATTATCTGCCTTTTTGAGGGGTGGGAGTGGTGGGTGGGAGGGGAAAAAGAATGAGACATGGATTTTTTGAGGGGGTATGGAAAAATAAGGATACTTATATATTGCTTATGGAACTAAACTGATCCCACCATTTTGGAAAGCTGGAGTTATACTCAAAGAGTTATAAAACTGTGTATAGACTTTGACTTAATAATACTACTATTAGGTTTCTTTCCTAAGGTCATCAAGGAAAAAGGAAAATAGAATATATATATATATATATATATATATATATATATAGTGTATAGCAGCTCTTTTGTAATGACAAATAACTAGAGACTGAAGGTATATCCATCAATTTGGGAAATAGCTTAACAAGTTATGGTATAATATTGTAATGTAATACTATTTTGCCATAAAAATGATAAATAAGATGATCACAAACCAACTTGGAAAGACATATGAAGTGATACAAAGTGAAGTGAGCAGAACCAGGGGTATGTTGTACATAGTAACAGCAATAATGTATGATGATTAATTACGAATAACAACTATTATCAATAAGACAAAGATCCAAGACAACTCAAGAGAATGATGACAAAGAAGGAAATCCACTGCCATGGAAGGAACAGATGGAGTCAAAATGCAGATAGAAACACAGTATTCTTCACTTTGCTCCATTAGTTTTTCTCTAGTGTAAGCAATATATCTCTTGTTTCCCAATGTGATGAATGACCAGGGAAATATGTGTTATATGGTAAATAATGTACAATCTATATAATATTACCTGCCTTCTTGTGGATAGGGGAGCAGTGGAAGGGACAGGAAAAAAAGAATGAGACATAAATATTGGACATGCCTAATGTGAATTTGTTTCTTCTTGGATAAGCATATTAATTATATTTTATTATAATTTATTATATATTTATGATAACTCATATGTATTATATTTTTATGTTGAGTTACATATTATACTGTTATATAACAGTATTATATATATATACATATATATAATAAATGGCTATGCTTTCAACAAAATAATTTAAAAGTTTTATACAAATAAAACTAATGAAGTCAAGATTATATGGAAAAGATAAGACTAGGAGGAAATTTTTATGCACCATTTCTGGGATAGAGGTATATATCTAAAATTAATGAGAACTTTGTCAAATATATGAGTGTGAGCCTTTCTCCTATTGACAAATGGACAAAAGATAAGAAAAGGCTGTTTTTCAATGAAGAAATCAAAGCTATATATAACTGTGAAAAAATGTTCTATCATTAATTAAAGAGATACAAAAATGATTAGGAGATATCATTTCATACATATCAGATTGGCTAAAATACTAAAATGTCAAAATGAAAGAAGTTGGGGGTGATAACCAAAAACTGGAGACACTAAATATCTGTTGGTAGAACTACAAACTGATCTAACCATTTTGGAGAGATACCTGAAATTATGCAAAAAAGTTACAAATCTCTATGTACTTTTTGACCCAACAATACCACTATTAGCTTTATTTCCTAAAGTTATAGGGGGGAAATTAAAAGAACATATATTTATTTAAAAATATTTAAATCACATCTCTTTTGTGGTGGTAAGGAACTGGAAACTGAAGAGATGTCCAATAATTGGAGAATGGTTAATTAAACAAGTTGTGACATAATGATTGTTATGGAATCCTACTGAGCTATAAGAATTGGCTAGCAGATGAATTTTAGAAAAAAACATGAAATTCTGAAAAGCAAAATGAGCAGAACCAAAAAAAATTTTATGCAACAACAGAAATATTGTTTGAAGAATGACTTGTGCATGATGTCCTCCAGAGAAAGTATTGATGTAGAAATAAGACATAGTTGTTTACACACATATGTCTTTTGGTAAAATGTTGTCTTCTCTAATAGGAGAGGGTGAGGAGAGAAGGAGTTAGCTGTGTATTTTAATATAACAAACAAATTAAATAATTTTTAAAATAAAAATAAATTGTTCTTCAGGTTCTCAGTTCTTTCTGTATCAACTTATACAACTGATTGTTTCTCTCAAATCATCCTATTATTTCTCTTTAGCACTATAGCATTCCATTGCATTCATATGCCATCATTTATGTCACAAGGTAAGGGATTTCATCCTTGGGTAACTTTCTTGGTCAGACCCTCCTCGCTAATATTGTGTTCTATTCAGAGGGCCCCATTTTGGAATGACATTGACATGCTGGATAAGGGCAACTAAGATAGTTAAAGGTCCTCAATATTATATGAGGATTGGCTAAAGGAACTAGAGATGCTTAGCCTGGGAATTATATGACTTTAAAAGGGTAGCCATATTTAAAGGTCTTTCACATAGGTGAGGGATTTGACTTGTTCTGCTTAATATCATATTGAAATTGGAAAGATAAATTTCAGATTCACAATAGAAAACTGTAATATATAGGGTAATCCAGAAGTGGAAGTTAGATGCATCTTTTTAGAGGTCTTCAAATCAAGGTAGAATGATCACTTGCTAAAGATAATTTACAAGTAATTTTCAGCCATGTAAAGGTTAGACTAGATATCCTCTGAGGTCCCTTCCAGCTCTGATATTCTGTGATTTTGTTCAAAATTGTAAGTATCAACATTAGTAATGAAGGTTGGGTCAATTTTGCTCCATGGAACTACCCATCAAATGCATCAGATTTCATTTGGAGAAGTGATAGAAACTTGGTTTAAGACTAGAGAGATAACAAAATTGGATTTTCCATGGAGATAAGGGTTGTCTTTTATTTCTTTTGTTCTTTCCCAACACTTGTAAGCAGAATAAAGGCACATATTAGACACCTAATTTATACCTATTGGTTGAAAGAGTTAAAGATGTTCGTGCTGTGTATTTCCAGCAGTTAGATCTAGATTTTACTAACAGAAGATGAAAAGATAGCAAAGGGATAGTCAGAATGTGTTCAGTTTTGTTGCTTTTCTCCCCTGCAGTCTATTATTTGATGCCACCAGGGCTATTGACAGAAGAAAAGAAATTAGGTGACAACTGTCAAGTTACTCAGATTCAGAAAATGTTTCAGTATTTGATGAGGTACACATTTCATAAGGTGTTTCTGTTTTTCACTTGAACAACTCATGGTAAATAAACAAAGCCCTGATTTTGTTTTGTTTTGTTTTTTTTATTCAATGTGTCTCACGGTTCCCAATCTGACATGGCTCTTTATATTCTAAGTGTTAATATGTACCAAGATTTTCTCTCATTTCTTTCTTCCATCTTATCTTGAGACTGTTTTATGAGAGAAGTTTATCATATTATTAGACAACTGAACAGAACAAAACAATACATCAATTCCCAGCACTGTGCATTGTGCTTCAGAGGAAACCAAATACAATGTCTCACCCTGAGACCCATGTTGGAGAGGTCCAAGCTATGATAATACAGAGATGGAAGATAGCTGGCTAGCATGCCTAATTGAGGGCAAAAGAGACAAAGTGAAAGAAAACATAAGGATGGGGGCAAAGTAAGGTAAATATACTCAGACCAACAGGAGATAGCATTTTAAATCAGATTCCAGAACGTAGAGAAAGAAAGTCCCTGTTGTTAGCTGATGCATTCACATAATGCGTGTTTGATGTGATACAAAAGAGGTAGACTTAAATCAGTTATTCTTCTTTTCAATTAGAAATACTGGTATTTGATTGCTACCTTGTGGATTGCATATATTGAATAAGAACTTTTTAAATGGATAGTAGTTATAAGGTACTGTGGCAGGCAATGGATATACAGAGAAAAAATGAAATAGTCCTTGATTTTGAGGAATTTGCATTCTTTTGAATATAATTATTCTAATTGGATATAATATTATTCCCTGATTATTATAATGCTCCCTATAAAGGCGAGGTGGCCTTTATAATTAGTCAATGATACCTTCTCCAAAGAAAGGGTCATTATAATAGCCAGAGTTGGGATTCAGGAGCAGCTAGGTGGCACAGTTGATGAAGTGCCAGGTCTGGAGTCAAGAGGACCTGGGTTCAAATCTGGCATCAAATATTTCCTAATTAGGTGACCTTGGATAATTCTCTTAAATCTGTTTGCCTATCCCTTGCCCTTCTGTCTTAGAGTTGTTACTTAGAGAGACAGTAAGGGTTTAAAAAAAATGAAGAGATTCAAAAATAGCCTTGTCATTATAGTAGAGCTGAGAAAAAGCTAGCCAGCCTCAGGGTTAGCAAGACTTGAATTCAAGTTATCTTCTTATTTTATCTTCTCAATGCTCAAGGCATCTTTCTAAAACTCTAAGGTCAAACAGGTAGGTGCCACAGATTATTGGACAGGGAGCCAAAATGAGTTTAAATCCTGATTTAGACAGTTGTGACCTGTGTGATTCTGTGATTATTTAACCTCTTTAGGCTTTAATTTCTTCATCTGTCAAATGGGGATAATAATAGCACCTACCTCACATGTTGTAAGCATCAAATGAGATAATATATGTAAAGATCTGCAACCCTTAATTGCTACTTTAAGTGCTATAAATTGTTGGTATTTTTATTTTTATTGTTAATAGATATAGACTGATATATTTAATATTTTTGTTATTTTTACTGTTATATATAAGATACTGTTGTTATATGACTATAATAAAAATCACATGATTTCCTTTCTCCCAAAAAAATAATTGCTAGTATTTACAACAGGCTTTCAAGTTTTCAGAGCACTTTATATATGTTAAAATTTGATCCTCAGAACAATTCTGTGAGGTAGGTGCTAATCCATAGTTTTCCAGTGTAGGAATCTGAGGCACAGATAGAATATGTGGTTATCCCAGAGTAACAGAGCTAGAGAATGTATGAGGCAAGATCCAGACTCAGTTGTTCCTGATTCCAAAGCCTGGGCTCTAATCCCTGAACCACCCAGCTGCCTTTTGCTGCCACTTAGCATCACTGGAAATTTTCTAAAATCATGAACCTTTGTGAGCCCTCTACAGTTCTCAGGAGATGAGCATTTCAGGCTGACACTTTTGATATTCGCCCTAAAATGTTCTAGAAAAAGTTAGGATCAGTATCATTATACTTTATATATCTGAATCAGAGGTGATTCACATTCCACTCTGAAAACAAATGTATTTGAGCAATGGTTTCTAAGGTTCAAATGGTGCTCAATGCATGTGTGAGAAAGGTACTCTTGAGACATTTCTTGCAGTAAAATACCAGTGTGACCATTCATTTCTGTTTCCATGGTCCATCTCAAGAGGGTATTGTCAGGAATAAGTGACTTTAACCTTCTGAGAAATGAAATCATCGTCCCAAAAGCATAGTTTGGTATCTCATTGGGATCATGGAAAGGAACGCACAGGAGATCTGGAAGAGAGTCCAAATCTAGGCAGGGGTGTGTCCTGAACAAGATTTCAGAAGAGCCCAGTGACATTAATTTAGCTCCCAGAAAAGAGGGAGAGGAACACTGCAAGCATGAGGATAGCATGAGACATATTGGCCCCAGAAGATTGTGCAGGAAACAGCACAGAGCTGAAGCTCCAGACCAAGCAGGTACAGAAGGGGAAGAAAAAAGTAGATAGAGTAAAGGAGGGACAAACAGGCAAGAACTGAATCTTTTATATTCCAGTGAAGAGGAAATATGTGTCAGGTGCAGACTAGGATTTGTTTGCCTGTAAATAAAACAAAACAAAACAAAACAAAAAAAACAGAATAGGCTATTGGGTGGCACAGTGGGTAGATTGCCAGGGCTGGAATCAAGAAAACTCATCTTAAGTTCAAATCTGGGATCAGACATTTATTAGCTGGGTGACTGAGCACATTACTTAACCCTATTTGCCTCAGTTTCTTTATCTATAAAATGAGTTAGAGAAGTAAATGACAAACCATTTCAGTATCCTTGCTAAGAAAACTCCAAATTGAACCACGAAGAGTCAGAGACACAAATGAAAAAAAAAATGAACAGTGATAAACAGAATGTAGTTTAAGGGTATTTGAGTTAATGAAAATCTTTAAATATCCACTGAGTATAGAAGATTCATTCAGGCCTGCTTTTCCTAGAGCTGTACTATATTTTATTTCATTTATTTATTTATTTATTTATTCATTCATTCATTCATTCATTTATTTGTTTGTTTGTTTGTTTGTTTACTTATTTATTTATTTTCTATTCTCAGCTCTGGCTGCAAATAAGTCCTTTATTTATTTTAGCCTTTTTAAAAAAGATCTTTATTTTATTGATTTAGAACATTTTCCATGGTTATAGGATTCGTGTTCTATCCCTCCCTCCACCCACCCCTTTCCATAGCTGATGCACAATTCCACTGGGTTTTACATGTGTCATTGACCAAGACCTATTTCCATATTATTGATATTTACACTGAGACGATCATTTTGAGTCAATATCCCTAATTATATCCCCATCCTCCCATGTGATCAGGCAGTTATTTTTCTTCTGTGTTTCTACTCCCATAGTTCTTCCTATGAATGTGGATAGCATTCTTTCTCATAGGTCCCCCATAGTTGTCCTGGATCATCACATTATTGCTAGAACAGAAGTCCATTACATGTGATTTTACCACAGTGTATCTGTCTCTGTGTATAATGTTCTCCTGGTTCTGCTCTTTTCACTCTGCATCAATTCCTGGAAGTTATTCCAGTTCATATGGAATTTCTCCAGTTCATTTTTCCTTTGAGTACAGCAGTATTCCATTACCAACAGATACCACAATTTGTTCAGCCATTCCCCAATCAACAGACATTCTCTCATTTTCCAGTTTTTTGTCACCACAAAGAGCACGGCTATAAATATTTTTGTACAAGTCTTTTTATCTATGATCTCTTTGGGGGACAAACCCAGCAGTGGTATGGCTGGATCAAAGGGTAGACAGTCTTTTAAAGCCCTTTGGACATAGCTACAAAATTGCCATCCAGAATGGTTGGATCAATTCACAACTCCACCAGCAATGTATTAGTGTTCTAATTTTGCCACATTGCCTCCAATATTCTCCACTTTCCTTTGCTGTCATTTTAGCCAATCTGCAAGGTGTGAGGTGGTACCTCAGAGTTGTTTTGACTTGCATTTCTCTAATTATAAGAGATTTAGAGCACTTTTTCATATGTTTGTTGATAGTTTCAATTTCTTTATCTGAAAATTGCCTATTCATGTCCCTTGCCCATTTATCAAATGGGGAACATATTTTAGTTTAGAAATCTCCCATGTTCTTTTTTTTTTCCCCACACAGTGATTTTGAACTAAGGTGCCCATGGTATTAGGAACAGGCATCTTATAGTCACCCTTTATTTGTTCCCTTAGTCTTGGAAGTTTAAATGACAAAAGTAAAGGGCAACTGTGAATCCATTTCACATGTAAAGGAGCTGAAGTCTATTGTTCTGTGGGGCAGTCCTATGCTGGGCTGAAGATTATTTAATGGGCCACTTAGAAAACTCACACTATTTTCCCCCAAAATTTTGCCCTATTTATTCCTATCTCTGATTAACTCTATCTTTGCTAAAAAAGCAAATCATATTTATTTCTCATCTTAGATCTCTCACCCTGCATTTCATGTCAATATTTCTGATTGCACAAGGAAAAATACTACAATATTCAGGTCAGCGTCAGCTTTCTAATTCCATCATCCTCTCAGTATTAGTGTTCACTATCTGGTCTATTCTTTGACTTTCTTTTTTTTAGTAATTGTCTTCTTCATAAATGATGTTACAAGAGCAACATACCACCTTCTCACTCCTACCCCCACCAAAAAAAAAGTGTTTAAGATTTGTAAGTTGGATCCCAAAAAGAAAATTTGAAGTTGTGGAACACAGCACGAAAGATCTGCTTAGACATCTCTTAACCCTGTCATTGGATTTCTAAAGTGATGCCTCTCTCTCATAGCTGACCAAGTCGCTGCAGGTTCTCTCAAACCTACAGCTTTGGGCCCTATGAGAAAACGATAAATGGTGCTTTCTCCAGCAAATATTCTCCCAGAAGATTTCCTGGCCAGCAGAAAATGGAAACAAATAAATCTGAAGGGCATCATCATTCAGTCAGATGCTTTCTGGGAATCAGGAAGACACCAATAATGGGACAGATTCACTGCCACAAGGAGAGGTTTATTCTCCTCCAACCTGTCAGCATAAATATTAGTGAAAGCCTCTGCTTCTAATCCCACAGGGATGGCTACCGAAAGACTTTTAGTTCCTGGTGAAAAGATTATAAAAGGGTCATTTTTGTCTCATCAGCCCCCAGTAATAATAGCTTGCATTAATGTAGCTTTTTGGAGGCAGCTTTCTAAAGTGGATTGATAGAGTGTCTGCCCTAGATTCAGGAAGATCTAAATTTGAAACCTGCCTTAGAACTTTGATCCTGGACAAATCACTTCATGTCTCTCAGCCTTAGTTTCCTCATCTGTCAAATGGAAATAATAACAGCAAACAACCTCACAGGATTTTTGTGGGGATAAAATGAGCTAGATCTTCAAGCACTATAGAAATATTGGTTAATCAAAGAACAAGAAAGTGAAATGCCCACAGATTGGGAAATGGTTAAAAAAAACTGTGATACCTGAATATAATGGAATGTTATGGTTCTATAAGAAATGCTGTGTGTAACAAATAATTACAAGTATAGAAAGGGGTATATGAATTGATATAGAATTATGTCAGCAGAGCCAAGAAAGCAACACATAAAACTACAAAAATTTAAACAGAATGAACATTAACTCCCAATCAAAAATGAAAATCACAAAATTAAAAAGAACAAGAATAACTTCAAAGAACAGCAAGAAAAGAACCTCCCTAATTCCTCTGCAAAAGTGAGAAGTCCATGGGTGTGGAACATTGCATATATCTTCATGCTTTTTCTATATATTGATTGGTTTTACTGATTTTTTTCCTCTTAATCTTTTTCATTATTTTCTTTTAAAATATTTTTTTCTTTTTCTTTTTCAAAAACCCTTAGCTTCTCTTTCAGAATCAATACTAAGTATCAATTCAAAGGGACTAAAGCAGTAAGGGCTAAGCAAGTAGAGTTAAGTGACTTGCCCACACCACTAGAAAGTGTCTGAGGCTATATTTGAACCCCAAACTTCTTGTCTCTAGGACTAGCTCTATCCACTGATCTACCTAGTTGCCCTAATTTTCTATAATTTTTAAAACAAGAATAGCAAAGGCAGGGAGGGGTTGAAGTAGAAGACTTCCAAGGTCCCAGTGAACACTAAATCCTGATTCCCAGCCTGATTAAAAGTGACACAGAGGGAAATTTAGTGAATATAAAATAAAAGATATCAAAAAATTATTTTTTAATATTAGCTACTATTTCCTATTTGGTGGCAAAGTGGGTAGATTATTAGACTTTGAAGAAGGAAATCTGGTTTTCAAATCCTTCCTTGGACAGGAGTTTTGGACTTTGGGAGATTCATTTAATTTGTCTGTACCTCAGTTTATCCATCTATAAAATGAGGGAGGAAGACTTGATGGATTCTAAGATCCTCTTCAGTCATAAATTTGTGAAACTAAGAATTTACAAGGTGTTCCCCTGAAGACAATAGACAATGCTAAGATGAAGGGTGGTGTAACAATTACTAGCCTCATTTTACTACTAAGGAAATTAAGCATATATATATATATATATATATATATATATATATATATATTTATAGGTAATCCAAAGGGTAATGGATATATGTCCATTACCCTTTGGGTTACCTATAAATTCCATAGTATCACTGGATAAATAATGAGATAAAAATATTGCCTTCTGAAGTACTGTTTCTTGGGACCACTTAAAGGAGGGAAATATTAGCAAATATCAGAATTCTGCACATTGTCCCATAGGGAAAGGCAGTGGCACAAGTCTTGTCCAGTCCTTTGGCTACAAATATCATTTAAAATTATTCACCTTTATAGATGCTTTCCTCATAATAATCATTTGAGATAGATGGGACGAGTCTTATCGTCTTCTTTTTTTTTTAAACCCTTGTACTTCGGTGTATTGTCTCATAGGTGGAATATTGGCAAGGGTGGGCAATGGGGGTCAAGTGACCTGCCCAGGGTCACACAGCTGGGAAGTGGCTGAGGCCGGGTTTGAACCTAGGACCTCCTGTCTCCAGGCCTGACTCTCACTCCATTGAGCTACCCAGCTGCCCCTTTATGGTCTTCTTACAGAAAAAAGGGAACAGAAACATTTCTCTGATCACTCACCTAGCATGTGTAAGAAGCACTATTCAAATCTGGGTCTCGACTACAGGTCTAGTGGTGTCTGAAAAAGGTCCATGAAGGAGTGGATGAGAGATGCTGCTGTCAGGAACATGTCAATGCCCTTGAGAGCCTAAGAAACTTTTATCTAGAGCTCCCTTTTGCCTTGATAAGGGAAATGGGTTCAAGCAATGTTTCTGAGATGTTAGCTGTGTAACCATACACAAGTCACAACCTCTCTAAAACTTTGGTTTCTGTGTCTATTTTCATTGGGCTTCTATTTGGACCATCAAGTACCATTATCTCACCCTAGAATCTTGACATAGCCACTTGGTGGAGTCATCATCCTCTCCACAAATAAAGAATTTTATGTAAAATGTTCCAGACTTGGCTAGAAACTTAGGTTTCACAAAAATATAGATATACATAAAATAAATGTAAAAGGAAGACATTCAGAGCTAGGGAGACAGCAGCCCCTGGAGAGACCCAAGAAAAATCCCCTGAGTTACAATATGAGTTAAGTCTTGAAAGAACCCCGGGGAAACAGGGGTTGAGGTCAGTAGGCAGAGAATTCCAAGAGCAAAGACACTGGGTGAGAGTTCTTTCAGCTTACTTTTCTTCAACCAGACCTCTCTACCTCTTCCCAGCCATCTCCACACTATGCTGCCTTCTATTGGTCCGTTAGGGAGAAAAAAAAACGTTTATTAAGAATTTACTGTGTCAGGTATTTTGCTAAAGGCTGGAGATATGAAGAAATGCAAAAACAGTCCCTACTTTCAAGGAGCTTACATTTTAAATGGGGTTGGTGGTGGAGAGAAAAGACAATATGGGAATGTGACACGTTTTCAGTCAAACATGGAGGTTTTTGCATAAAAGAGTATGAGAACTTTGGAGACAAGAAATATTCTTCATTCTTGCTTCTAGAAACACATGGAGACCCAACTTCAGAGAGGAAAGAAAAAAATACTTTCTCTCAAAGAAGGAATGCTGAATGTTTCTCCACTCCAAAGTTCTAAAGTCAATTCCATCCCTATCCAAGGCACTCTGTGGAATCATTATTCTCTCCACAAGTAAAGAATCTTGTGTAAAATGTTCCAGACTTGGCTGGAAACTCAGATTTCATAAAAATATAGGTATATATAAAATATATGTAAATGGAAGATAATCAGGGCCAGAGAGACAGTAGCCCCTGGAGGGACCAAGAAAAATCTCCTGAAAATTATAATATAAGTTGAGTCTTGAAAGAACCACAAGGAAACAGAGGTTGAGGTTGGTAGGCAGAGAATTCCAAGAGCAAAGAAAAGAAATGGATTTTTTGTGTTTCAGAAATTGTTAGTTGGCCCTGAATTTCTGGCAACACTGAATGAGAAAGTATTTAGAGGGGAGCAAAGGATGAGAAAACTAAAAAGAAAGAAAGGGGCCAAGTTGGAGTTATGAAGAGCTTTAAATGCTAAACTGAGTAGTTCCTATTTAATCCTCATGGTAATAGGAGACATCAGGGGTGACCTGATCAGACATGGGATTTGGAAAAACCATATTGGCAGATGAATGGAAGGCGGATTAGAGAGCAGGATTTCTCTCTCCACTCTAATCCATCCCCCAGGCTTCTGTGTCACTTATAATTGTTTCTTTCACCATGCTAAATCCCCCATCCCTCCTCTGCTGGTTCCTTTTTTTATATTTTGCCTACCCCCATCAGACTGTAACCCCCTCAAGGGCAGGACCTGTCTTACCTACTTATATTTGTATGCCCAATGTTTAGCTCTCTGCCTGGCACACCATAGATGCTTATATAAAGATGAGGTTAACTGGGTATTTTCTCGTAGTGTTTACCTCACTGGATTTGTCTGAGGCTCAAAGGAAATAATGTGTAAAAATACCATATTATTGTTATTATTCTTTCTATTATTCATCTGCTAATCATCCTGGGATCTTATTGCAAAATAAAAAGCCTATTCTATTCTAGCATACTTGTGGGAAGTCAAACACATTAACATTTCTTGATAAGCAGCACTACCTTTAATTAAGGCAGGGTCCTTCACTTCAAACAAATGATTAATGTTAACCATAGGAGTCCAATTGGACTCCAATTAATGAAGTTGCCAATTGGACTTTCCTGTGGAGGGCATTCGTTGAGATTTTACTGCCCTCTTCATAAATCAATCATTAAGTCAACAAATGAGTCATGGATTTTTAAAAAGAAATCATTCAAAGGACTCCAAACTTTATGATCACGGCTATTGTGATGACCATTTTCCTTTTAATAAGTTATGAACATTCATAGAAATATCTGAGATGGTCAAAGTTAAAATATTTTCAAGAAATTAATTCAATGTGCTTAACATCTATATGTGGTAGTTTTCTCATATTCATGGAGTCGCATAATCTTAGGCTTTAAAGAGATCTCAAAAAATCATCCATCTAACCCAGCCCCTTGACTTAGGCAGTACAGGCAATAAAAAGTGCTGAACTCGGAGGCAAGAAAAACATTACTAGCTATGTGACAATGGGCAAGCCAATTAACCTCTCTGACCCTCAGTCTCTTCATCCAAAAAAAAAATGGGTACAATAATGATTGTAAGACCTATTATACAAGATTCTTGTGAGGACCAAATGAAATAGCACTTTCTATAGGCATAAAATATTATAGAAACATTATCTCTTATTGCATCGAATCCATCCAGAGCAGTTTTAATTTCTGCTTCAAGCATTACAGAGCATATTTCCTCTTGCTTTCTTAGCTAGGAAGTTAAAGTATAACTCGTCACTGCCCTTGCAATAACCATTTATAAGATTCATGAGGCTCTGCTGATTTGAATACATGAAACTCTTAAGTACTCTTCAGTCATTTCCTTCTGTCTTCTCCTTTGGTTCCCATCCTCCTGGTTCTTCAGTTTCATTTCTAAGAATTTGTTCATATTATGAAAGTAGTCAGGAAGGGGGGCTGTTTGGTTTTTTTTATCCATAAAAGCTTTGCCTTTTCCCTCTCTAATGTGGCATATTTCTTTGCTCCCTTTCCTTCTTTAATTGAAGAATATTTTCCTTTTACTTATAATTGTGGTTTCCACTAGAACCTTTTAGGTCTTAACATCCCTTACCTACCCCTAGATATTTACCTTCCCTTCCTTGATCTACAGATCATGAGAGAGTGGGAATAAGTATGCTTTATGACTATCTCATTATATCCTTACCACAATCTTATGAGAGAGGTGCTATTATGATCCCCATTTTATGGGTGAGGACAGTGAGGCAGAGAGAGAGTAAGTGACTTTCCCAGAGTCTCACAGATATTAATATAAATAAGTGAAGTCATATTTGAACTTAGTAATAATAATAATTAATAATAATCTTAATAAAAAGATTAAATATTTCATTTATTTTTATTATTTTATTTTTATATTTTATATTTTATACTTTTATTAAGATTAAAGAATCATGGGTCAAGGGCTAAGAAGGGACCTAAAGACCAAGTAGTCTAACCCCCTCCTTTTACAAATATGGAAACTGAGGCCCAGGGAAGTTAAATGCCTAATGTCAGAGAAGTAATAAGCATTGGATGTGAGATTTGGAAGGTAAAGAAAAAGGAAAAGGAAAAGAGACATGACACTGAATTTGGCTCCTATGAGATCTTAATTCAAATATTGATTATTCCTTTGTGTGTGACCTCAGGCAGTTTGTTTAACCTGGCCTAGCCCTATCTTCCTCCCCTAATAAAAGAAGGGGTTTGAACTAGATGAAGCCTAAGGTCCTTTCCAATTCTAGAACTATGATCATATGAACCCAGGTCTTCAGTCTTCTAAACCAAAGGTTCTTTCTACCATAGCTCTCCATTGGCTTGCACATTTTACCTCCTTTCTCCCATTCAGCTTTCCACATCATATCCTTAAACAATTTTGCTCCTTTATTGCTGTTTTTTTAAAACTTTATCCTTGGAGATAAAGTTAAGATTCTTGCATGCATCTTTATTCTTTTCAGTATCCTTTCTGCACAAAGGAAAACACAAGGTTTGGGTGATTCTTTCTTTTTACACTGTAGAGAACAGTTAAGCTCCATTTCATCCATTAAATGATCACAGTTTACAGTTAACATTATATGGTTTAATGAGACTACCTGTGCATGACAGATATTGTTAAATTATGTAAATCTCCTAATGAGTTTATCTGGTAATATGATCAGAATAACAGGCAGTGAGCTGCTGTTTGAAGACCCGTGACTATTAGCACAAAATGTTGGGAGGGACTTGACTTTAGCTTTTGCCTTTGTCTTGTAAATACAAAAACCAAAAGGAAGATTTTTTTCCTGATCCTCTGTCATTTGACACAGTTCTTTTATGTTGGATGTGATTCTCACTGTTGCACAAAGGAGGACATAATCCTTGCATCCTGCTGGCCTCATCCTTTCCACTTAGAATCCTTCATTTTCTTCCAAATTCTGCTCTACCATCATCTTCTGAATGAAATCTTTCCTGATCCCTCAGTAGCTAATGGCCTCCATTCATTATAAACTTACCTTGCATTTATTTCATACCCATTCTTATGGTGTTAGTTATGTTTGACTCCCCTAGTAGAATGTAGCATCCTTGAAGGCAAAAATCATTTTCTTTTCCCTCTTTTCACCCCCACTGCCCTCCTAGAACAAAGTGGGTACTTAATTAATACTTGTGGATTGATTGATTGATTGATTAATATATAATCCAGTTAACACTATTCTGGTTCAGGGGAAAGGATACCAGTTTTGAATTTAAAGCTCCTTGGCTCATACCCCACTTGCTTCCTTTGTGTCCTTGGATGAGTAATTTAACATCCCCAGGCTTGTTTCCTCAGGATTTAATAAAAGAAGTGAGCTAGATGAACTCCCAACGCCCTTCCAGCTCTAAATATCCTAGCATCTTTATTTGAATTACTCTCTTCTACTCACTCTGTTGAGGAAGGTGCAAAGGAAGAGGGTCAGAAAATGGATATTTTGATGGAGTAAGGCAAAAGAAGATGGGGGAAAATGTGAGGAATATAAAGTAATAATACCTTTGAATTCTGAACCAAAAGTCAGGCAGGGAGTCTTAGAGAACTGAGCTCCTGCATTCTCCAAAGTAAAAAGAGAAGAAAGTCATTGACAGAGAGGTGAAAGGTAACAATAAGAGCTTGCTTAGAGATGAGTTGGGTCAGTTCCATCCTATACAATTTTATTAAGCTCTTTGCCATGTTCTATGTTCACAAGGAGTGGGACAGTAGGCATACTAAATAATGAAGCACAGAGTAAATATTAGGTGGCAGAAAATGGAAATAGGGGAATGATGTGTCAAGTTTTCTACCAGATAAGAAATCTACAATGTGTCATTCCCTAAATTCAAGGAAAAATTTAAGCTAGATGTGCATTGGACATTCATTTGGCTTTTAGCCTTCACTTACTTTAATTGTTCCCAAGATTTTGTAAGTCAACATTTATCTAACATCTCCTTTGTTTGGAAAAATAATCAACATCTTTGGAGGACACAACAGAAATGGGCAAAACAGTCTCTACCTTCAAAGAATTATATAGGTAGTCAGACAGAATACATTCTGGAATGATTTAAGAAGTTCAAAGCAGTATCTGAAAGAAGGTTACAATGAAAAGAGTATAAGATATGGAGCCCCAAAACTAGGGATCTGATCTTACCTATACCCCTACTATCTTTAAAATCTTGAGCAAATCATTTAATTTCTCAGCCTCAGTTTTCTCGTATGAAAAATGGAGTAGATGATATCTGTGGTCTCTGATAGCTCTAAATCTGTGATCATATGAATATGTTATAATTACCAATTAATATAGCGTACATTTATGTAAGTGTAGTGAGGATGTGATTAAATTAATCATTGAAAGTTTTATAGAGAAGTTGATCTTTGAGCCAAGTGTTCAAGGAGATAAGAAGAATTGGTGGAAAAGAGACAGATCATTTTACCTATTCCTGATCTTGGAACTAAGATAAGAGACACTTAGGGAAAAAAAAGAGAAGGAAAGTCATAAAAGAATATTTCCATGGAGGAATGGACCATGTACTCATATCAGATATTTTAGACTGAAGATTCCTTTAATATACAGATTGGATGATTCTTATAATTTCTCCTGACTATGAAATTCTGTCATCCTGTGTGCATATAGATAATAAGTCTAACATTTTTAAAAAGAATTTCAGTACATTTTACATGTCTTCTAATAACAATTGACATGTTTTACATACATTTTCTTAGTTAATTATAGGATGGTAGATTCAGAGTTAGAAGAGACTTTAGAGGTTATCAAATCTAACTTCTCATTTTACAGATAAGGAAACAGAGAAGAATTAAAGTGACCTGAGCAGAGACACAAAGCTGGCAAGTTTCTGAAATAGGGTCCGAGGTCCAGTGCCCTATCCACTCACTCATAGCCCTGCAAGTAGCTTTGGCCACTATAATTCTCTTCATTTTTCAGATGAGAAAATGGATCTTTAGAGAGCTTCAGTGATTTGCAATGTGACTAAATGACAATGTGTCAGAGACAGGATTTGAACCTGAGTCTTTCAAAATGCCCGGGGTCAACCTTCACTCTACCCACTATCACTTTGGGAAATGACAAGTGTGAAATACCCATACTAAATCACTGCTGGCATAATCAATAGAGTCAGTGCCTCGGCTGAATGCATTTTCCCAGGCGTGCTGTCTTAGCACTTTAAAGAGTTATTCCTCTCTCCCCTTCGCTAGCTCGCCACAAAAAAAATGCTCCAGCCATCCCAGTCTAGTGAACTTAGAGCTCTGATGTCCCCATGCTCTGTGATGGGCTGCCCTGTGGCCTTCTCAGTTTAATAGCATGTAATTAGCAATACCTCCTTAACTAGTGGAACTGTACCTGGGAAGAGAAGTCACAGTATTCTGCTGAGACATCTTCCCCCCGGGAGGGAGGAGAAAGTGAAACAAGGTTATTGGTGTCCATGCTAAGCAGACACAGGCTGACGAAGCCAATTCATCCCATTGCCTGCAGGAGCATATTAAAGTCAAAAGCCTTGGGTTGGTTTTTTTCTTCTTTCCTTGACCTTTGACTTGCTCAGGATAGTGGGAATAACCTGATTCCTAATTTGTGTCTGTTTAAACACAGCTTCATTTGGAGACCTGGGGCAAATTTAGCCTATTTATTTCTGTTAACACAATCAACTTCCTTGACAGTTCACCAAGGGTAAAAGGGAAGGAAGAAGGGAAGCTAAGAATTAATTTACATACACTTATAGTCAAATATAATAAGGAAGGGGCAAGACTAAAGAAGCCGGATCTACGGGCTTTTCATTTAAAGAAGTAGATAGTATTCATCATTCCAAGGCTGGGATGTCCTCAATACTCTCTAACCAAATCCAAATATAAACATTGGTCAGTCAGTTAAGCAATCAATACATATATCCTGCTTTCTTCTCTATGCTTTCCACCATATTCAACATAGCAGGTTTCCACAGAACTTGAATTTTAAATAACTGGGCTGGTTTCTAGACTGACAAAGGAAGTGCAGCATTTGCAAGATTTCCAGTGAATGTGGAATACACCAGGATCAGCAATGTTTTTGCAGCTCATTCAGTGTTCGAAAGATTTACTGGGTGGTCATGTGGTGAACAACACTGAATTAGCTATTTAGAAACAGGATAAATAAAAATGAGAATTGGGGAAATGAGATTAAAACATCAGAATCCTATTTTGATTTGGGGAAGGGTAAAACTACCTTTTTTTTTTCAAAACTTCCATATAAAGTGATTTTAGGCAGACAAGAACTTAATCTGTGTTTCTTTGTATTTTTCCATAGGTTTTAGTATATAGTTTAGCACATAGTACCCAATTAATAAGTATTTTAACTGGCTGATTTGAGACACTAAAGCACAGAAATGTCATCATGAAATAGATTACATCTTTGATATTTACAGTATTTGGAACAGCATAAATGTTCACTGAATTCTGATTACTGCCACATTTGTACAAGGCCAGATTAGTATTTCTAAAATACCAATCATTACCCTGTTTAAGAAATGGTAGAGATTTATTTTAGAAGCAATTCCAAACTTCTCAACCTGATATTCAAGATAACTGGCCCTCCTGACATCCCAAATCTCCCCTAGTTCTCTACCTCTCTTGGCTATTTTCTTTTATCTCTCTATTATCCAAAGATGTGTAATGTAGTAATGGATTCATGGATTTTCCTCCATCTTGACTGTGACCTCATTTATTTTTCTGCTGATGAAAATGCCATACTTTCTTAGGGATCAAACTAAAGTGCTAGTTCTTCCTTATATTCTTCCCTAATGACCTAGACTCATAATGATCTTTCCATTCTTGGATTTTTATTTCACTTACAGCTTTGTTATGTAGTTTATATTAAGTATTATTTCCTACTAGCTCAATGCATGACTTTTTTTCTTAAGACTGAGATTTTTCATTGCTTACAAGCTGGAAATGAAAGAGTTACTTATAAGCCAGAACCCACTACTGATTCAAGTCTTTTCTTTTCCTCCATTTCTGAACTGGGCCAGTTTACTGCTTTTTAGGCAACCAGGAGGTATATACTCCCAGCTCTCTTTATTGATGGGTACTTTCAGGGTACATTGACTGGCATATTCTACTGTAACTAAGAACTCCTGTACTTAAGATTTTAGACACCCTAGTAGCTAAGTGGCAGCATTCAACTCTCCAACAAATACACTGTTTTAAAATGTTACAGCATTTTTAAACAATGTGTTCTCACCTATACAATTTACAACATGGCATAATGATTTTCAATAAATAAAAAAGTAATATTTAACAGAACAAAAACACAGAATGCAATAAATTTATTAATCTGTTTTTAAGTTCATTTATTTAACTGATTAATTTAGAATATTTTTCCATGAATCATGTTCTTTCCCTCCCCTGCTCCTACACCCGACCCAGAGCCAACGGGCAATTCCACTGGGTTTTATATGTTTCATTGATTGAGATCTATTTTGATATTATTAGTATTTGCACTTGCGTGATCGTTTAGAGTCTACATGCCCAATCATATCCCCAATTAACCATATGATAAGGCAATGGTTTTTCTTCTATGTTTCTACCTCCACAGTTCTTTCTCCAGATGTGGATAGTTTTCTTTCTCATAAGTCCCTCAGAATTGTCCTGGATCATTGTATAACTGCTAGTGGAGAAGTCCATTACATTCGACTGTGCCACAGTGTATGCTTCTCCTGGTTCTGCTCTTTTCACTCTGCATCCATTCCTGGAGGTCGTTCCAGTTCGCATGGAATTCCTCCAGTTTATTATTCCTTTGAGCACAGTAGTATTCCATCACCAACAGATACCACAAATTTGTTCAGCTATTCCCCAATCAAAGGGCATCCAGTTTTTTGCCACCACAAAGAGCTTGGCTATAAATATTTTTTCAAGTCTTTTTCTTTATGATCTCTTTGGGGTATAAACCCAGGAGTGGTATGGCTGGATCATAAAGCAGTCAGTCTTTTAAAACCCTTTGGGCATAGTTCCAAACTGTCATCCAGAATGGTTGGACCAATTCACAACTCCACCATTCAGTCCCAATTTTTTAACATAACCGCCAACATTTATTACTTTCCTTGCTGTCATATTAGCCAATCTTCTGAGTATGAAGTAGTATCTCAGAGTGTTTTGATTTGCATTTCTCTGATTATAAGAGATTTAGAACTGTTTTTCATGTGCTTATTGATAGTTTTAAATTCTTTTTCTGAAAATTGCCAGAGTTTTTTGTTTTAAAGATTTATTTTTCCAATTTATTGATTCCCTTCTAATTTTGGCTGTATTGGTTTTGTTTGTACAAAACCCTTTCTAATTTAATGTAATCAAAATTCCATTTTGTAATATTCTCTATCTCTTGCTTGGTCTTAAAATCTTTCCTTTCCCATAGATCTGACAGGTAAACTATGCTATGTTCACCTAATTTACTTATAGTTTCTTTCTTTATATTTAAGTCAATCATCCATTCTGAATTTATCTTGGTGTAGGGTATGAGATGTTGATCGAAACCTAATCTCTCCCATACTGTTTTTTCAATTTTCCAAGCAGCTTTTTGTCAAATAGTGCGGATTTTTCCCAAAAGCTGAAATCTTTGAGTTTATCATACACTATCTTGCTGAGGTCATTTACCCCAAGTCTATTCCACTGATCATCCCTTCTTTCTCTTAGTCAGTCATATACTGTTTTTTTTTTTGTTTTTTTTTTTTAATTTTAAACCCTTAACTTGTGTGTATTGACTTATAGGTGGGAGATTGGTAAGGGTAGGCAATGGGGGTCAAGTGACTTGCCCAGGGTCACACAGCTGGGAAGTGTCTGAGGCCGGATTTGAACCTAGGACCTCCCGTCTCTAGGCCTGGCTCTCAATCCACTGAGCTACCCAGCTGCCCCTGTCATATACTGTTTTGATGACCACTGCTTTACAGTACAGTTTAAGATCTGGTACCATCCTTCACTTTTGTTTATTATTTCCCTTCATATTCTTGATCTTTTGCTCTTCCAAATGAACTCTGTTATGATTTTTTCCTAATTCATGAAAGAAGTTTCTTGGTAGTTTGATAGGTATGGCACTGAATAAGTAAATTAATTTGGGTAGGATTGTCATTTTTATTATGTTAGCTCATCCAACCCATGAAGAATTAATGCTTTATTAATTGTTTAGAACTGCTTTAAATTGTATGGAAAGTGTTTTGTAGTTGTGTTCATATAGTTCCTGTGTTTGTCTTCTCAAATAGATTCCTGAATATTTTATAATATCTAGCATGATTTTAAATGGAATTTCTCTTTCTAACTCTTGCTGCTGAGATGAGTTGGAAATACATAGAAATGCTGATGATTTATGTGGGTTTATTTTGTATCCAGCAAGTTTGCTAAAGTTGTTGAATATTTCCACTAGCTTTTTAGTTGATTCTCTAGGATTATTTAAGTCAGTGATTCCCAAAATGGATGCCGCCACCACCTAGTGGGTAATGCAGAGATCCAGGGGAGCAGTGATGGCCACAGGTGCATTTTTCTTTCCTATTAATTGCTATTAAAATTAAAATTAAATTAATTTCCAGGGGGGCTAAGTAATATTTTTTCTGGAAAGGGAGCGATAGGCCAAAAAAGTTTGGGAACCAGTAATTTAAGTAGACCATCTTATCATCTACAAAAAGGAATAGTTCAGTCTCCTCATTGCCTATTTTAATACCTTCAATTTCTTTTTCTTCTTTGATTGCTACTGCTAGTGTTTCTAGTACATTGTTAAATAATAGAGGTGATAATGGGCATCCTTGTTTCACTCCTGATCTTATTGGGAAGACTTCTAATTTATCCCCATTGCAGATAATGCTTGCTGATGGTTTTAAATATATACTGTTTATTATTTTTAGGAAAGGCCCTTCTAGTCCTATACTTTCTTGTGTTTTCAATAGGAATGGGTATTGTATTTTATTACAGACTTTTTCTGCATCTATTGAGATAATCATGTGATTTTTGTTGGTTCGGTTGTTGATATGGTCAATTATGAGGATGGTTTTTCTAATATTAAACCATCCTTGCATACCTGGTATAAATCCCACTTACCTGATCATAGTGAATAATCTTCATGATCACTTGCTGGAGTCTTTATTGTTAGTATTCTATTTAAGATTTTTGCATCTATGTTCATTAAGGAGATTGGTCTATAGTTTTCTTTCTCTATTTTTGGTCTGCCTAGCTTTGAAATCAGTATCATATTTGTTTCATAAAAGGAATTTGGTAGTACTCCTTCTTTGCTTATTTTGTTGAATAGTTTGTATAGTATTGGTGTTAGTTGTTCTTTCAATATTTGATAGAATTTACTTGTGAATTCATCTGGCCCTGAGGATTTTTTCTTAGGGAGTTCTTTGATGGCTTGTTCAATTTCTTTTTCTGATATGGGATTATTTAAGTATTTCATTTCTTCTTCTGTTAATCTAGGCAATTTATATTTTTGTAAATAATCATCCATATCACCAAGATTGCCATATTTAATGTCATAAAATTGGGCCAATTAGTTCTAAATAATTAGATTAATTTCCACTTTATTAGAGTTAAGGTCACCCTTTCATCTTTGATACTGTTAATTTGGTTTTCTTCTTCCCTCATATTAGATTAACCAGTACTTTATCTATTTTATTTATTTTTTCAAAGTACCAGCTTCTAGTTATATTTATTAATTCAATAGTTCTTTCACTTTAAATTTTATTAATTTCTCCTTTAATTTTTAGGATTTCTATTTTGTCTGGGGATTTTTAATTTGTTCTCTTTCTAGTTGTTTTTTTTTTTAGTTTGCATGCCCAATTCATTGATCTCTGCCCTCCCGGATTTGTTAATATATGCACTCAGGTATATAAATTTTCCCCTGAGTACTGCTTTGGCTATATCCCATAGATTTTGGTATGATGTCTCTTCATTGTCATTCTCTTCAATGAAATTATTAATTGTTTCTATGATGTGTTCTTTAACTAACCAATTTTGGAGAATCATATTATTTAATTGCCAATTAATTTTGATTTGCCTCTCCATGTACCCTTACTAATTATTATTTTTATTGCATTATGATCTGAAAAGGTTGCATCTATTTTTCTGCTCTTTTGCATTCATTTGTCATGGTTTTATGCTCTAGTACATGATCAGTCTTTGTGAATATACCATGTACTGCTGAAAATAAGGTCCAAACCTTTTTGTTCCTCTTTAGTTTTCTCCATTTATATCCATATATATCTATTAACTCTAATTTTTCTAAGATTTCATCCACATCTCTTACCTCTTTCTTATTTATTTTTGGTTTGATTTTTCTAGGTCTGATAGAGGAAGGTTCAGGTCTCACACTAATATAGTTTTACTATCTATTTTCTCCTTAAGGTCCAGTAGTTTCTCCTTTAAAAATTTGGATGTTATACTATTTGGTGTATATATATTGAGTACTGCTCTTTCCTCTATACTTATCAGAATGTAATTACCTCTTCATCAGTCTTTTAGAAAAAAAGCAGAATTGAGATTTTCTTTTTCTTTCAGTAAGGTGCAATCAAGCATGTAGTTCTCTAAACCTAATTGCAACACAAAATTTCTTCAGTGAACTACAATTCCAATTATAAATATCATATGACAATATCAATAGATAGTACAGGTAAGAATTGGACCCAATTCATGTGATTCCAAGTTATTATAGTCTTCCTCAAAAGCAAAGCTTGTTAAAATTTTTTGTGCCATCAGCCACTCTAGTAAATCTGCTGAATCCTATGGAACCCTTTTCAGATTTGGGTTCTTGCCTACATTTGTAATGGAAGGAATGCTAAATATCAATTAGAGATTAGTGAGAACAACCATTAATGTGTAATTTCCCACCATCTAAGATCAGAGATTCTTGGAAATATATCATTTGATTCAAAATTAAGAACCACTATTTTAGTGGGGTTCTAGAAAAATGTATCACATGACCCTAATTTCACTATTATAACCATACATAGTTTCTTAGATAAGTAATTAAAAATGGGCATATATCCAAGAGAAATTGGTGTCACCTGTTGCCTTCTGACATTCTTGTTCACCCTTGATACTCTGTTCTGTGCAAATAAACATATTCATTTTCAGAAACATAAGACATTGTAGCTTGCTTAGGAATTATATCCAATACATGCCTATAATCATTAATTTTCTTCATCAAATGAGCACAGATTCCCATAGATTTGACTATGATATTTCTTTAAAGAGTCAAGATTTGTGCTATGTCTAAATATTCTAGTAATAAAATATGCAAAGCAAAGATGTATTAACTTTTTCTAGCATACTTGAGATCTGGTGGTAACCTATTAAATCCTACTTAAACTCCTCCTGAGGATGAACACATCTAGGAGCTTCAACTCTAGCCTTTTTGTGGCACTGATGCTCCCATAGGACCTTGTAGGGGTCTCACATTGCCAGGTCTAAGAAATGGAACTGTCCTTCATCCTAAGGTTAGTATGAGGTCTGCTTCTCCTGGTCACTGCGGGACGAGGTCAGTACACCACCTTCTGAAACTTGCTGCAAACCTAGATTCAAATGGAGGTATTGGTAAGCTAGTCTGGGCAAGATTTGGAGAAGACAGTGGCACAAATGACAGAACAACACTAGTAGAGGCAATGAATGTGCTGCAGAAGCACAAAAGGCAGTCTACGTTAGAGCAATTGGAAGATTTCAATTCAGAACTTTACAGGCTCAAGAAGCAGTTACACAAAAAGGCAGAGCACATCAGTGTGATTCCTGTTGCTATCTAAGAAGCTACATGAAGACATTCAGCTGCTATTAGAGCAATATGAAGCCGTGGGGACTGAGAGTGAGGTGAAGTTCCTAAGGGACCAATTCAGCAAACAATAAGAGATGGCAAAGGCCAGAGAAGTCAAGAGCTCAACTGGAAGATGTTGGAGCAGGAGAAAAGAAACAGGAAAATAGAAGGTAGACTGTGGAGGCTGCAAAGGCAGAGATAAAGGATAATAACTGACAGGAAATTAATTTTGTTAGGGCTTAGAGCATGGGCTCTCCAGGCCAGATTCCTCCATTAGTAAGGTTCTATATTCTCTAGCTGATCTGAACCTCTTGGGCAATAATAGAACTTGGGAAAAACCTTCCTTTGGGTGCTAACTCTGTCTGAATTCTACCCTTCTAAACCCTGACCAGCAGGCCTCACATCCCCATTCCCTTAATAAATTTAATAGATCTAGGATTGAATAGGTAAGGTCTTTTAGAAGAAGGATATGTCAATAAATGTTCCAAGTTTTTCTTGATGATGTCTGATGAAATCAAGGCTCCTTCTTTGAACTGTCCTTTGAGATAAAGGGTTAAATGAAATAGTAGTTGATACTTCTTACACTAGATCTTCTCAAGGTCTGCTGGCCCCAAATCTCTACATTATATTAAATAGCTCATGACTGCTTCTTTGACCCCCTCCCTCACCCCCTCCATACACTTATTTCTACCACCCTCTCCATTAAAATTAGAATAAAAAGTTACAAATTCTACCCTTCAGAAAAGGAAACTGGCACCAGTTCTAAAAAAACTAATAGACAGATTATTTTATTTAAATGGTCTACTACTACTTGATTATCTAAAATATATAAACAAGAATTCCTAATACCAATCACAAAACTAGCATAGATTTGAGATAGAAGTGGAGGACTCCATCTGTCTCAAAGAATGCTTTAAGTCACAATCTGCAGAAAGCAAAGTGTCTAACATATTTTTCTCTCTTAAAATACAGAAACAGTCATAAAATGAACTATAACTTGTGACTGAAACTTGACTAAAAGGAAGAACTGCTTAGTGAAATGAGATTGACAAAAAATTTAAGAGAAAGGAAACATGCAAAATTAGAGTATGTAATTGTTAAGGAAGAGAAGATTAAATTAGAATACATAGCCTATTCTTTTAAAAAGGCATATTTCAAGAAGTTCATAGAAAAAAAATCTCATGACCAGAAGCAGAATCATAGAATCTTCCTTAATGGAACATGGCTAGCATAGTGCTTAGAACATTGAAAGTACTTACTAAATGTGTATTGATTAATTAAGACTTCAAAGGTTATATATAGCATAACTAAAATATAAACAAATATTCCCTCCAAACCATATCCAATAAGCAAAATCCTGCCTTTGCCTGAATATCTTCTACAAGCAGTAACCTACAAAGCCCTAATGTAGCCCAAATACATTTTTAGGGTACCCTAGTTGTTAAAAGATTTTTTTCCTTTTAAATCTCTTTAAGTTCCCTTCAAAAGTTTTCCAAATTCTAAAAAAAAAGAAGATAGCTCAAGAAAAGTAAGAATTCTTGCTCTCTCCAAAATAATAATTCTGACAGAATAATAATAAATTATTTCAATGAAGAGGCTGATGTGACTGCAGACTGCATAAGGAATTCTTTGATGACATCAGTTCAAAGAATTATATATTCAAACAAGGAAGAGAAAAAGGAAGTATTGTTAACACTTCACAGAGGAAAATATATCTATTCAACTTCCTATTTGCTTCAGTCTTTTCTGTCTAGAGAAGTTATCTCCATACTGAGGAGGATAAAATAAAGTTGAGATAATTTTAGCCTGAGATAAATTAAGAGGTAATAAGAAAATAGCTAAGCAATTTAATATAATTTTTCTCTTTACAAATATATATATATATTTTTTTCTTTACAAATATGATTACATCACAAGGTACTGGAAAAACTTAGATGAATATTGAGCTCCTGTCAAAAGTAACTTAGTAATAGTAAAGAATAAGATAGGTGGTGAAAGATTAGAGAGTCTCTTGATTTTAACATGTTAACAAAGAAGATTCTGGAAACCATGGCCAATGAGTTTGGTATAAATCACTAGCGATATCCCAGAATATATTAATTAGAGTATTTGTAAACATTTGAGAGTGATTAGGAGTTAATTTTAAGAAAGAACTTTACTTTCCATTTTAGAATCAATACTGTGTACTGGTTCCAAGGCAGACGGTAAGGACTAGGCAATGGGATACCTTGCCCAGGGTTCACACAGGTAGGAAGTGTCTGAGGACAAATTTGAACTCAAGGCCTCCCATCTATAGGTCTGGATCTCAATCCATTGAGCAACCTAGCTGCTCCCCAAGGGCCAAATTTTATGGAATTACAAGACTGGGAAAATAATTTAGATATAATATGTGTAGACTACAGAAGGGTATTGGACAAAATATCTAATGATTCTTCTTTTAGCTAAAGTGGAGAATGGAAAGTTCAGTGAATTAGGAATTATTAAGACTAATATGATCTAAAGCATCTTCATTAAAGGATTGATGCTAACTGAATGGAATTTCTACAGAAGTGATACGATAGAGAATTCTTTTCTTGAACTTGTCTTTATAATACTTCTATCACTGAATTGGATGAAGGTATTGAAGAAATATGAATCAAATTTGTAAATGACAAAATTTGGAGAAGATAACTAAGAAGTTGGATAATAGAATTAGGATCTAAACTAAATATAATGATGGCATTTAACAAATATTAACTCTTGCATGTAGGTTCAAAAATAAAATTGTATAACATGGAGAGATCTGACTTAATAGTAGTTTGTATTTTTTAGAAAAGTTTAGAGATTTTAATTGAATATAAGTTCAAGATAAATCATTAATATTTTGTAGCTGCCAAGATGTATCTTGCAATCTCAGGATGAATTCAGAGTTACTTGTAGGCATCTATGCCAAAGAGAACAAATAAATAAGTAATAGATTTATATTTGAATAAAGAATATAGTAACACTTTTTTGTGTGGCAAAGCCTTGGAACCAAAGTAATTCCCATAAGAGGGAGAATGACTTTTTATGATTAAATACAATGGAATATTATTATGCCATGATGATAAAAGATACAGATTTAGAAAAATCTGGGAAGAATTGTATGATGCAGTAATATGAGCAGAATCAAATGAACAATTTATATAAGAAATAAAACAATATAAATAAAAAACTGTGAAAGCTGTAAGAACTGTGGTCAATAATAAACTAAGATTCCAGCAAACCCATCATACTTCCAATCTATTGGCAGAGAATTTAGGAACTATTGGTGCAGACTGAGGCCCTCATCATATCATGCATAGATTATTGAAATACCCTACTGATGGGACTGTAAGCTTAAGTTTCTCCCTACTCCAGCCCATCTTCCATTCAGATGCTAACGTGATTTTCCTAAAATGCAAGTGTGACCATTTCACTCTACAACTCTACAAACTTCAGTGACTTCCTTTTGTCTTTAAAAACAATTCGAAATGCTCCCTTTGGCATTCAAAGCCCTTCATAAACTTCATCCTGCTACCTTTACAATTTTCTTACATCTTACTTTGCAATTTATACTCTTCAGTCTAATGATCCTGGCTTCCTGATGTTCCATAAACAAGACACTCCATCTCTTGGTTCCTGGCATTTTCTCTGACTATCCCACAAGTCCAGACCATTCTTCCTCCTCCACTAAGTCTACTGAGCTCCCTAGTTTCTTTTAAGTCCCCCCCCCCAAAATTCCACATTATAAAAGAAGCTTTGTCTAACTTTGTTTTCTTTCTTTCAAATATTTCCTATTTGTCCTATATACAGCGTGAAATAGACAGACAGACAGACAGACAGATAGATAGATAGATAGATAGAGATTGCATGTTATCTCCCCCCATTAGACTGTAAGCTCCTTGAGGGAAGGGACTATTTTTTGTCTTTTTTTATATCACCAGCAAGAAACAATGCCATGTAACAAATATTAAAAAGAGCTACAGATATCTATTGAAGAGGAATGGAGTATATGTCATAGCTGTTTTCAAAAGTTTTAAAGAGTTTCTCCTGAGAAAGGAATTCAAACAATGGCTCTTGGCTTCAAATGTCACAAACAGGATCAAGGATTAGAAAATGCCAAAAGGTAGCTTTACTTCATTATAAGGAACTTACAAATAAATCGATGTAGAGATATATATGCCTTAGAAAGAAGTAAATTACCTGTCACTAAATATTATCAAGCTGAGGCTAAAAAACTACCCCAAGTCAATAAGCTGGCAAATTTTAAGTGCCTACAATGGGCTAGATGTTGTGCAATATAAAATCACTATATTAATATGTAAAAGAGGCAAAAGATAGTTGCTAATCTTACGAACCTCACAATCTAAGCAGGGAGACCTAAGTACAAACAGAATATATACAGTATAAACTGGAGATAATCTCAGAGAGAAGAACTAAGATAAAGTAATACTGGGAAAAGCTTCTTGTAGAAGGGGAAACTGAGACTTTAGGGAAGTGAGGAAACAAAAAGTTCCATGCAAGGATCAGAATTAGATACCGTCATCCTCAATCAATTGAGTGACAAGGTGTTTGTTTTGTTTTGTTTTTTCAGATCCCACTTTTATTCCTCCAAAATAAAAGTTCAGTCATCAGATTTATTCTTCAATAATATAACAATTTTAAACTGTTAAATCATTTTACATATTAATTAGTTTTGCTAAGAAAGGACAAAAATGTAGAAAATAGAAGAGGAAAGTAGGGGGAGAGAAATTTACCAATTTGGTTTCCTTGAAAGTTATGTCTTCAATTGCATTGGGAGCCAGCATTTTTTCCAATATAACTAACAGTTTGCTAAAATAATATTTCTGTGATTTGAAAAAACTAACGATAGATGAATTATTAAAATACAAAATGTTGTGTCTACATCACAAAATTAATTACAGAGGAGAGAGATAAGAAAGCAGAGGGAGGAAAAAAAAGGAAGAGGGAGGACAGAAGAGAGGAAAAGACAGAGACTAAGAGGGAAAGGAAGAGAAAGAGAGAGAGAGAGAGAGAGAAAGAGAGAGAGAGAGAGAGAGAGAGAGAGAGAGAGAGAGAGAGAGAGAGAGAGA
>NC_058132.1:606320447-606339010 GCF_016433145.1 Gracilinanus agilis | reverse complement strand
AGAGAGAGAGAGAGAGAGAGAGAGAGAGAGAGAGAGAGAGAGAGAGAGAGAGAGAGAGAGAGAGAGAGAAAGACAGAGACAGAGAGAGAGACAGAGAGAGAGAGAATGCCCATTGGGGGAGATCCTCCGGCTAAGGGTGGAAGTGAGGTAGGGACCAGATGAGGCAGAAAGGGAAATCTGAAGAAAAGAATTCTTACGTCCAAGATTGACAGAAGGAGAAAGTGCCTGGATGAGCTCATAAGAAATGAGGGGAGAGAAGAAGAAAAAGATATACTCTGTTGAGAGAATATCTCTAAGTGCAACACCAAGAAATAGACATTTAAGTTATTGATTACCATCATTACCATGATTGTAAAAGGGGAGAACTTCATTCAAGTAACAGGATAAATACTCTCGAGGAGCCAAGATCCCCATGATTCTCATCTCTGACACTCTCTTCTCATGCTCTCCCCTTACCCTCTATTCTACCCACACCCAACTTGTAAACTCAAACACAGAATCGCACAGCTGCCAGGGCCTCTTTGTACCTTCTTTTCATAAATATTCTGTCATTTACCTAACTCTGTCCTATTTATCCTGTTCTGCTTTATTTTCTCCTGTGTATGCTCCAACGGCAGTAATAAAGTTAGTCCTAAACTCTCTACAAGTATTCAAGCAAAACTACATAATTTACATAAATATATGATATATGTTATAAGAATATTATTTTTAAAGCTAGATTTATTTCAGGTAACCAAACTGGAGTTGCCAGACTAACTTTGTTTCAGCAAGGCTTTTCTTCCATCTAGTCATATACAGAATGAATGCCATAAAATCTTGTCAAGTGCTACAAATCATCAGGTTTGTTGTTTTCCAAACATCTTTTAAAGTCATACACTGTGGGCTGCTCTAGAAAATGTTGATATTATAATGCCTTTAAGACTAATAGATAGCACACTGTCAGCCCTGAGTGCTGCTGGCAAATAGAATAAAAAGGGGGCAGGAAGGAGAATGAAGCCCAAGAATCTCATGCATCATGCCAACTAGTTCACGTTTTAGGAAAAAGGAACGAGTACAAATAAAAAGAACCTCTTTTTGATGCCTTTGCTGTTTTCTATTCCATTCCTGAAGGAACATAAATTTTTAGCACAGAAAAATAATATCTCATGGTATTTAGAGTGTGCCTAAACTAATTTTACATAATTCAGTGTAAGTGCTATATCTTTTCTAATTGTAATTTTTCAAAAATAAAAATCTATAAAGCTATTGATTTCATATAAAAATGGAAATGCCATTACCATGCTTGTCACTTCTAATGACCATTTGTCATTTTGACTTAACATATGTACCTTTTCTGTTAAGTCTATCTTTGCATTCATGTTACAAGGTAGCCGAATAAATTAATTTACATCTGTTCCCACAATATGGGAGTAATCATCTCTGAAAGGCTTTAAAGCAAGGAAACTTTCAGTGGTCTGGAATGGTTTCTGTCCATCTGTCCAGACTCAGCCTCTATTCTGTGATATATGCAAGATATTATTGAGAGATAATGAGATTGCCATTCTTTTGTAATTTGGGGAACTTCACATCATTCCATAGCTTCAAGAATGGCACATTTCATGATTTACCTTGTTCTACTAATTATTCTTAAATTCATGCATTTATCAATTGATAGAATGTACTCATTTGACATGAGCATATATGGTAGTATCAGAACTATGAGCAGATGATCAAAGCATAAAAATAAAGGAAAGGCTTGATGTAAATGAGAAATAGCCTAACAGTAGGATATCTCCTAACCATTTGAATCCAATAAGCCTGCCGATGGCCGATTCTGTACAAGGCTTTGGAGATAAAAAAGACAAAAAATATGAGTCCCTGCTTTCATGGAATTTACATCCGACTGACAAGAATAGATTTCTCCCAGATAATGGCTCTCTAACTGGAAGTCTCCAAAAAAGAAAAAGGAAGAAAAATAGATAAACAAAGACTCTCTGAGTTACTTTTTTCTTAAAGATTTCAGTATACATAATTGACCCAAAGATAAAAATCTCTTTTTTTTAAATCCTTACCTTCCATCTTGGAATCAATACTGTATTGGTTCCAAGACAGAAGAGTGGTAAGAGCTAGGCAATGGGGGTCAAGTGACTTGCCCAGGATCACACAGCTGGGAAGTGTTTGAGGCCAGATTTGAACCTAGGACCTCCTGTCTCTAGGCCTGGTTCTCAATTCATTGAGCTACCAAGCTGCCTCCTAAAAAATCTATTTGAAACTATACAGAATTTTATTAATGTTTGTTGGTTATTTTACAGAGGGACTTCTTATTCAAGTCTATTAATTTGGTCTTAATGGTTTTTGACAGCCCAGAATCACCTAACTTGAATATTAGAAGGGACCTCTACTGATGTCTCTTCCAACCCATGCCTGAAAGGAATCTTTACTGTCTATTCTATTTCTGTAAAATGCCAAAGAGGTGGAAACTGTTGCCTCCTGATTCATTCCATTCTACTTTTTTGAAAGCTCTTCTTATTAATTAATTTTTTTCTTGAAATCAATCTAGATGTTCTTCTGTGCAGTTTACTTCTCTTGTTCTAAATGTGCCCTTTGAAGGCTTGAACAGAGCAACTAAGTACCACCAAATCTTCTCTCTTCTAGATAAATATCAAGTCCTGTACTCAATCCTCCAACAACAAGGATTCAAGATTTCTCATCATACTGGCTGCTCTCTTCTGGACGGTCAATCCCATAATAATGGTTTCCTTTAAATATGATAATCCAAACTGAGCACAATATTCCAATAAAGTCTTACGAGTTCAAAATTCAGAGGCATTATAGCCTTCTCATTCCTGGAAATAGTAATCATGAGAAAGACACCAAAAATCAGTTTGTTTTAGAAACAAGCTCATTAGGTCACTTAGTCGAGGACAGCAAGCTGGAAAGGGATGTGATTCCTCCAATTTCTCCACTGAGGTCACCCTGACTTTTGCAGTAAGTCTGTGAGTCAGATTATTTCTAGCCACATAAAGGTCGGTTCAAATAACATGGTAAATGATAAATAATAATTTTTTTCACATAAGCTATGGCTCTCTAAATGTAGTCCTAGAGGACGTTAGCTCTTTGGGTTTCGTATTTAATTTACAATCCTGTAAAACTCTGATCTTTTTTTTTTTAAACAAACTGCAATCTACCCATTGTCTCCTCTATCCTATATGTATAAAAAATTAAGGGATGAGTGGCCTTGTTCTTTTATTGGAGGAATCTCTGTCTTCTAATGCATATTGCAACTTTCTAGTGTTAGAGAGTTGTTTAAAGAGAGATTATGTGTGTCAAGGATGGATCTTGAACCCAGGTCTTCCTGGTTTTGAGAACAATGTTTTGCCACTAAGGCATATTCCATCTCTGCAGAAATAAGGTAGTCAATTAATATTACATTTTTACACTAATTAATCAATGCAGAATTAGCTCAAAAGACTTTTATTATTCTTTTTAAATCATGTAAAAAGGATGAAGTTGTAAATCAATAAAGCCTTTGGTCAACTTAGATTACTTTGGTCAACTGGCATTTAAAGGTATTTTTTTTTAAGTTCCTAAGAGAAACTCCTCATAAATATTTTTAGATTAAGCTTCTCTTTTGGTCTTTAAAAATGTTATTCTTGTGCATGTGGCCCTGAAAGCCCAGGTCCCACAAGCTTACTAGTCAACATTACCTACAGGGTTACTTTTCAATAATAAGTGTTATCTAGTTAGAAGAGTGTGGAACACTATTATTTTTTAAATCTCAATAAAGCATATAACTACAAAATTATAATGTTTCTTTATAAGTCACATGAGGCTCTGTTATATACCCAAATGAGTAATAACTTTCAAAGTCATCATCCTAGAAGTCCATGTACATGATGTACATGTTTGCTTGGTGCTACTACTGTTTAGACTATTTTTAAAATTAAATTTGCTGTAGGTATCAAGTGATAATACATGTATAATCCAGTGGAATTGCTTGTCAGATCCTGACAAGGAGGAGGAAGAGAGAAGGGAGACAACATGAATCATGTAACCATGGGAAAATATTTACAAATTAAAAAAATAAATTTGTTTAATTGCTTTTTGTAATATTAAAATACCCAGGTAACCCTCTTCCTTAAAGAAAGCATCATTTGACAAAAAGAATATATATATATATATGTGCATATATATATATATATGGGATATATACACATATCTTGCTTATTTCTATTTACCAGTTCTTTTTCTAAAAGTGGACATAAATGCCATTCTTCAAACAATATTTTTGTCGCTTTATATAATGTCTTCTTGGCTGTGCTCATTTTACCCTTCATATTTTCATGTTGGTCTTTCCAAGTTTTTTTTTAATTAACCTGCTCATCAAAGTATTTTTAATGATCTTCCTTTCCTATTCTCTTCAGAGCTTGCGACATACTCTTTTATCTCCTCAATGCTAATGAATCTTTGTGTTTTTAGGTTGGTTTTAAGTTTGGGAAATAGTTAAAAGTCACTCACAACTAAGTCAAATGTACAAAGGAGGTGGCCACATAGAATAATAGTGATTTTGGCCAAAATATGGTTCAACTATAAAGTGAGGAGGCCACAATTTTTGTGTGACTTTCAATTGGTTCTGTAAGGTAACTCTGAAAAATTTGTTCTCTATTTCTTTGAGCAATATCAGCATCATTGAGATAGCATTGCATGAAAAATCTGAAGGATTGGACTATTGCACTGAATTTTGAATTCACAGACTACTTTGATTCAAATTGAGAAAAATATATATTTCAAATATCACTCAATGACTTTTCTATTTAAAGACACCGCCCCCCCCCCACTGGGGGGCAGCTAGGTAGCCAGGCCTAGAGATGGGAGGTCCTAGGTTCAAATCTGTCCTCAGACACTTCCCAGCTGTGTGATCCTGGGCAAGTCACTTGACCCCCATTACCTACCCTTACCACTCTTCTGCCTTGGAGCCAAGACACAGTATTGGCTCCAAGACAGAAGGTAAATGTTTTTAAAAATTAAAAAATAAAAAAATAAAGAACCCCCCCTCAAGAATCATAAATCAAATTGCATATGAGATTGAAAAAGTAAAGTAATTAAGGGAAGACCAATTCAATAGGATCATTTAAAATAATTAAGTGGAATAGTAGGTAGAGTATTAAGTGATTTGGAGTCAGGAAAAGTTGAATTTACATTTTATTTCAGATATTTAACTATGTGTCCCAAATCAAGTTAAACATCTCTCAGCCTCAGTTTTCCCATCATTAAATGGGACTAATAATGATACCTATTTCATAGGGTTGTCGTGAAAATTAAATTAATAATATGTATACAAAGGGATTTTCAGACCTTAAATGCTACATAATTATGCTGTTATTGTTTTGAAAATGTCAGCCACCATGCAGAAATCAGTCACACTCCTATAGAACTTTCTATTCTTTTATAGCTTACTCCTTTCCATTTGCTCTATAATCCATAGACACTGGCCGTCTCCCTATTCCTCAAATATGACCTTCCATCTCCTGACTGCGCATTTTTACTGGCTCTTCCCCATGTCTAGAATGCTCTCTATTCCCAGATTTTCTTCAAGATTTTGGCTAAAATTCTACCTTATGGAAGAAGTCTTTCCCAGTCCTTCTTAATCTTAGTTCTTCTCACAGAGATTTCTAACAATTAATCTGGTTTATACTTTGTACAAGACAACTAGCTGGCACACAGGAGTCAGGAAGACTCATCTTCCTGAGTTCAAATCTATCTTCAAGTAGTTGCTACCTATGTGACCCTGGACGAGTCACTTAATGCTTTTGGCCTCAGTTTCCCCATCTGTAAAATGAGCTGGAGAAGGAAATCGCAAACCACTCTATTATTTCTGCAAAGGAAATCCAAAATGGAGTCACAAAGCCTAAGCAATAAGAACAAAACCCTTTGTACATAATTACTTCCACGTCATCTCTTCTATTATACCGTTGGCTTCTTGAGAGCAGAGTTTTGTTTTGTTTTGCTTCGCTTTCCTTTCTTTGAATCCTCAGAGCTTAGCACAATGCCTGGCACATCGGAGATGCTTAATACACGCCTGGCGCCTCACTGACCATCGTCTGGTGCTAAAGAGGATGAACACTCCCAAAGCAGGCGTTCCAAGGTGAGAAAGGGTTCCTGCTCCCAGGCTGCCTGCCTTGAGTCACGACTGGAAGAAGGACCTGGCGGGAGCTCTCCAGGCTCCGTGTCCTGGATGCATCTGTGCCTGCCACTCCTGTTGTTTCTGTCGCCTGTTTGCTCTTTGGCATGGACCAGGAGTCCCCTTGGCGATACCTTTGCTCCTCTGTGCCACCTCTACAGCTGTCACCTCCTGAAGCTCTGCCTTCTGCCGCTGCCGCCCGCCTCCGGAGCTGCCCTTTGCTTCTGCTCCCCTGTGTTGGTGTTGCCTCCTTAACTGCCCCTTCCCAGCTAAAGCCTCACCCCATCTCTGCTGCCGCCGGGCTACTTCAGAGAAATATCTCTGCTTTCTCTGAGTGGCGGTCCCTGTTCTGCATGGCTTGTGGCTAGTCATCCTCTGTCTTTCACTCTCCTCATAGCTCTTCCTATCTGGCTCACACAAAAGAAAAAAGAAACGAATTAGAAAGCTGTAAAGCTATTTTTCTTCACCCCACACCCCCAAAAGCCCTCCTCCACACACATACAATCTGAGTCCTGGTAAAGACAGAGGAAGTGAATTCTTCTTATTTCTTTCTTTTCTTAGGGCAGTGATGGCGGACCTTTTAGAGGGGTGGGTGCTGTGAGAAAAGTGACTGAGAGGCAGAGGGGAGCAGCCTGGCCCTGCATCTCTCTGGCTTTCTAGTAACGAATTCTGGTAGACTCTGTGTTGGGGTGACAATGCACATGCCCATAGAGAGGGCTCTGAGTGCCTCCTATGGCACCCATGCCATAGGCTCACCACCACAGTCTTAGGATATAGTCAGGGTGCCCCCTCCTCCTCCTGCATGAGCTTCATGAGCCTGGGGATGAATGAATGGACAAATAGACAGAAAGACAGACAGATACATCAATGATAGATAAATGTGTATTTCTGTGTGTATCTCTATCAGTTTCATTGTGTTTCCCAGTAAGGAACACTCAGATATGAAACTCCTTTGAAGCTTCAATAAATCACAAGAAGGATCTAAAATCCTGAATGGGACAGACAAAAGCTAGTCACCTCTGTCACCATCACAGGAAAACTCATACCTTGCTTGTATGCAGATAGTAGTCAAGTTTACACACAAGTTCTAGTATTTTTTACAGTTTCGTTACATTACGGTCATATTGGTATAATGGGAAACAACCTGGATATGAATCAGAGGACTTGGGTTCAAGCACTGGTCCCACTACTTCTTAGCTGTAAGATAATAGGAAAATGGCTTAAAGGATCAGAATTTAGGAATATTTTGAAGGACTAAGTTTTATCAATTGGCATAGTATATTGTTTTTAGTCCATAAAACAAAGAAAATAAACCTAGGAGGAAGAAAATGTTCATGTCAAAGTAAAATTATAAACAGTTTAGTTTATAAATACTTATAAATTAAATCTGCTTGTAATTATTTTTAAAGTATGCTTATACAGATAAATCATAATAAATTATAGCAAAGTTATTTTTTTAATTTGCATCAACTAAATCACCTCTGACTCATAATTTCTTCATTATTAAAATATAAATCATTGAATCTCTGAATTCATTGGACAAGTCACATAATCCAACCCATTCCTGAACAAGAACCGATGCAATAATATCACTTACATGCTGCCAATCATCCAGACAGTTGCTGAAAACCTTTAGGATTAGGGAATCTACTACTTCTGAAGGTTGTACATTCCTCTTTTGTGAAGCTCTAAATGGTTAGGAAATTCTTTCTTACAGTAAATCTGCCTTTCTACTACTATCATTTGTTAGTCTCACTTCTACCTCTGAGAAATGGCAGAAAAAGTCTAATCCTTCTTCTATAGGGCAACTCTTTATATTTTTATAGGCACTTTTCATGTATCCCTCTCCTTTTTAATACCGACCTACTTAATACAACCTTCACCAGACTCCTGAAACTAGAATTTTAGGATTCAAAGACAAAATCTTAAACTCTGTTCATCAAATTATACCATTTAATGATAGCATACAAACCATTTGATTAAAACACATTCATATAAAAAGAATATGACGAATACGTTCTACATCTCCTCCATCACAAGTCCCAGCTTTAGTCTGGTTCTGGAAAATTTAGCTGTACACATATACTGCTCACACAACCACATAGCAGTTGTCTCTATTCAGTAAATTGCTCAACCTACAAATATTTATTAACCCAAAGTTGCTTAATTTTTTTTAAAAAAGGGGAAGAAAACAGTTATTGCTCTCAAGTGGTGTACAGTCAGAATGGGGTGAGAAGATAACTAGGTTAAAACAAGATATTTACAATATGAACTGCATTAACTCAGTAGAGGGAAGGTACTAACATTAAGGGAAATTGGGAAAGGCTTCTTGGAGAAAGTAGAATATTTGCTGAGATTTAAGGTAGTCAGAAAAGTCAGGAGGCAGAGATAAGGAAGGGGAACATTTGAGACATTAAAGGGGAAAGACAGTGAAAATGCCCAAAGTCAGTGGAGGAAGTGCACAATTTGAAGAATGGAAATCAGACCATTTTCACTGTGTCACAGAGACAGGACTGTGGGGGTAAAGGATGATAAAGATTAGGGAGAAGTAATATTTAAGATGCTTGGAAAGGTAGGAGGTGACCAGGCACTATCAAATAGAGAATTTTTTAATTGATTAGGTGATAGGGAGCCACTAGAGTTGACTAGAAGAGTTACATGTTTAGACATGAGCTTAAAGACAGACAAAGGACAACTCAGTGGATAAAGAATTAGAGTGGGAAGAGACATGAGGCAGAATTAGAGTGAAGACTACAGACTCTCCAATGCTATTTCCTAGTAATCATATGTTATATGGAGTTTGATAGTCTTCTACTACTAATAGCACCATTACTACTACTACTACTACTACTACTACTACTACTACTACTACTACTACTACTACTACTACTACTACTACTACTACCACTACCACCACCACTACTACTACTCCTACTACTACTACTACTTGCAGTTTTTATCCTGATATAGGTAAAATAAGTCACAGTGTCTTACAAATGCACTAAGAAAGGCTGAGGGGACTTGGATTACAGTAGCTATGAATGAGATAAATAATGATAAACACAAGGGGTTGGTGAATTCCTTTGGTGTCCATGGTCTGTAATTATTCACTCTAGCTTTCACTATTGTTAAAAGAATGGAGATAGGGAGATGGAGATATATATATATATATATATATATATATATATATATAAAATAACTGCAGTTGGTGAGGAGGAACACCTACTCCTCTCACCCTGGCTGCTGCTGTAAATTATCCCTCTTCTCCCTGACAGGTTTGGTTGATTAACCTGTCAGTGATTCCTTTCTAACAGCTACCCAAGTGAGGACCCCTTGAGAGGTTAGATGGATGGTTAACCTCTCCAGGCCCAACCTAGGGTTGGATTGATTGGTAATGTGCTATTGATTAGCTTTGGATAACGATTAGGATCTGACTGCTTGATTGATCTCCCTTCCTAAGGGCTGTGATAGAATGACCACTCAGGAAGGTACTTGTTATTAAACACTGTTTATCTATTTTTAGGGAAAGGATAACAAGGTAAAGAGTTGGGGATTGGAAACCCTATTGCTCTATTGACTATTAAACTAACTGATTATCAGGACTGGAGATTGCTAGTCTGGTAGAGGCATGAGGTCTTCACCCTCTCGCTATCTCTGACCAGACCTGACCACAGCCAAGCCAGAGAACAGGAAAGGCTATTGCTGTAGATAGATATTGATGGTCTGTTTATTCTCTCACCTCTCCTACCAATAGTATTGATGGTTCACCAGCTCTCACAGTCAAGCAAGGAAATAGGTTCAGGCTTTGCCTACCCTCTTTTCTTCAACCGCCCTTCAACCTCTCTGCACAATTTGAATCACAGATGTTTGCTCAAGTCTCAGCTCAGGGATCTGAGAGCTCCAGCTCTGAGTCTCTGAGTTCAGAGACCTTCCTCAGGGTAGCTGTAAGGGTATATATATAGGGTGGGGCTAACTGAGGTTTGCCACTGGCTCACGGCACCTGGGAACATTCAGAATCTCTCAACTGCCATCCCTGTCAGTCAAGGTGGCATCCATCTTATCCCAGATTAATGATTATAACACTATCTGCATGTGTCCCACCTCCAACAGTCTTTCATTGAAAGAGCCCAGCCAAACCAAGCTCCATCATTCTAAGTCTTCTCTTCTATGGGCTAATTATCCTTGATTTTCTTAAACCAATCCATACGTGAAATGGTCTTCATTTCTCTTATAACACTGGTGGAGCCCTTAGCAAAGCTCTGCTGCTTGCATTGCCAGAAAGTGGTGCTCAGAACTGAAATCATCCATCCAGATGGGATACACAGAATGAGCATTGCATTATGACCACCTCCATAAATCTGGACATTGCATTGTACTCTTCAAATGCAGCTTAGCATCATCTTAACTTTGGAGGCTGCCATGATCTCATTGTTGAACTTAAAAAGCACTAAAATGCCCAGAAGTTTTTGTCATCAGACCATTGTCTAGTTACACCAATACCACCTTGCATTCGTGAAGTTGATTTTTTGAACCCAAATATTGAACTTGACACTTATTTCATATTGCATTTCATCTTCTTTGGCCATATTTCCATATGGCCCACCATTCTAGCCTATTGACATCCTCCTAATTCATTCAACCTGTCAGTTATCCCTCCCAACTTGGTGCCATCTGCAAATTTAAATAATGGGATAACAACACATTCACTTCCTACCTGAAAGGATGGTTATGAAGAAAATGTTTTGTGAACCTTAAAGCATCAAGTAAATGTGAGATGTTACTATTATCATAGTGTCTGGAAGTACCCTGACTTTGAGTCTTTAGCTACCAATGAGTGCCATCTACTGGCAAAACAAGAAGATTGTGTCTTAAGATTTCTGGGTTTATAATTTTTCAAATATGAGACATATGAATAAATATGACATTAAAGTCATACTTTTCCATCACACTAAAATATAATTAACCTAGTTAACCTCAAACTTACTAATAGTCAGTTGGCAATGGGCAAATAAGTCTAAGTAATAATCTCTCAAGGAAAGGGGACCTAAGTCCCAAATATATCTAGTATAAGCTCTAATATTAGAATGATAGAAAAATCATTAGACTTGAAGTCTACAAGAATTGGGTTTAAATCTTACCTACTGCACCTACTAATTCTGTGGCCATGAACAAATTATGTTACCATCCTGAGACTCAATATTCTTATATGAAAAGGGAAATCAATTATACCTCTAGTTCTTACTTTGTAACAGAGATTCTTAACCTGGGATCCAGATATTAAAGAGTCCATAAACTTGGCTAGGAAAATGTTAAATAATATATAATTATTTAAAACTAAAATCTTTGCTTTTACTAACATATATATATATATATATATATATATATATATATATATATTCTGAGTAGTCCCAAGTTTTCACCAGACTGTCAATGAGGTCCATGAAGCAAAAAAGGTTAAGAACCCCAGGGTAATAAATTTGCTATGAAACCCAAACAAGATAATGTAAGTAATGTGCTTCACAAACCTTATAGCACAATATAAATGCCAGATTGTATAATTTTTGTCAGTCATCTTTTAAACTGTCTTGGTTTAAGTACATAAAATCAATTGAAGGATATTTAATGCAGAAAACATTGTGATATTAGGAAGGAATAACCCTTTGGACTCAGAGGACCCAAGCTCAAATCCTGCTTTTGACAATTATTGGCTGTGTGACTTTGGGTTAAGTTGTCTAACCTCACTCTTTGGACCACCACTTCCTCGTTTGTAAAATGAGAAGACTGTACTAGAAGGGCTCTAATGTCTCTTCTAGCTCTATGACTTGTAAAATGGCTATCTGGGTAGAAATGATTAGTAGGTTTTCAACTTTTCTTTATTGCCAAAGAACAAGCAGCTAGTGACTTGGGAATAAGATAGTCTTGTCTTTGGAAACCTAAGTCACCACCAAAATGCTCTAGCAAACCTCAGAGTAGACACTCTAGATACCATGAGAGTAAATAATGGGGCTGCATCCAATTCTATTCTTTACATAGCTTTGAAACTGGGCACAATAATAAATAAATGGGAAACTGTTATGGATACCAAGTTCAAAATCACTAAGCAAAAAAAAAAATTACATTTCAGTCTCCAGATGACTTTGATCTACCATCTGTAGTCTTATCTTTATGATGAAAAGGTCCCAAATTATAAAGATCAGGGTAACTTTCAAACAGTAAACCTTCACCAAGGCAGTTTCTAATTACAAATATTACCAAAAAGACATGGTTCTATATATTTAACAATAATGAAAATAAAAGCTTGTAGCCAAAAATGCCCTTATATAGTTCAATGCAACATTTTGGGTAAGTCAAAATCATCTTTAAGGGAATTAATACTTAAAAACACACACAATTTTCCAAAGTAACTAGGTACCCCAAGAGAAGAAATTTTGGTTAAAAAGTGTGATACCTGTTAAGAAAAATCATACATGGGCATTTTATCATGCAATTTCCTTTCCCCAAAATAATAATAAGATAATTTTCAAAGGGTAAACTGTCACCAAGGCAGTGTCTACTTACAAGTATCACCAAAAAGACATGGTTCTATATATTCGACACAAATGAAAATAAAATCTGTAGCTGAAAATACCATTATATAGTTCAATGAAACATTTTGGGTAAGTCACAATCATCTTTAAGGGAGTTAAAACCTAAAAACACACACAACTTTCCAAAGTTCCTAGGTATCCCAAGAGAAGAATTTTTTTTAAAAAAAAGTTTGATATTTGTTGAGAAAAAAATCAGACATAGGCATCTTTATCATACAATTTCCTTTTCCTGAAATAATTAACTACCTCTACTATCTATGAGACCCCAAATTCTCTCCACGCCAAGCAAAATCCAGTCTGAGCTCAGCTTGATCACCAGGTGCGATTTGGGCAAACCCAGAATAGAATGGGGATGTATGCCAGGAAAGAATGTTCATTTTTGACAGCCGGGCTTCTGGGGGCTTCACTCATCAGAAGCTCAGCACATAAACACACTGCCTGCAGATTCCCATTGATTGTCAGCACAATTAATTGCTAGGAAAAGCTGCAGCTTATTAAGTGCCCGGGACCCACAATAAAAATGTCACTATTTATAGTGCAAAGCCTAGCAGGATATCTATACAAATAAAATACAGCAATAATAAACAAAAGGCCAGTCTCTAGTCCCACAGGAGGACATCGATGAATTTGTTTTAAAGTCAAGCCACTGCAGGTTAGTCTGCTGTCCCTGCGTATTAGAAACTGTAACTAGCCCACCTCCACCCTACAGAAAAAGGGGAAGGGGGCTCTTTATTTCTAAAAACAGTGAAAAGAACAACCAGAGCAACTGTGGGGCAGATCAGAACGACTGAAGACAGTCTTCCATCGCCATTGTTCTAATGCCCACCTGCTGTCCTGCTTCCTGAATGAAGGGAGAGAGAAATAGGAGAGTGGTCCAGGCAGATGCTTTCAGCGAATACTACCCTGGTGAAATGAGCAGGTGAAAAAATGCAGACTGGAAACAATATGGAAACTCCTCAAGCTTTTCTCCATGCTTTCCTAGAGTAAAAATGTGTAATAATTGGCCAAGTTGATAAGCAGATTAGCAAATGGTTGTTGATTGGCTGAAGAAAATACCATATGCTTACTAAATATAAGGCACTGTGTTAAGTTCTGGGGCTAGAAACAAAGGGAAAAACATAGTTGGCTCGCTTCAAATGGTCCCCATTCTACTGGGGAAATTATCAAGAAAATAACTATGGACAAAATGAATAATATGCAAATAGATATTGAGTGGTAATACATGTATAACCCAGTGGAACTGCTTATCAACTCTGTGATGGGGAGAGGAGGAGGAGAGGGAGACAACACGAACCATATAACTTTGGGAAATTTTTGTGTAAATTTGAAATTGAAATAAAATAAAGATAATAAAAATTATATATAGAAGTATAAATGGAAGGTAATCTTGGAGGGTGGAAGAAGAAAAAAGAGCTCTTATTTAAGCCTGATTTAAAGCAAGAGGCAGAGGTGAAGTGAAAAAATGTTCCAACTTCAGGATGACATGAGATGAAAATGAGTGGGAGGAAGCTTGAGCAAAGCCATGGAGTTAAGGGATGTAGGAGGTGGAATGTCCAGTGTCAGTAGGTCAGTCAACATTTATCAAGCATATACAATGTGTCAGGCATTCTTTTAAGGTTTGGGAATTCAGAGATAGACAAAAGTAAATTAAAATATTTCCTTCTCTCAATAAGCCCACATGCTAATGGAAGAGAAAACACAAAAACAACTAGTGCAAACAAGATGTAGGTATGATACATAGAAGGCAATCTTAGATAGAAGTCCTCAAGGTAAATATATATATATATACACATATGAAACGTTTCTTGGCACTTTAGATAGGCCTTGGAGGAATCAGGAAAGCCAAGAGGTGGAGATGAAGAGAAAGAGTTCTGGGAACAAAAAAAAAATGCCTTGAATTGAGAAATGAAGCAAAGCATGTTCAAGTAACCGCAAGAAGGCCAGTTTCTTATAGTGCTATTGTTTTAAATTGTATTATAAAGCACTAATTATCAAAACTCTCTCATATTGACTAAGAAATAAAAAAATTAAATTAGAGCACAGAATAGACTTAAAACAAACTGAAAGAATAAAATGAGAATTTAAATAAAGCACTTCACAAACTTTATGCTATATCAGCTACTCTTTTTGATAGTCACCTTTTAAACCACTCTACTTCAAGTATATGGACTTATTATAATTAATCATAATTAGTAATTATTCATAATTATTATAATTATCATTATAGTTTTATTATAATTATTTTATATTATATTTATTGTAATTAATCCACATTAATGTCAATGGATCTCAGAGCAACTACAGGGGAATATGGGATAACCAGGAAGGTCAAAAGGGGCCTGGCTATGAATGGTTTTAAAAATCAAACAGGATTTTATGTTTGATTCTAAAAACAAGAGGGAAACACAATTCACCAAAGTAAAATCAAAATTGATACATGATCCATACATAAAAAGATATATTATAAGTAAATCAGAAACATGGGTAACATGTTATCTATCAGATTTATAGACAGGAGAGGCATTTATGACTATATATTCTGAGATGTAAAATGGATAACTCTGAGTACACTAAATTGAAAAGGCTTTGCTAATAAAACAAATGTTGCAAAGATTAAAAGAAAAGTGTAAAATTGGAGGGGAAAATTTTATAGCCAGATTCTAGGATAAAGGTTTCATAGCTAAAATACAGAAAGAACTTTGCAAATTGATAAGAATGAGAGTCATCCCCCAATAGATAAATGGGCAAAAGATTATGAACAGATTATTTTTGGATGAAGAAATCTAAGCCATTTGTAATCATATTAAAATGCTCTAACTCACTATTGATTAGGAAAACGAAACCAAAAAAAATTCTGAGATATCATCTCACACCCATCAGATTGGCCAAACTGACAAAAGGACAAAAAGACAAATGTTGGTGGAGATGTAGAAAACTGCACTAATACACTCTTGATGGAGCTGCAAACTGATCCAACGATTTTGGAAAATAATTTGGATTAATCTCAGAGAGTTAAAAAATTGTGTATACCCTTTAGGCTCAGGGATGTTATTCCTGAGTCTGATTACCAAGGCCATGAGGGAAAAAGAAAAAAAACTCTTTATGTCCCAAAATATTTATAGCAGATGCCTTTTGGTGACAAAGACTAAGAAACTGAGGGATGCTCATCAATTGAGAAATGGATAAATAAATTGGCATATATGATTGTAATCTGCGCCGTAAGAAATGATGAGCAAGCTATTTAAAAAGAACTACATGGGATAATGCACAGAAATATGAGTAGAACCAAGAGGACATTATACATAGCTACATATTTAATATTTGAGGAATAAATTATGAATTACCTCCAAATAATGAATTGAGAAATGGAAACATGAAAGAAGCAACTTATATATACGTATCTGTGTCCAAGATGATGCCTTCTATGATGTGGGGAGGGGACAGAGGGTTGGGGACACTTGTAAATAAATTCTGTTAATAAAAATAGAAAATAGCAGGGAGACACTGGAATTTTTTGTGTTTGTACATGTTTTGGGTATTGGGGAGGACATGGAAAGATTTGTGACAGTTAATGGAGAATAGATTGGCATGGGGAAAGATGAAAAAGGGAGACAAACCAGCAGGGTTAGCAAGACCCCAGGCATGGAGGTGATGAACACCTCTACCAAGATGGTTACAATGTCAGGGGGGGAAAGGGGACATATTCCAAAGATAGAAATGACAGGATTGACTGTGATTAAATATGGTGGATGGATGAGAAGGAGTGAGTAGTTGAAAATAACATACAGGTTGTGAGTCTGGGTGACTGAGAGGATGGTGGTACCTTCAACAGTAATGTTGGAAATGATGAGAGAATTTATGAAGGAAGGATTTAGGTAAGAAAGATAAGTACAGTTTTGGACATGTTGAGTTTAAATATTCATAGGACATTCAAGTCCAAGTTGTACTATATTGGAGAGATGAGACTGGAAGTCAATAGAGAAGTTAGGGTTGGATAAATAGATCTTTGAGTCGTCAGCATAGAAATAATTATTGGATATATGGGATATAATAAGATCCCCAAGTAAAAAATTATAGAGATAAAAGAGAAACTGTTGGACAGAATCTCTGGGTAACCATGGCAAGTATAGCATAAATGAGGATCCAACAAAGGAGAATGAGAAGGAGCAGCCAGACAGGTAGGAGAAGAACAAAGGAAGAATAATGTGAAAACTAGAGAGAAGAGATTATCAAGGAGAGAATGTGATTGACAGTGTCAAAAGCTACATAAAGGTAAAGAAGGATGAGATTTGAGAAAAAGCATTATATTTGTCAATAAAAAATAAAATCAGTAGTAACTCTAGAAAGAATAGTTTTGGTTAAAAGATGAAATTGGAAGCTATATTGTAATGTTATGAGTATGAAGGGAAAGAAAGTAAAGGCACCTTTTTATGGATAGCCTTCTCAAGGAGTTTAGCTACAAAAAGAACTATAGGATGATAACTAGCAGAGATGCCTATATCAAATACAGATTTTTTTGACAACAGAAACAACATGAACAGGTTTGTAAGTAGTAGAGAAATACCCAATAGACAAAAGGAGATTGAAGACTAGTGAGAAAATAGAAATAATAGGACAATCTGCTGAAGACACGATGGGATGGAATTGATTGTACACATAGAGGGTTTTGCCTTGACCAAGAGTGCTACTTCTTCAAGTGACACTGTAGTGGAGGAGAAGATAGTCACAGAAGGCACCTAAGTGATATGAGATGTGGAACAAAGGGAAAAAAGGAAGTTCCCTGTGAGTAATCTCAATTTTTTTAGTGAAAGATGAGGGAAAGATCTGGGTGAGGCACAGAAAATAGGCTAGTGTGCCTGTAGTAAAAGGAGAGAATTAAAATATGAAAAGACTAAAAAGGGTCAGGTTATAAATGGTTTTAATAGAGGATTTTCCTTTTGATCCTAGAGTTAGGAAGTAATACTTGGAATTTATTGAAAAGTTGGGTGAGTGGAATGTGGCATAGACTACACTTTATTTTGCCAGCTGAATAGAGGATGGACTGGTGTAGGGAGATGCTTATGGGAGGGAAGTCAAACAGAAATCTACTACAGTATTCTAGGTGAGACATAATGAGTTTCTTTATCAGGTCAGCGGCTATGTGAGTGGAGAGAAGTAAACATATAGAAGAGATGTTGTAAAGGTACAGAAATCAATTTGACAACATATTTTACATGTGAGGTATTTATCATTGAGAAGCTCAAGGCCATGCTGAGATTTCAAGCCTTTATAAATGGAAGGATAGTTTAGACAATAATATAAAAATTGGGATGAAAGTTGGGAAAGATAATGCATTTTATTTTGGACATATTCAGCCTAAGAAATTTATAGAACATCCAATTCAGAATGTCCAACAGGCAAAAAGTAATGAGGTAGGTTCCGGGTTAAGATGGCGGCAGAGTAAGAAGCAGCTCTTAACCTCTCCTGACCAAAACACACAAAACTCCTCAAGGGGACATAAAAACAAGTCCAGACGAACGGAGGAACCCCACAACAGGGCACAGCGTGGAAGGTACGTGGAATCGAGGCATTTCCATGCTATAAAGGAGTGAAACAGCTCTCACTAAATCGCGGGCTGAGCAACCACCCCACCCCCACCCCCTCCACACACAGCACCTATAGCACCGAACCCAGCTAAAAAGAAATAGAGCAAGTTTGGGGCACCCATCGAGTCATTGGCAGCTCTGGGGCCTGTTCCTGAGAGCAGCAAGATTTGGGACCCCAAAAAGCCAAAGAACGCACCTGAAATCTGAGCCCGGGCTTAGGGCGCAGAGCGC
>NC_058132.1:606271821-606311011 GCF_016433145.1 Gracilinanus agilis | reverse complement strand
GTTTTAGTGAGAGCTGTTTCACCCCTTTATAGTGTGGAAAAGCCCCAATTCCACGTACCTTCAATGCTGAGCCCTGTTGTAGGGTCCCTTCGTTCATCTGGATTTGTTTTAATGTCCCCTTGAAGAGTCCTGTATGCTGTGGTTAGGAGAGATCAAGCAGCTGCTCCTTACTCTGCCGCCATCTTAACTTGAAGTCGCCAATTTCTTCTCAATGGGAATGTTTACATATGGAACTGAGGGCAAAGAAAAACACTGATGGAAGGTATCTTCAACATAAGTCTTAAATAAGGGTTTTGACAAAATAAGAGAGCAGCTTTTAATAATTTAAGTTTTAATAAGAATATAGTAGAGTTACAAATTAAAATTATTCCTTTAAGCCAGAGAAAAGAAAACTTCTAGCAGCTTTTAAAATTAACAATTTAGTTTAATTAAAATAGAGATAATAAAAGAATGTAGTACAATGTATATAGTAAAGGAGAGAAATATAGGAAAGAGGTAGAGAAAGAAATTTTCTTATTGTCTATACCAGTGATGTGCAAACTATGGCCTGCGGGCCAGATGGAGCCCCCTGAAATGTTCTATCCAGTCACCTGATATTATACCTAATCTGACAATTACAATGAGTAGGATAAAATAAAATGAAACTTCAAAAGAGTTGCCTTAGAAACAGACTGACAGATGAGCATTTCCTTTCCTTTGGCCCTCTTCTTTAAAAAGTTTGCCCATCACTTATCTATACTAGTTATCCTATACTTATGATAACTAACTATAATTACTATCTAAAATTGCCTTTATCTATCTATAACTAACAACCACCCCACAAAGTCCCAAACCAATCCAGTCCAATAAAAACCAACCCAATCAGTGTTTAATCCCACCCCAATTACTGTCAACAAAGGCCAGCCACCTTCCAAAAAGTTCACAAAAGGAAAAAAAAATCCTAACATACCAAATCCAAAGCCAAAAGCCCAAAAGCCCTCTAAAGGCTAAAGCCAAAAGCCCTCTCAGTAAGCTCAGGCCCAACTTTTATAGTCCAGCATCTAAATACCAACCACCAACCCAACACACTCACAGCAGCCAACTTCCCTGTAACTGCCAGTCCTAACTGTCAACAACTGAAGAATGGACCAACTCCTACTGGCTCCCTTTTATCCCCTTCTTCTACCTCACTTCCTGTCTCTATGGTTCCTCCTTCCTGTCTCTATGGTTCCTCCTTCCTGTCTCTATGGTTCCTCCTTCCTGTCGCTATGGTTCCTCCTTCCTGTCTCTATGGTTTCTACTTCCTGTCTCTATGGTTTCTACTTCCTGTCACTGAGGGCTGGTTAATCCCTACACATCTCTATGGTAGGAGGAACTCCAGGTCCCCTGTTAAATTAAGAAAAGAAATAAAGAATTCCATTTTAAGTTAAGACTCTACAAAGTGCCCAGCAAGAAACTATACACACCTTAGGAGAGCTTCATGAGGAATTCACAAAAAGAGAGAAAATGAAATGCATCTAATCAGGAGTCATGATTTATCTCTAGATCATATGATCTCGAATTTTGAGTCCACATTCCTGGACTGGTAGAAGAGTATCCTACATTTGGGGAAAATATGTGTTGAATATATTTATCCTAATAAATTCCCTTTCTTATACTAGTTAAGTCTGGATGAAAAATTAGTATTAACTGATAATCAATTGGCAAGTGCAACAGTGGAGTCTCATGAACAAAGTACTAAAAATCCCAGAGGAGAGAAGGCTGAACTTGTAAACTTGAATGCCAATTGAAAAAGTCAGCTCAGCGCCTGCCTTGAACAGTAACCTGGTGTTGTAGTTATAAAATATGGAAGAACAAACAATTTTCCTCCCATTTTCTCCATATTCATTTCAGAACCTCAGGTAAAGAACTTGTAAAGTTTCCTTGACTTGAGTTGATACAGCTTCATCAAAGTTAAAACAGATTTCAATCAGTAAATTAATTTACAGAATTAAGACAGAAAAAGTAGAGAAAGCCCAGAAATTAGAATAGCTGCAAAGAAGGGAATATAATTTTGGTAGAGTTATATGTTGGAACTCCTTTCTTACTTAGCATCTGTATGACCTTGGGCTGGTTGTTTAATTTCCTTGGCATTCAATTTCCCAATGATTTAATCTATAAGATCTCCTTCATTCCTAAATTCTCCACCCCGGGCTCCAGTGCATATACACTAGTAATTCAAGATGAAATAAGGAAGTCAGGAATCATAGAAGTTTAAGAACAATAGAACTCAAGGAATTTTAGACTTGGAAGAGACGTAGGTAGCAATCTTGTCCAATCTGAATTCTCCCTTTTCCTGGATCTGTTTGTACAAAAATATTTATAACTGTGCTTTTTGTAGTGGCAAAAAAAATGGAAAATGGGGGGATGTCCCTCAATTGGGGAATAGCTAAACAAATTGTGATATATGATGGTGATGGAGTACTTTTGTACTATAAGGAATGATGAATCGATGGATTCCTATAAGAACTGGAAAAACCTACATGAATAGATGCACAGTGAAATAAGCAGAACTAGAACATTATACACAGAAACTAAAACACTGTGGTATGTAAGGAATGAAATTAAGGGGTTAGACTAAATATATGAGTATTCTAAGATAATATTGTAGTTGCTGATTTTAAAATTAATACAGCCCAAGTTAAAATTACTTTTAGCAGCTTTTATTTACAAAAAAAGGTGGACAGAGTAAAAGTAGAGAAATGTGAAAGAGGGCAGAATTAGAAGTCTAGCTTATTACCTTAAATGCTGCTCCAGGCCCTGGCTCAACCCATGCAGGGCTCATGAACCCCTCAGCTGGAGAACTTGGTGGTGAATTAAGCAAAGGTTCAACCCATGTAGCATCCTCCAAGAAGGGGAGGCCTCTCTGGAACTAATCTTTCCAGAAGCCAGGAAAGGAGGGTCAGCTTTTCACGCACCAGGAGAAGATCTAAAGGCAGAAGATCCAAGAGCAGTCTTACCAGAAGCAGTCCAAGAGCCACAGTCCCAATCCAAGCTCTTTCAACCTAAAATTTCAAGACGAAGACCTCTTGGAGAGGAAGTTCAAATGTGATTGACTTCACTACTAAAAGCAATGCAATGATTCAGGATAATTCTGATGTATTTATGAGAAAGAATGTTAACTGCCTCTAGAAAAAGAAATGTAAAAGTAGAAATCCAGAGGAAAGCATATAATTTATCACTTATTTATATGGGTGTATGATTTGAGGTTTTGGTTTTAGAAGATTACTTTATTACAAAAATGAATAATATGGAAATGTATTTGAGTAATAACACATACATAACCCAGTGATATTGCTTGTCAACTCTGGAATGGGGGAGAGAAGAAGGCAGGGAGACAACAAGAATCATGTAATGATGGAAAAAATTAAAAAATAAAAATAAAAGTAAACACATAAAAAAATAATTCTCCCTTCCCCGAAACAATATCTACTACTCTAGCCTTTGCCTGAAGATATCATGTTGTTGAACCCATTGACTCCCAAGTCAGACTGTTCCACTTGTATATTACTCTAATCACTAGAATTTTTTTCTTCTTATCAGACTTAAATTTTTCTCTTTGCAACTTCCCTATAAACCTCTAGTTCTGTTCTCCCAGAACAAATGGATCAAGAATTTTAAAAATAGATTTTTTCTTTTGCTCTTATATCACTTACATTTGCAAATATATCCCTTCTCCCCTCTCTAGAGAACCATCTCTTCTAATAAAATATATTTAAGGTAAAACAATCAGCAAAAATAACTAACATATTCACTAAGTCTTAAAATATGTGCAATTTTCCACACCTATCATGTCCTTTAAAAATGAGGGGAGGAAGTACATTTTTTAATCGAGACTTTGGGGAGAAACTTGGTTATTAGAGGCAGATATATGACAGAATGGATAGTGTACTATACTTGGAGTCAGGAAGACATCAGTTCAAATCCTTCCCCAAATACAAAATAGCTGTGTAAAACTTGACAAGTCACTTCAGGTCTCCCCATCTCAGTTTTCCCATATGTAAAGTTTTGATAATAACAGCCTTTACTTCTTGGAATTATTATGAGGATCAAATGAAAAAGCATATAAAGTACTTTCCAAAATTTAAAAGTTTTATAATTTATATAATTTATATAATTTAATTTATAAATTCTAGATATTTTTATTATAAAGGGCTCAGCTTTATTTTGTTGTGCTGGTAGATTTTCTTACATTTTCAATGTTTATGATCACTGTGTATATTTTCCCGATTTTGCTTATCTCATATCATATCAACCAATATATATCTTTTTTGCTTACTCCTTTACTGATTCAACAGAAACATTGTATGCTTCTTGTTGTTTTTTATAGTACTGCAATATTCCATTATATTCACATTCACAATTGATTTATCCATTCCACAATTGATAGACAAACAGAACATATATAAGAGATACTTTCAAATACTTGAAGACAACTAACAGCTCTTCTCGTCCAACTCCCAAGTCTTTTTTTCTTCAAATTATTATCTTAGACCTCTTTCAATTGTAAAAAGGAATTCTTTATTCCTTTTCTCTAATTTAATGGGGGACCTGGATGTCCTTTTACCACAGAGATGTGTAGGGATTAACCAACCCACAGGGAAAGGAAGTAGAAACCAGAGAGATAGGAAGAGAGGTAAGAAGGAGCTATACAAGGGGACCAGCATCAGTTGGTGAGGGGGGAGTCAGTTGCTTATGGTTAGGGGCTGGCAGTTGCAGGGAAGTTGGCTGCTGGGAGTGTGGGTTGGTGGTTGGCATTTAGTTGCTAGAATATAATAAGCGAGCCTGAACTTATTGAGAGGACTTTTGCCTTTAGAGGGCTTTTGGGCTTTGGGGTTTTTTGGCTTTGAGTTTGGGCTGTTAGTTTTTTTTCTTTCTTGAACTTTTTGGGAGGTGGTTGCTCTTCATTGGGAGACCTAATTGGGGTTGGATTAAACAATGATTGGTTTGGTTTTGATTGGCCTTGGATTGGGTGGGAACTTTGTGGGGTGGTTGTTAGTTATAAGTAGATATAGGCAGTTTTAGGTAGTAATTATACGTAGTTATAGGATAACTATTATAAACATAAGGAAAATTTCTTTCTCTATCTCTTTCCTATATTTCTCTCCTTTACTATATTCTTTTGCTATTTCTAGTTTAATTAAACTAAATTGTTAATTGTTAAAAGCTGCTAGAAGTTTTCTTTTCTCTGGCTTAAAGGGTTAATATTAATTTACAACTCTACTATATTCTCATTAAAAATTAAGCTATTGAAAGCTGCTCTTTTAATTTTGTCAAACCTATAATTTAACTCTTATACAACAAATATTCAATTGGATCATTTGATGTCCTTAATCACTCTGGTGGCTCTTTTCTTTGAATATCCTTTGAAACTGTGGTACCCAAAACAGAACATTATTTTACATTTTCAGATAGGATGTGACCAGGGATGAATTTACAAACTATATTACCTTCTTATTCCTAGAATTTATACCTCTCAATGAAGTCAGACATATCAGGCTTTTGGGTACCGTGACACAGTACTGACTCAGTATTGAGTTTTCAATCCACTAAAAATCCTAGACCTTTTTGAGAAAAAATTCCAATCATTTTACCCCATGTTATACTTCTGATGTTAATTACTTAACCCTTAGTATATGACTATTCAATTAATCCAATTAAATTTTCTTTTACATTTTTTCCAATTTTCTACCTGTTAAATCTTTATTGGATGTAGACTTTGTCTACAATCTCTCCTATTTGAGTAATTCAAAAGTTCAAAAAGCATACTACTGATTGTATTATCTAAGCTCTTGATTACAATAATGTAAATAGTAAAAATCTCTGACGCCCTCCTTACAGACCTCATTTCAGGCTTTCATCAATCATTTGAGTTCTGCCATTTTACCAGTCCTGGATCTATTTAACTGCAATGTATCCTAGCAGATTAGATCTAAGCTGCATTTATCTACTATGTCAACGAAAAATGAATTAAATACTTTGTCACATGTTTCACCTAATTCAGATAAATTTTATCTATGGAATTCCCTGAGCTGTCAGGTTAGGTAATATTGTCAAAAAAGGAAATAAAGCTTCTCTAGCATGACCTATTCTTTTTTTTTTTAAAACCCTTACCTTCCATCTTGGAGTCAATACTGTGTATTAGCTCCAAGGCAAAAGAGTGGTAAGGGCTAGGCAATGGAGGTTAAGTGACTTGCCCAGGGTCACACAGCTGGGAAGTATCTGAGGTCAGATTTGAACCCAGGACCTCCTGTCTCTACGTCTAGCTCTCAATCCACTGAGCTACCCAGCTGCCCCCCAGCATGGCCTATTCTTGATAAATTCTTGAAAACTTTTTGTCATTAAAGCTTTCTTTTCCAGAAATTCAATCTCTTTTTAATAATATGATATAGGATTTTTCAAACCAAGTAAGTTTCATAGTTCAAGATTCTGTAGATTCTTCCCTATTCCTCTCGTTATTTTTAAAAATCAAAATTTAATTTGCCATTCACCAGTCTGATGGTACTTTTCCTGGCCTATACAGTCTTTCAAGTACCAAAAATAGTGGTTCAATTATCATATCCACTAATTCTTTCAGTAGCCACAGATGCAGTTCACCTGTTCAAGTGACATGGCTTGAATTCATCAAGAGCACTCTTATTATCTCCTTAAATATTTGTGGTAGTAACTCCAATTTAGTTTTCAGTGACATATATTTTGTATTTCATATGTCTAGTAGTTTAACATGAAATGGCCACTAATATGCACACCAAGAGCTATTATTATAGCTTTAGGATGTGCTATATTTATTCATTCCCTTCTGACATTTCTGTTCTGCCCTTTCCAATCCAGAGGCCTTTTTGCTTTTGCAGAGAAAAAAAAGGTGTAAAAGAAAAATTAAGTGACCTTTCCTTCCCTTTTTCATCACTTAACATTGCCCCATCCACTTGAAGCAATGGTTTTATCCTTCCTTTGTTCCCCTAGTCTTCCCTAATAAATCAACAGGAAAAACAGAAACTTTGTTGTTGTTCTTAGCTTTTCTCACCAATTTTAGCTCATATGAGCTTTAGCACTTCTAACAGGGCTATTCCACTTTCATGTCCATCTTCTGTTATTTGTTCTTGCTTCTACTTATTGTATGTGTCTTTTTTTTTCATTTCTGAGTTTTCTGAGGATCTGAACTGTTTTCTTCAGGTAATTCCCATTTTTCTTCCTAATAAGAATGTTTTTGTTCTTTAAGTCTTTAGAATTTCATTCTTGAGAACATTGGTACCTCTAAGATAACTTCTCTTTTAAAATTTTAAGCTATGGGTTCCTACCTAAATTACTAACATAACCCAGACTATGTCTGGTTTTGATCTTCTCTATAACAACAAATTCAAGGAAGGAGTGATCATTCCCAATTCTTCGCCAAAATTTACATCTTTTCTACCTCCGAAATCAATTCCTCTCTAATTCCTCAAATCCAAAGCAGAAATTCTCTTTTTAATTTTTTCTACATTGTTAAAGGATGAAATTTTCAGTTAGGAAAATCAAGAAATTATTAGCTGCTTCTATTTTGGTAGGGAGAGGAAGGGAAAAGGGATAGCAGAAGCTATAGAATATATTTTGATGGTTGAAATCCCCATCACTTCTACATCACGTTTCTAGAGCAGAGTTTCTTAACCCTTTTTTGTATCGTGGATACTTTTGGCTTTTTGGTAAAACCTATAGAACCTCTCTCAGAATATTTTTTAATCATGGTTGAATAAAATGCTAACTTTTAGGTAGAGGATAGTGTAAAAAAGATGTATTTTCCCCATCAAAATTAATGGCAACTTGAAATATAGCTAAGGGGTAGTAAGCTTCTGATCTCTGCCTTGAAATCTTCATCAAGTTCTGTTTTTTCCTGTCCTAGTGGCCTGTAGAATACTCTAATGACGCGACCATTTCTGTTGTCCCATCTGTTAATCATTAATGATGATTGACATGCAAAAAAGTAACATATGTTATATTCCAAGCTTTCTAACTTTACAAACTTGATAGACCAGGGTGTCAGAATTATGTTTTAGAGGAGATGTAGCCTTTTATCACAAAGATTTTATGATCATAGACTCCATCTAATAAGAGAAAATTGATCTTAGAAGGTAAAGTTGAGCCAAATGTATGTATAATACTCCTGACATCCAATGTAAGGCAGACGGTGATATAGAACTGACACTAAATGGATTCTTCTTTCACCTTACCAGATAATGGCTTCTCCAAAGAGACACAGAGTAATATAGAGACGATCTCCAGGGAAATAATACAATGAAATTATACTCCACTCATTCTCTGGTTCACTACAGTTTAAGCAGCCTTCTCAAATTAAAAGGCTAGCAGAAGTCAGTTTTTAACTAATGGTACAAACCCTTCTCCTTTTTCTCCTCTAATTCTATAACATCCACAAATACTCATAATGGTAGCAGAAATATCACCCAAGTTCAGGAAAGTCTAAATAACTCCATATGAAGACTATCAGAATTAGAGTCTCCCTGCTACCTATTCAGAGGATCAATATAAAAGACTTCATCAAGAACCAAAATAATAAAAAGGAGATGAGCTACTTATTTAATGGAGCAAGGGATGTCAAGCAGACAGCTGGAACAGTTCACTGATATCCAAGAAAATATTAAAGACCTAGAGAAAGGACTCCAGAATGGCAGATGGATTCTCTGCAGAGGATGTGTTAGGACATGGACAAGAATCATAAAAGACAAGATTATATGCTATAAGCATTTGGTGGCAGGGATGCTCCTACAGATTAAATGATGATCCCATCAAAATGTGAGTGAATAGACCTGAAAAACTAGCCAGTGATATTATTTTAATATTATATATGAATGAAAAAGAAAAATTATTTGTTTTAACATAATAATAAATCATCACATATATCCCATGTGCCTCAGTTTTCTCATGTGTAAAATAAGGTCATTATAGTTCTAAATGATCCTATTAAATAGCTTTAGGTTACCAACTAATGATGATATATTTTTCAAAATATCAAACATAGGGACATGACAATCTATATTATTGATATTTATCAAGTCCTTGACTTTGAAATAATCTCTCCTTAGGGTCTGTAATTTAAATTTTATTTGGTCAGTTTATTAAAATATAGTCTCCAATTTTTTTTTACCACATTGCTATTGATTAGAATTTTGACTTCCTGTTTGGGCTTTCAATTGATGAAAGAAGTTTTACACGCAAATCCTTAAAATTTCAGAACTTCAACATCCGTTTGTCCAACTCTTTCATCAGGAAACTAAGGCTGAGTAAGGGATATAACACGATTGATTTCTAAACTTGGTGTCAGAAACAGAATTTAAATCCTGGCTTTGGTTACTTAATTCATGTATTACCTTGGCTAAACCACTTAATGTATTGTCATTTGTAAAACATGTGGGGGTTGGAGTGGGGAGAAAGGATTAAACAAGATGATATCTGAAGTCCCTTCCAATTTTGAATTTAGGATATATGATTCAGCAAGTGACTTTCTGAAGGTCATATAGTTTCTTGGTGATAGAAGTGAAACTACTAACTCAGTCCATGGCTTTTGCCAGGCAGTTTTACCATCCTTCAGTACAACTAAAACATCAGCATTGATCATAAGGAAGTGACAGCACAGAAAGGATTTAGGCATGAAGCAATCAGTGAAAGGACTGCTGAATCATGAGAAAATTGGTACACAGTCCATAAAGCAACAGAGACATTGGAGAAAATGAAATAAAATTAGCTGTTGCTGTCTAATTTTGGCTCATTTGACTCATCCTTGAATAAATGGTTCTATCAGCGAATCACCACCACCTGCTTTGGCAGGGTTGAAATCCTCCTTTCCATAAGGAGAGGCATTCAGTGTCTGTCCCATAATAGACCCCTTGAACATAAAATGCCCCCATCCCAGTACTCAAGCTATCAGGCCATGTACTCTCACTGAGTCCACTGTAGGGTTAGAGGAAGCATTATCAGTCATCCTTCCTTCAGCGCTAAGGAAGATGTGTTCCTAGGACCTTAGGGTGAACAAAAGAAAGAGCTCTGATTGCCAAAAAAATTGACCTGATATTACGATAATTTCACATATATGTATGACATATATGCATGTACCCATACTTATGTATATACACATATATACACCTGAAATCATATATGTATATATTTCCATTCACACAAAATGGACTGTAATCTCATATTAGTATCTTTAAGGCAATAGGTATTTTATATGTGTGTGTATTATACACTCACAAATATATATGGGTATGAAACATACACATATACATAAAAAATGTCTGTGTGAATTATCACTATAAATATGATGTGCAACCTTGATATGAATAAAGGGTTAGTCTCATAATCATAAGCCCTGGATTTAAGTTCTTCCTCTTGATTTATACTGGTTGTGTGACAGATAAATAATTTAATTATCTTTGTTCCCCCAATGAACTCTCGAAGAACATAAATAATGGAGGTGTTGAGCCACATTGGTAGAGAGATTTCCTTCTTGGGAACCAATTAAATTATTGGTCCTGTTTAAAAAAAAAAGTCATTGAAAAACTGTCGATTCAAGTAGGAATCCATTGCATATTCCCCAAGGAAAAAGGAACATTTAAAGCATTTAAAAATAACTTTTCACAAATATTTATTTATTCTTCTGAACCAAAGAAATATCCCAGAACTAAAGGCAATATTCATAATCCTGCGTATGTGTCTGAACAAACTCTTTCTGTTAATCTACAAGACACGGGAAGTGTAAAATTTGTGCCATTGTAGATAGACTCAACTTGTAGAACAATAATGAAAAAGACAGAGATTTTCTCAGTAGTAGTGTCTAAAAGGTAAACTATCTCTTTCCATGGGCTTAAAGACATGAACTTATCATAGATCTGCCTCTTCCTCCTTTTTCACTGTGGTCTGAAGCTGGTGGCATCTTTGGCAGACCAGAGGAAGCAGTTTCCTCAAGCCCCTGTTGAATACCTCACTTCTTAAGCCTGGAATACTTCCCAATTATACATCTGCCATTCTCACTGAAGCCAGAGAGTTCGTTGGCTGTTGGAATGAGCTGAAACCAAGGCAGAAGACTGAGCAGAAAGGTCTCCAACTATTCTCAGCTTCATAGCAGCAATGGGGGACTACCTCTCCTCTCCCTCTCTCAATCTACCTTCTAAACAAATCTGTTTGCTGGGGAGAAAATGGCAAAGAAAATAGCCAGTCTATGTATGTATATAGTGTGTATGTATTTATTATGTGTATGTATTCTTCAGCCCCTCCTCAGATGGCACATTTGCAACAAAAGGCTTCATTGTCTATAAACAAATTTGCTTTTCCTCTTTGCTTCCTTTCTGACCCTTCCAAACTCCTATTCTTTCTTGCCACCTCCTTTCCTATTCCCTGTGTCTCAATGTTGTTGTCTCCAATGATCAGGAGTTCATCTGGGGCAATTGTTCTGAAGTGACAAATGTGACTGCCAGACAAACAGAAGACCTCATTTTCCAGGAGACTCAGAAATGCTCTGAGGGATTCTGCCAGGTTCTTTAACTTATCCCTGAGGGGCCATCATCACTTTAAAAGTAAGTAAGCTTTCAGAGCCTCCCTGTGCCCTGGAGATGCTATTGAATGGACTGCTAAAGTCTCTCCTCTCCCCACAGGGCCAGATTCAGTCACCACCAGAAAGTGGTTTTCTCTGACCCTCCCTAACTCTGTCCCCTCTCTCTGCCCCCTCTGAAAGTCATCTTTCTTCCGATTCCTCATAACACTTTTCTCGTGCCTCTTCTTTGTACTTCTTCATGACAATATGCCACTCCTTGAGACTCAGCTCTCTGTGTTTTGCTTATTTTTTTTTTTTGGCTTTTCTTCATAGCCTCAGGCTCAGTAGAGTGGTTGGCACATAGTAAGCCCTTAAATGAGCTGAACCAAGAGAACATTCTATACAGTAAGAGAAATATTATTTGAAGAATGACTTGTGTATATCCACCTCCAGAGGGAAAAACAAATGGATATAATAGAAACAGAGCAAGACATGGTTTTATAGAGAAATGTATCTTTTTGTTAAATGATGCTTCCTCTAGTTTGGGGAGGGGAGATATCTGGGAATTTTAATGTAACAAACAAATTAAATAAATGCTTATTGACTGACTAATGTATTTCACACTTCCATGAATCACAGTTAGTTGCAGAATACTATTTAGGGAAGACCAACTGGGCTTTGCTAAAGGAAGGAAGGGGATTGCAATTCCATTGCAATATTTGATTTTCTAGAGGCACACTGTGTATTATCAACAAGAAGAACAAAAGGGCTGTGTTTAGGTTTTTGATACTATGTACCAAAGGGGAGGAAAGACCATTTTCCCCGAGATGATACTATGTACCACCACTATGTACCAAAGAGGAAGAAAGGAACATTTTCTTCAAGATGATGGGTAGATGGGGAATGGGTCTATTAGAGAGACCAGTTTGCCCTGGACAGAGTGCCTGAATTTCCTAGAAAGCCTCAGGATGACCATTAGGGCTGTGTGTGTGTGTGTGTGTGTGTGTGTGTGTGTGTGTGTGCGCGCGTGCGCGCGCATCCTTGTCTCCCTCTGTCTGTGTCCTTGTGTGTGCCATGACCACTTTCTACCCTTAGAGAGGTGGCTCTAGGAACCTCCCTTTGCTGGGGTTGAGGTACACTTCTCTGGACCTCATTCTGTTCAAGAAAAAATGATACTTCAGGAAAGGGGAGGCAGAACCACTGGACAGACCCAGAACAAGCCATATTCGTTTAGATCTGGGGGAAGGGAAAGTAGTTCCTCCAAGCAAACCCCTTTCTTACCCCCGTTTTGTCCCCGTGCCAGAATTGCTTGTTGATTTTCTCCTTCGTGGTGATCTGGGCAGTCTCATCTATTCCATCAGGAGTTTTCTGAGAGAAGGGCAAGCATGAGTGTCTACGTGTGTCCAGGTACGCATCTCTCTCTTTGTCCCTCCGCGCCTAGCATAATACTATGGAAAGGCACGTTTTTTTCGGGTGAATTGTGTTGAAAGGCGACCTTCCCAGAAAGCAAGCTGATTTTTCCAATATGACATTGCTGACTTAGGCATGGCTTTTCATGTTGTAACAGACTGTAAATGCTGGCTTGGCTTTCCTACTTCTGTCATGCAGCCAATGACACGCTTTGAAGGACCCCGCAGCCCCGCGAGTTCGTGAATATGTGCTGAGTTCATGGCGTAATTACCACCTTGGCAAAGGCCCAGTATTTTGTCAAGGCCATTCAGTGACTGGCTGCCTGGGCCTCAGGTGGAGGGCAGTAACCTTGCCTTGCCAGATCCCTGGGATGTCTCCTTTCATTAGCTTCAGGTTTTGCTGGGAGCTTTATGACATCCATAAGGAATGGGGAAACCCCTGGTTGTGAACTCATAGCTGGGTCCCTACAGTCCCTCTTCTTTCCCTCTTTCTCCCTCTCTCCAAAGCAGGCTTTAGAAATGTAAACGGATGTAAGAGGAATTATGCTCCAGGCTTGTTCCTCATAAAAGAACAGCTTTTAATTAAATTAGGAAAAAAAAAAAAATCCTGCCACAGGCAACACTTAAACTGACAAGAAATGCATTCTGTTAATCTTTGCAGAAGGGCACTGTACACTACACTTAATTTAATTAGGTGGAGAAAAGGCCTGCTCTGGTCCTAGGGGGTTTAACAATGTCCTTTTAAACTGAGGACACAGCATTTAGATGAAGCCAGTTTAATATCAGGCAATACATTGCTAAACAGTAATTTAAATATATTACTTGCTATTATTAAATCATACCTTGTTGCAACTTCTCACTCCATGAAATGACTCTCATTTCACAAGGAAATTTAACCCACAACAGGCCTCCTGGCCCCCTCCCAGTAATTTATTGACTTTGAAAGCGTTAAATAATTAGGACCAGGCTCCCTGGAAAACAACTGCACTGGGGAAATATGTGTTAAGCTTATATGGCAATAGATACTATATGCGGATTAATTTTCAATTCTGTTGCAACTTTTATATTAAAAATAAATACACACTGAGTAGTAGGTTATTTTCTGATGGCACCCCTGAATCAGAGTGACAAAATTGAATGAGGGGAAAGCATTCTCCTTTTTTTGAAAGAAAGTAGATTTTGGGGGGAACTTCAAGTCATTCCTTGACACTTTAAACTTCTCTCAACATGTGTAGGAGAAAAACTTATTAACAAGCATCCCAGGTCAGTGTTGAAAAAGATCCTTTGGTTCATAGTAGATAGCCATTATTTTTACCAGTGCTTCCTACTTTCTCTGTAGCAAACATGTGGAGCAATTTCTTTTAAAACAGAAGTCCAGATATAAGTTTACCTGCCCAAGTTTCAATTAAGTCATTCTAAAATATAATCAGAGGTTAAATCTTAGCACCATGTTCTTTCCATTTTGTAATATGCTCTTCTGAAAAATTAGACACCTTGCTGTAAATCCTACCCTCGTGCATATACCAGGATGCTCATGTTGGAGAAAGGACACTAAATCCCAGGGCACTGACTCTAAACTGGACTCACAGGCTCTGATTTTCAGCTGTCAGACCATTCCCAAAATGTAGCACAAAGGTTCTGACCGTAATCCTGATACTCTCACACATCTGCTGCCCATATCCAAGTCCCAAAGCACAACTAGAAAGGTTGCCTAACTACGCCTTTGATGACTACTTCTCAGAATCATAAAATATATATAAAAGGAATCCCTGCTATAATATTACTCACAAAAGTGGCCATTCAGTTTCTCCTTGAAAATCCACCACCTTGCAAGTCTTTTGGATGGCTCTAAATATTAAGGGCAGCTAAGTATCACTGCTTGGAGTTAAAATCTGGCCTTAGACACTAGTTCTGTGACCCTGGGCTAGTCATTTAATCTTGTTTACCTTGGTTTCCTCCTCTGTAAAATGAGCTAGAGAAGGAAATGGCCAACCAGGCTACTATCTTTGAAAAGAAAGCACCAATAGAGGTCAAGAAAAGTTGGAAATGACTTTAAAATGATTAATTATTAGGAAGTTGTTTCATTTTTTTCCTCCAAATATCCAGTCTACATTCTCCACTTTTGTTACTATTATTCATTTTTCTTGGTTCTACATTCTGAAGACAAATAAAATAAATCTCATCCTTCCACATTACAGCTTTTCAATTACATAAAACCAACTTTCATGTTTCCCATGAATTTTCTCTTCTTCAAGCTCAAAGTGCCCAGGTCCTTCATATTTTCACTTGTCAGGGGCCCCTTAGCCTTTGCCATTCTAATTTTTCTCCTTTGGAAACTTTCCAGAATATCAATGCTCCTCCTACACTGTATTGCATAGAAATAAATATGGTAGGAAACAGCTAGGTGACTCATTGGACTGAAAGCCAAGCCTGGAGATGGGAGATCTCAGATTCAAATCTATCCTCAGACTCTTCTTAGGTGTGTGACCCTGGGAAAGTCACTTGACCCCCATTGCCTAGCCCTTACTATTCTTCTGCCTTAGAATCAATAAACAGTATTGATTTTAAGAAGGAAGGTAAGGGTTTAAAAAATAAAATTTAAAAATAAATGAATAAATATGGTACTCTAGATTCTATATGATAAGGGCAGAAAACAATGGAACCATTATTTTCTTATTCTTGGAAGCTCTGTGTTTTTTTAAGTAATTCTTACTTATTATTTTGCAATAAAAATTTGCTTACTGATATTGACTCTATGCCAAAAGTAAAATGCATTTAGGTAGAGTGTGGAGGACTCCATTATATCATGGTCACATGACTAGAAATCACTGAAATATATCCAGCTTGAGGACAAAAAAGAATTTGTCAGTAGGTATGGTCTTGAGGCTGATTTTCATTTGTATAAATTCATAAAATATCATTGATTCGAATAACAAGTCAATGTTACCACACAAGGGAAAAGAACACTAAGGGACTAAAGGTTGTCTGATCTCTAAGTATGATAGTTTAAGAAATTTTTAGAACATATAACCACCAGGATAAACTTGGGGAAAGTCCAGTATTGAACCATTTTTGCTGAACAAGGCCTGGTTACTGTCCATCAAAGTCTCTTGGTGATTAAATGAGGTATTGTTGTGTTCTTTTTTTTCCATTTTTGGACAGCTCATTTCAAGAAGGACACAAGAAAGCTACCTTATCTACAATAAAGTAACCAGGAAAATTAAGACAACAAAATTATGCCATATACATACATATATATGACTTAATATATTTTATTATTTATGTAAATATTTTAAGTATATTAATTATAGGACAATAGATATTTACTCTGGAAAATAAAAGAACTAGGGCCATGGAAGAATAGAAGAATATATGGCACACATGCTGGAAGGGGCTGCTCCCTTCCCCCATCCACTCATGTCTGAGGACATTTCTCCCATCAACCAACCCTCTACCCAGCAGCCCAATGGGAGCTGTCTGGGGTTAGAGGGTGGCTCACATGCAGCATGAGGGTTGTGATTTGGGTATTAGGTCTCTAAAATTTTCTCCATCACTGAACTAGGCTAACATGCTCGCATCCTCTCCTCTTCTCAGTTATTTGGAGAGGTATTCTATGGAAGACAGGGGCTATTTGTTCTCCCTGGTCCTAGAAGATAGAAATTGCAGAAAGCCTGATTTTGGCTCAATGTAAAGAGAAACTTCCTAAAAATTATGAACTACCCCAAAGTGAGACAGGCCATCTCAGGCAGTAATGAGTTCCCAGTTACTAAAGGTCCTTCTCTGCAGGACCTTTATATAAAAATGCAATAGTTAGTTTAACAATCTGCTGAAGATGGTTGATGAAAGATGCCCTGAAGTAGGGATGACATCTGATGATAATTAGACAAGTCATTTGGGTCTGAGGGAGAAAAAAGTCATTCCCCTGGTCAAAGAGTATGCAAAGTTATAATAAGTATCCATGAAAGATATGAACCAGACATGAAGCCAGATTAATATCTTAGGAACACTGAATCTAGGAGATAAGGCAGAATTGGGAAGCTGAAACCATAATATGGTTTCAAATCAGAAGGTCTATAGGAAAATCAAATGGCTACATGTGAGTTCTGTATTTCCATCTTGCTTTGTCATATTTGTGACTGGGTAGAAGCATTATGCTCTTTTCTGAATCAGCTGTACTAGGGAAACTATAGACTATGACACTATGCCCCTGCCTTGATCCCTAAATGCATCCCCACTATTGTGATTTAGTAAACTAGCAATGGTGAAGAGCCTCTGCTAGCTCTAGGGCAAACATGTTGTAAGTTGCTCCCATAAATATGTTTTCCATTTCTTATGTCATTATAGTTTCCCCAAGTATTCTCTTTTCATCTCCCCTTTCCAAAGAGCCATTTCATTTAACAAACAGTATTTTTAAGCAAGGTAAAAAATTTAACACAACTGATCAATATAATGAAAAGTCCAAAAATATGTGCAATGTTTAACGTTTGTCGACATCTCACTTTTGTGGAGAGAGGGGTTGGGATTTCTGTCATTTCTCCTCATTTGAGTCCTGCTTGATCTTCACAATTTGTTTAGATGCACTTTGATTTTTGGTGAGGAATTATTTACATTGTAGGTATCAAAAGTTAACATTAATCTGTATCTTCAAACCTCCAAAAATCCTTTTGACTTTAAAGCTCAAACAGTATGATTTTAGGACTGAAGCTCAAGCTGTCTCTACCCAAGGCTATGTTGGGTCCTCTTTTCTTTTGTCTAGATATAAAATCTGTGGAGATCGGAGAACTGCTCTCTATTTAACTATAAAATAGGACTTGATTGAATGAAATCAACTAGGCAGCTGCCTTTTTAGAGTGCTTTGTGTAGCTATATAGAGGAAGGAAGAAGGCCACACATCTGAGTGACTTGATGTCCAGAAGATTGGCCAGTTCTAGCCTCTTGAACTCATTTTCACTGTGGCTGTTGTCCAGTGCAAAATCTATTAGCATATGCTGAGGAGGGACTGGACAATTACATTGTGTAGAACATATTTTAGGGGGACATGAAATAAAGCTCTTTTTTTTCTTTTTTCTCCCCAAGTTTAGGAGCTCAGCTACTCTCACCCAGGTCTCTGTCTGGCAGTGGACTCAACTGCTGGGCTGGGATAGGGAATTCACTGGATAGTTTAGAAATCTCCAGTGGTCTTTTAATGAAATAATATCATATAACTAAAAATAGAACCTCCAGAGAATTTCACTGGGCATATAGTAGGTCATAGTGTATATTGCCTCTTGGTTCTGCTTCCTTCACTTTGTTCAAATAGATCTTTCTATGATTCTCTCTATTCATCACACACATTGTTTCTTATAGCACAGTAATATTCCATTACACTTATGTACCACAATTTGTCTAACTATTGTTCCAATTCATAGGCATCTAATTCTTGAGTTCCTTCACACAAAAGTTAAGCAAATTTCTCCAATATAATGACTGCTTATCATGGAGTACACAATGATTCTTGCCCATAGCCAGTGCTTTACAAGAGGAGAGTTGTTTCAACTTTAATAGAGTTATCTATCATTGTTCAGTTTTGTCCAGCTTTTCCTGATCTCATGGACCATACTGTCCATGAGCATTTTCTTGATAAAGATGCTGCAGTGGTTTTCCATTTCTATTCCCAGTGGGGTAAGGCAAACAGAGCTAAAGTGACTTGCCCAAGGTCACACAGCTAGGAAGAGTCTAGGGCCACATTTGAACTCAAATTTCCCTGACTCCAGGCCCAGCACTCTATCCACTGAGTCATGTAGTCTCCTCTTAGATCCATCTGTCTTCCTATAATTGACAATGCAGTGGAGTTCTTCTTTTCCATAAGCTCTACCACTGGATTCTGTAAGACAGAGGAATTTTGTATTGATAGAGTAATTAAAACTGAATCTGCAAAATAAGAAGATAAGATCTTGGCACAAGTTAAAACCCCAAGGAAATTATGGTGAATAACTTAAATATATGGAACTCCATCTCAATCCATTTGCCAAAAGCAGCAGAACAAGTAGTCTTAAAAACTTTGTTCCCAAGTCCAAATATAGAGATCCCTTCCTCATCTTCCTATGGGTATAGTTAACTATGGACTGTCCCTCTCAAATCCCAACATAAGTGACTGATAATAATTCTATGAATCAATCCATTCATGCAAAACAAAAGGATGCCTGATTATGGAATGGGGTGAGGAAAAAGTTAGAAGATAGAGACAGCACAGACTAGATGAGTGGGGCAGAGAATTTCCCATTTAAAAGAATGAAGAAAGGAAACCTAGTTAGGAGTAGTTTTTTTTTGGATCTCTCACACCCAGTTGTTCCTCCTCAATTCTCACAAAAATGGGACATCTCTGACTTTCTCATTATGCCTCCACTTCTATCTTCCCTGGTCATCCCCAACTTCCTTTCAGCTTCATACTGTGTAGTCTTCCCACATTCTGTTGTTAGCTACTTGAGAGTAATGACTGCGTTTTTTTGTTTTTTTTTCATATTTGTATCTCTAGCACTTAACAGAGGGCCCTGCACATAGTATGCATTTAACAAACTTTCGTTGACTGACTAGTCAGGGATCTAGGCTGGACACATCCCAGTGAAAGGAATTTAAGGATGCTAACTTCAAAAGGGTCTGCAGAAGGTTTGGAAGAGGAAAGCACAAAACAAAAAGAGAATTACCTTAGTGACAAAGGAGTGACAATAAAGAAAGACTGAAAGTAGACAATCAATCTAATTTACAAGATACATAGATAAACTACAGAGAAGGAAAGAAGAATCTCAATGAGAAGTCAGAGCATTGGAAACAAATATTATATAATTAAAGGAAATGAATCAAAATTCCCTGATCAAAGATTTATTCCACAGATTCTTAACATGTTAGAACAAAAAACAAGAAATTTCTAAATGGTTCAAGAAAGAAATATTGTTATAAAATGATATTAAGAATGAAATTAGGTGAGTAACTAGAGATCTCTGCACAATTCAATAAAGATGAAAGCAGAACTTGAACGATATGATGAATTTTGAGCTCATCTCCAAGGAATTGTACTACCTGAGAAAATACTCCCTGATGTTGCACAGCTCTCAGTAGACAAACTTCTATCTCTGACCTTCTAAATTTGCACAAGGGATGGATCCATCAGGACAATTACATTCTACACTGAATCAGATACCAATAGCATCAATCCAAGTGAAATTGCCCATGGCCCTTTGGCTACTCCTCCCCACCTTACCACCCAGCCCTACCTTCTACTTCTCTTTCCCCTCATTTTGGGACTATAGCATAGACCTTTCAGGGATAGACTGTGCTCCAGGCCATCAGCAGTCAGTAAGTAAGCCTCACATACACTTTTCATTTTAAGGGGTGAAAGAGTAAACAACACAGAGCAAATAGCCATTGATGATTATTAGATACATTTTTTCTCTCCCTAAACATACACCGTTCCAAAATTCCCCATTTCAGTCAAGGGAATCTTCCAGATTAAAACTTCAATGTCATTCTCAACTCATCACTTTTCTTCATACCACTCAGCCTATCAGTTTCCAAGACTTATTTCTACCTCCACAACATCTTTTTCATTGATCTTCTTTTCTCCACCCAAAGAGTAACTTCTTCAATTGTTCATCATTTCAAAACTAAACTGTTGAAATGGCATTTTAATTGGTCTCACTGCTTCAAAGCTCTCCCTTCTCCAACCATCTTCTGCATAGTAGCCAAAATGATTTTTTTGAACAATAGATGATGATCATTTGTATACATACTCAAACTCCAGTAGCTCCCTATTATAAGATCAACTATCATTTCATTTTCATCTCATTCTATTTTTTTACTTTTTGTATTAATTGTTTAATGCCTATAATTATTAGTATAGTAATATGTTTTGGGGGATAGGAACTGTCATTTCTTTGGTACATGGAATTCCTAAATGAATAAACTCCATCTATCAATGCCTTCTACCCCTGAGTGAGTTAGAAATTGTTCCATGTAGAACAGAGTTTTAAATGACTTATCTAGAGTTACACAGTGTGTCAGAGATGGAACTTGAACTCAGATCTTTCTGGCTCCAGATGATATCTCTCAATGTATTATTCCCATTTGCTCTAATCTGTCAGTCAGTCAGTATTTGTTTGTTTATTTGTCTATTTATTTATTTTTAAGCCCTTGCCTTTTGTCTTAAAATTGATACCAAGTATTAATTCCAAGGGAGAAGAACAGTAAGGGCTAGGCAATTGGAGTTAAATGACTTGCCCAAAGCCACACCTCTAGGAATTATCTGATCCTACAATCTTTCATCTCCATGCCTGGCTCTCTGTCCACTGAGCCACCTAGCTGCCTATCAATACATATTTATTAAGTGTTTACTATATGCTAGGCATTATGCTAAGTACTGGTAATAAATAGAAACACAAATGTGTAATTCCTGCTTTAAAGGAGTTAACATTCTATTTGGGGAAATGTGAAAATAATGACTATACAATATAGAAAGATAGTAGATGGAAGGAATCTCAAAGAGAAGGCACTAATAGTAGGGGGAAGCAGCAAAGAAGAGATGGGAAAGGGGTCTTTCAGAAGATGTGATTGGAACTGAGACTTGATGAAGAGAGACAACATTCCATTATGGGGTATGTGTAGTAAAGAAGTACAAGGTATGGAAGAAAAGAATGTTATGTGGGATCAATAGCAAAAAGACCAGCATGGTTGGATCACTGAATCCATAGAAAGGAAGAAAGTATAAGACCAGAAGAACAGAATGGGGACAGATTGGAAAGAGGACCTTTAATGAGCGAGGATTTTATTTTTGATAATGAAAGTAATAGGCAACTAGGGGGCACACAGGACAGAGGGCTGGATCTGAAGTCAAGGAGGCTTGAGTTTAAAACCAGCTTCGGTCACTTATTAGCTGTTTGATCTTGTCACCTAATCTCTGTCTGATTCAGTTTCCTTATTTGTAAAATGGGGATAATAATACCATCTATCTCACAGTTATGATAATAAAATTAAATAATATTTGTAAGTCACTTTTCAAACCTTCCAGTGTTTATGTAAATGCTCTTTATAGAGGAAATGGGGTATGACATAGCCAAATCTATACTGTAGGAAAACCATTTTGACAGCTATGTGCATGATGGACTAGAGTAGGGAGAGATGTAAGGCAGAAAGACCAACTAGTATGCTGTTGCAGTCATACAAATATAAGTTAATGAGAGCCTGAAACAGAACTGGAGAGAAAAGAGCATATATGAGAGATGTTAATAAGGTAAAAACAAAAAGACTTGGCAATAGATTGGATATGTGTAGTCAGTACAAATATAAAGGAAATGGTAAAATGGAGGCTGTGAACCTATGTTGCTGAGAAGATGGTGATACTCTAGAGAAGTAGCAGGAAAATTTGGAAAAGAGGAAGATTTGAGAGGAAAGTCACTGAGAACTATTGGACACATTTAATTTGAGAAGTCCATAAGATGTTCAGTTCAATATTTCCCAAAGGTAGAAATCTTAGTAGTAGAGAACTAGAGGACACAAAAGAGGTAAGGACTAACTTAGACAATTCGAAGAGTCATCATCACAAAGATGATCATTAAACTCATGAAAGCTGATGAGATAACTAAGTGGAAAAGTGTAGAGGTTGAAGAGAAGAGTGCTTGGACAGAACCTTGTAATATAATACTGGTTACTAGCTATGACCTAGAAGACCCAGCAAAACAGATGGAGAAAGAGTGGTAATACTGACAATCTAGAGAGTAGATTCACTTATCTCTCTATCCAAATTAACTTTACCTGAGTATTTATACCCACAAAAATATTAATTCACTAATGAGACAATGTGATTTCTCACCCAAGGTATTAATTTAATTTGTCATTTTTTTCTCTTCCCAGTTTTCTTGACAGTCTTCCTAAAGTTTATACATGCATATTCTCTCTTTGTTTCCTCAATAAGACTGAAACAAGGGTGTGTGTGTTGAGGCAAATGGGGGGGGGGAGTATCAGTGTGTACCTTGTTAAGTCCTAAAAGCATTTAAATATTGACATATCTTGCCTTTTCTCTCCATTTTTTTAAACCTTAATTTTTTTTTCTAAGTTGGTAATTGTGAATGTCAAATGTAGTGCTCCATTCTTTTCTTTTGAAGAAAAAATGAAATATTCAATCTTTTTTTCACTTATTTTTATGTTTGGCCCTAGAAGATTTGATGTTTAAGGGTGCAAATCAATTTCTTTTGCTTTTGGAATTATATCTAATTTTGATTTCTTATGAACATGAAATTTGAAAGCAATATGGATTTTTTTCCTTTTGTATGTAAAGAATTTGTTCCCAGGTTTTTTATATTTGTTGCTTAAAGTTAAAACTTAAAGGCTAATCATGATATTTCTTAGTTAATTAAACTTTGAACTTTTTTCAGTTATCAGTATGTGTATAACTTTAGAAATTATTCTCTTAACTATTACTTTCAATAGTTTGGGGAATTTTTTCATATCATTTCCTAAAGTATGCATTTTAATATTTTTCTTTCATTATTTTTTCTGAAAGAATGATTATCATTATTGTCTCTGTACATTTTACTTTCTTAACTATTGGTTGCCTTGCTCAGAGAGATTTATAGTATCTTTATTATCTTGCTATATTTTGTTTAATTTTATTAATTTTTCTTTCATTGCTACATTTTTAAACCCAAAACTCTATTTCAGTTTATTGTTTTGGTATGGTTTAGCAATGATTGTTCTAAATTCTCTAATTTCTTGTTTGGCTCTGTATTTCTTCTTTGGAAATTCTAACTTCTGGTTCAATTTTTTATAATAATACTTTATTTATTTAAATATTTGTTGCTTTTGGAAATTGCCTTTGCTGTTGTTACAAATATTCCATTAGTATGACTGGGAGAGAAATAGTATTAATTATTGCAATTTTCTTTTTGCCAGGATTTTAAAAGTATATTTCTTTTGCTTTGTAGTATTCATTGTGTTCTAACTTTTCCTTAATGATATAGCTATTTTAATTTTGAGAATGAGAATCTCTTTTGGTTGATTTGTGATGATTCTCCATAATGAGATTTCTTTCTGGTTTTCTGGTTTTCTCTTGCTGCTTGGTATAAAACGTTTACTTTAGCTGGTACATTTAGGACAGTGAGGTGGAGCAGTTGATGGAGAAACTGACCTGGAATAAGAGAGATCTAAGTTTAAATCCATTCTCAGACACTGCCTAACTCTGTGACCTAGCTTCTGTTTGCCTCAATTTCCTCATCTGTAAAATGGGGCTAATTATAGTACCTACTTTGCAGGATTACTGTGATACCAAATAAAATAATAGATGCAAAATACTTAGCACAATACCTAGCACATAGTAATGACTTGTAATAATTAACAGAGAGCCAATCAATGAATGTTATGATCTCAAGTGGTCTCAACTGTTACCAAATGTCAGTCAGTCCTTCTCTAGCTCCTTTTGTCCCATCCCTCTTGCACAAATCCCATCCTTACTATAAATGTGAGCTACTATTAGTATTATTCATATGAAGAAGAATTGTTTTTAGGCATTGCCTTTAACTCAGCCATTTTATGGAGCTCAGTACCTTCCTTCCTATCCCAGATAGCACTAGAAAACACCTAGACTGGTGAACTATTCTCTCTCCAATTTGGTCATTTTCTCATTTCCAGTTCATGAAAGAAGAGTAATTATTAATTTTCTACCTGCTGAGGAACAGGGTAGTATGATTAAATTAACACTGAGGCATGGTAATAGTAATGTGTTCCAACAACCATATGGAACTTGGGCTGCATGATCATGAGACCCCAAGTAGGAACAAAGAATATGGGAGCAGAAGATCCAATGAAATGACTTTTGTTCGGATTTGTTTTTTTTTTCTGTAAAGATTATCTTGGGGGGCATAATTGTTTCTTTTAACATCCTTTTGTTGTAATTATTCTTTTTTTGCTCTTTTATTTATTTATTTATTTATTTATTTTGCTTGATTTTTTATTTTTAGAAAATTTTCCATGGTTACATAATTCATGTTTTTACTTTACCCTTCACCCCCTCAAGCTTCCTCCCCCCCCCATAGCTAATTCACATTTCCACTTGTTTTAACATGTGTGGTCAGTCAAGACTTATTTACATATTATTGATAATTACATTGGTGTGGTCTTTTCGGGTCTACATCCCCAATCATGTCCTTATCAACCCATGTGTTCAAGCAGTTGTTTTTCTTCTGTGTTTCCACTCCTGTAGTTCTTCCTCTGAGTGTGGGTAGCGTTCTTTTCCCAAAATCCCTCAGAATTATCTTGGGTCATTGCATTGCTGCTAGTACAGACGTCCATTACATTCGATTTTACCACAGTGTATCAGTCTCTGTATACAACTTTCTTCTGGCTTGGCTCCTTTCACTCTGCATCAATTCCTGGAGGTCTTTCCAGTTCACATGGAATTCCTCCAGTTTATTATTCCTTTGAGCACAATAGTATTCCATCACCAACATATACCACAATTTGTTCAGCCATTCCCCAATTGAAGGGCATACCCTCTCTTTCCAGTTTTTTGCCACCACAAAGAGCACAACTATAAATATTTTTGTACAAGTCTGTTTATCTATGATCTCTTTGGGGTACAAACCCAGCAATGGTATGGCTGGATCAAAGGGCAGGCATTCTTTTATCGCTCTTTGGGCATAATTCCAAATTACCATCCAGAATGGTTGGATCAATTCACAACTCCACCAGCAGTGCATTAATGTCCCAATTTTGCCACATCCCCTCCAACATTCATTACTCTCCCCTACTATCATTTTAGCCCATCTGCTAGGTGTGAGGTGATACCTCAGAGTTGTTTTGATTTGCATTTCTCTAATTATTAGAGATTTAGAACACTTTCTCATGTGCTTATTGATACTTTTGATTTCTTTATCTGAAAATTGCCTATTCGTGTCCCTTGCCCATTTATCAACTGTTGTAATTATTCTTAATATCTTTTAATGTGCATTTCATGCTGTTTTGAGATGGTGAGCAATAGTTTGAACAGTTTCCCCCCTCTTCCATTTTTGTCAGATCATCTTATACAGTTTTGCTGAACTAATTTTCCTTAAGCAGATATTTGACCATGTGCTCCCCTACTCAGCCAACTCCTGTGGCTTCCTATTGCCCCCATATTAAAAGATAAATACATCTGTTTAGCTTTTAAAAGCCCTGCACCAACTGACCCAAACCTATCTTTCCAACCTTGTACTTCATTCCCTCTCATAACCTCTACAATCCAAACAAACTAGTCTTCTCAACCCTAACTTCAAAACACTCCATCTCCCATCTCTGGGCATTTGACCCAGCCACCCAACAGGTTCAGAATACTCCTTCTCCTTACTGACGCCTTCTAGAGTTCTTCTTTTTCTTTAAAATGTAGCTCAAACTTTATTTTCTATTTGAAGTCTTTCCTTATGCCCCCAACTGCTAATGCAAACCCAACCTGTGCAAGACAGAACTCATTCCTGCTAATCCCTTCCCTTTTGTAATTTAACTATTACTTATCCAGGGCAACACCATCCTCCCAGGCCTTCTGGGACTCTCATTATTGAGTCCTTATTTTCTCTCATCTGTAACCTAATCCAGTCTGTTGCCACATCTTTTCATTTTACCTTGGCAACATTTCTGAAATATATCTCCTCCTCTTCTCTGACACTGTCAAAGCTCTGGTAGGGGTCCTCTTCACCTCATGCCTGGACTATTGCAATATTCTTCAGATCAGTTCCCTGGATTAAGTCTCTCCCCGCTCTAATCCAAGCTCCATTCAGCCACCAAAGTGCTCTTCCTAAAGCCTGGGTCCAAACATAGCCCCCCCAGACACTCAATAAATGCCAGTGGCTTCTTATCACATCAAGGATCAAATACAAATGCCTCTGCTTGATATTTGAAGCCCTTCATAGTCATCTCCTGCCTCTCCAGTTTCCTTGCACTACACCTACAACCATTAACTCTGATCTGGTGTTCTAGCTTCCTTGCTATTCTGTGAACTAGCTAATCTATCTCTCAATTCTGGACATTTTTTTCTAATTGTCTCCCAGGCAGGCGATGCTCATCCTACTCATATTTGTCTACTGGTTTGCCTGGCTCTCTTTAAGTCCTCTTGGTATCCCAGCTTAATTCTCATCCTTGATAAGAAACTATCATCAAATTAAGCATGGTGGTCTTGAGACCACAATGACAATTTCTCCTTTAAAAAGACTGTGGTTTATATAAACTGTTCATGGCAACTTGTTATATAATGAAGTCTGATAGTTTTGAGACCACTATCACAGTCTCTCCTTAAAGAAGGCTGCAAGACTATAAAACATATTCATTGAAAAGTACTGACAATAACATTTTTTTAAGTTGGTACAGCTATGTTCCCCAAGCAATATTTTGGGTAATTCCAGCTTGGTTTTTCTCCTCCCAGATAGCATGCTTCCAAATTAATATTTTATCTATCACCAGCTTGTTTTTTACTCTATGATAACCTCTACACCCAAAATAATATCTTACCTTGATCTCTGATATGCAACTTGGCCGGCTCTAGGGACACCATCCAAAATGGTAGTATGAGAACCTTGTTCTCAGAGGACCACTCTGAAGCATACCTTCCTCTCCAGCAGGAGCATATCTCCCTGCTGTAACACCTCACCTTTCTATAAAATGGACCTGTGGCTCTGTGCTCCTCAGTGCAGCCCTGCCCTTATGTGAGTTCCATTCTATTAATGTTTATGCCTGAACTATCAGATGCCCTTTTTCTCTCTCCTTCCTACCTCTTCCCTATTGTTTGCAACACTCCTTGCAAAGGTCTGACTTCTATTGTTTTATATATTATTCTCAGTACCTGAACTTATTAAGAGGTTGTTTTCCTCATGTCTCTGACTAGTCCAATGGCTTTTCCTTAGACATAAACTGAGTACCAAGACAAGGACTTAACCTGTTGATAACTACACTTACACTAGAGTAGAATAGACTGTGATCCCATTTGTAGAAAGTAAAGATCCGAAGAGGGACTCCCTAATGCCAGAGGACTGTCTCAAAACAATTGGTGCAACAAGAAAGGACTCCAAAACGAAGATTTTCTTAACTTCTTAATTCTAATGTCTTCACTTCTAGTTATTTCCTACTTATCCCATATACAGCTCATTTATACATATTTGTTTTTTGTGTCCAAATTAGACTGTGAGCTCCTTGAAGACAGGTTTTGTCTGTTGCTTCTTTTTATGTCATTAGCACTAAGCACACTGCCTGGTGAGTCCTCCCTCCAAATTACTTCTTTTTGAACTACTTAATCTTTTGTATATATGTATACATACATATATATGCCTATTTGTGCTAATATATGTGCATGTATATGTGTGTATATACACATATTTTTTCCACCATTAGGACATAAGCTCATAGCAAGTAGAGACTTGTTTTATTCATTGTACTTGTAACAACTCTAGAACCTAGTAGAGTGTTTGGCACATAGTAAAGACTTAAATTTTATTTGTTTTTCTAATTTATTTTTATTGGTTGGAGTCCTATTCCATTTAATCTCTTGAGTTCTTTTCTAATTTTATAGATACATAGCATATACCTTATTAAATCTTATGATCCCATTGGGTCACTTGGGAGGTCATGGAATGATTCCAGTTGGACATGCCACCCATAGTCACTTAATTTAAGTATAGACCATTATCTTTTCTCATCTAGGTCTCCATTCATATACCAACCTTTATAATGTTTGGCTATCCACAGTAACTTGTCTCAAATCCTATCTTGAATAATCTTCCTCATAATTAGTCATTATTGGCAGAGTTACTGTAAACCTTATCAAAAGGCTATATTTTCAATGATATAAACCAGTGATGGGCAAACTACAGCCCATGGGCCAGATGCAGCCCTTCTCTTTCATAATCTTTCAGGCATTAATAGGGCTCTGTATTACAAAAAATACAAGAATTTTGTAGTGTATCATTGTTATTTTTAAATAAATTATATTGGCCTGCCTAAAGTTTTTTTCCCTTTCCTTTGGCCCCCCTCTTTAAAAAGTTTGCCCATCACTAATATAAACAATTCTTTTGTAGCTTTATAATGATGACCCCTTCCTAAGAATTCTCCCTTTCTTTATCTGATTTATGTTCCATCCTTTCAGTTTTGTATCTTTATGAGTATATTGGCACATTCTGATAGAAATGACCTCCCCAACTTGCTGAGATCTATCCCGTCACAGAAATCTACCATCATGCCTCATTAATAAACTTCTCCTGAATCTTTTTTCTATAAACCAGGCATTGTAAAAAAAAAGATATGTCAACAACAATGGATAATAGGAAGACCCTTAAAATATAACATTAAATTCTGCCATGCAAATAAACTGATAGTATTCAGTAAAGCTGAAGTATAAGGAATACATATTTCATAAAAAAGGATGAAAATCATCTCTAAATGATCCTAAACATAAAGTGAATAAAACCCTTTCATCAAAGGAAGTCTTTGAAGCCTTTCACTACTAATTCTCCTCGATACCATCTATTGTGCCATTTTCCATTAATGGCCCATTTGTGACAAAATAATGTAAGAGGGTACTTTGTACATTCATCAGTTCAGAAAGTGCAATTTATTTAGGTTACCTAATATATTCAATAGCAGTCAGATAAGAAACAGCTTTGTAGGATAAATGCCTTTCCTTTCCTTTTTCTTTTAGAAGAATCTTTTTACCTCTGAGATTCTGTAGGAAAAAAAAAGAAGACGAAACAAATGACCTGGATTGAACACAGTAAGAATCACAGAACAAAGTGATTCTTTTAAAACAAAAAAAGAGTACAAGTTTCTAGTATCTTTTTCATATTTGTAAAAATTGGACATTAGAGTTTAAAACTATTGCAGAGTCATTGAGCAAAGAAAGTGAAAAAGAAACCAGTAAGGTTTAAAAAGTGCCAGGTTTGTAATTTTTCCCATCCAGAATCAGTTTTAAAATGATGGAAAAGTCATCTGATCCTTTCATTTAGGATTATAAACTTTAGTTCATCAGTTCTTTCCACTAATTGTTCTGGCAAGCATGGATTTGCTGGAATTCTAGGTTTTTCATTATTTTCTATAAAGTTTTATCAATATTTCAAAGTTTCTCATAAATTATAGCTTTAAAATGATTTTAAGATACAATAAAATAATTTAATAAATCAGTCCACATCAAACCTGGGAAAGCTATACTTAGTTAAGCTAGGAAGACACTTCCCAATGAGAGCAAAACCTTGATAGCATCAAGAGAAATGTCTCAATATGTCCATTTTCTCAGCACATCATGCCTTCCCTGGTCTTCCCAAGAGTTACCATCCTATGTCCAGTCCCATACATTTAAATATTTTATACCTTTTTTGTAATTTTATATATTTTCAACTTTTTAATATATTTTATATTTAATTATCTACTCATGTATGGCATACCCCAAATGGAATGGAAACTTCGTGAGAATAAGGACTATTTTCACTTTTGTCTTTGTATATTCATCTAGCTCTGGGCTTGGCTCTTAAAGGCACAATAAGAATTTGTTGAATTGAATTGAAATAAAGAAGGAAACAAATTACAGAATTCCTCTAATCAGAGAAACTTTAGTTGAGATCCTTCACTAGAAGTATTTAATAAGTTATTTTGCAATTAAAGAAACATCTAGTAGTGGACAGGCTCAGCTTCTATTTTTTACTATGGCTACATTTTGATACCTCTCCTCCCCAGTTATGTCCTTAAATGAAAGGGCTGGAATATAGAACTACAGTTCCTGACCCTGTTTACCCACCTTATGCAAATAAATCTTCAAAGACTCCCTCAACACTGTTCTCTATTGGTTTTCCTCTTCTTTTGTTGGACCTCTATTTGCTGGATGCTGCTGCTGCTGCTGCTGCTGCTGCTGATGATGATGATGATGATGATAGCAGCATATAGCATTTTAAGTTTCACAAAGTACTTTCCAAATGTTATCTCATTTGATCCCCATAACATCCATGGGAGTTAAATGTTATTATTCTGCATATTTTTAAATGAGCAAATAAATTTGAGAGGTTAAATGACTTGTCCAGGGTCTGAGGCAAGCTTTGAACTCAGTGATTTATCCACGTGCCACCCAGCATGTGTCCTACCATAAAACAATGGATGTCTCTCTAAGGCTTGACCCTAGCACCCATCTTTTCTATTTCAATACTCTGTCTCTGTCTCTGCCTCTGACTGTCTGGCTACTTCTGTCTTATCTTCCTATCTGTCTGTCTGTCTGTCTGTCTCTCTCTCTCTTTATTTCTCATTGATACCCTCAGCTACTATGTGAAATTTTTCTATACCAGGAACTCAAAAATCTCTATATTCTAGCTCTAATTCCCTCTTGAATTTCAATCCCAATGCTTAATGAGTTTCTCTAACTGAATGTTCCATTGGCATGCCAATCTCTATCTTCCCAAAGGGGTGAGTGTACCAGAGGAGTATAAAGACAGAAACAGAATGGAAATGTCTAGGGACTTATTCTATTGACTGTGGTCACATTCTTTGCTATACAGTAAAGTCCTTTGGGATGTCATCCCTCATTCTCTGGCACAAAACCACTAAGCTACAGCAGAATTTTGTTGGTTATTATCAATGTGACAAGAAATACATGATTTTTCCTTGTTAAAATGTGCTGGTAAAATGCAGCCTCAATCTGGCTAAAGATGTTAGTATGTTTATTTAACTAACAAAACAGCTTTATGTACTCCCTTTGTAAATTAACATCACATTTGCTGAGTACCAGCAAGTACTGAGGAATCTTTAGTATGAAAAAAGTTTTCTTTTGTAGTCAAATTAACTCTTTTCATTTTGAACACAACCTTTCTTTTGGTAGTTTCATTTCCTGAATCCTGGTGACCACTGCTAGTTTGAAGGTGTTAAACAGCTGACCATGATCAGTCTAAAGTTCATGATGTATCCTAAAAAAGTATCACTGAAAAGCATGAGAAGCAACTAGAGATAAGAGAGAGGAACCACAAAGATCATTCTCTGGCCTCCCTCACCTCTCAAAAGCAAACACAATGTCAGGACTGAGAAAAACCATTTAATAAAGAAAGTTAAGCAGAGACACCACCAGAAATGTTTTTCTTCATTCTCAGTCCTCCCTACTTAGCTACACATCAATTTGAATAGCTCGAATCAGTCAAATCAATTTTAGAAAATTTAGGTCCCCAAACTTTGACATATATTGACATATTAATGGGTAGAATTCTGAGAAAACCAAGAGTTCATTATTATTATATTTTAAAGGCAACTACGTGGCTGTGGATAGAGCCATGCACAGGAAAACCTGAGTTCAAATACTGCTAGCTTTGGTCCCCTTGTAAAATCATTTAACCTCTTCTCTTTCAATTTTCCCTTGTAAAATAGAGATAATATCAGCACCTTCTTCAAAGTTTTGATTTAAAATAATATTTTTCATAGAACACTCAAAAGTTTTACAGAGTCCTTTACAAATATTATCTCATTTTCACAACTCATATCTTCACAACAACCGAAGGAAAAAAGAGGTATTATTCTCTCCATTTTACAGAGGAACAGGGAGGTAGACAAAGGTTAAGTGACTTATCCAGAGAGCCACAACTAGTAAGTATCTCAATTCACATTTGAATTCTGGTCTTTCTGATTCCAGTCCCAATACTCTACCCTAGCTTGTGGATCTTGTGAGGACCAAATGAGATAATGGATGTAAAGCATTTTTTGCAAGCTTTGAAGATCCAAGTTAGCTGTGTGGCTGTCTTGTTGTGGTTGTTTGTAGTAATAATTGTGCCATATGACCTTAAATAAATTAATTAATTTCGGGGAGTTTCTCTTTCTTCATCTTTGGCATGGGGACACAAATATGAACAGCCTGGGATGGCTTCAAGGATAAAGTGACAAAAGAGATGTAAAAATGATATGAAATAGTGATTTTTCTACAGATGTAAGGTATTCCTATGATTATTGTGTGGAATTAGAATCTGACCTCATACACCAGGATTCTCTTTGTTTTGTGCTCTGTGACCCCAGCATCAGCTGCTTTTTTTGAATCTACTCCCAGCCTCTGTGGGTAGTTTCTGTTGAAGAAGGGGAGTCATACATGAAATCTCATAAAGCGTTTCCTCTTCCAAATGAGCCTGTAACCTTGTCCTGACCACCCACAGATTTTCCATCTGGAACAACCTCCCAACTGAAGCCCACCTTCCCAATACCACCCTTCCCAGAAAGGGAATGTGGAACTAGGGACCCAGAAAAGGGAGAAATTTTAAAGGGATACTACAAACCTGGAGGTCTAGCAGTTTACTCATTCTCTATTTGATTGGGGAAATGGTTCACTCACTGTGTACCTAAAAGACACAATTTAGCACCAGGAAATTATGAAAACAAGAGCAGGTCTGAACCCTTTGTAATGAGACTTTATGGCATTTCCTGTATTGCATTTAACTTTTCTGTTTCCCAGATGTTCATGTGCAATGTTCTACATTAATGATGAGTTAGTAGTAACTGAGCTTAATTCCAGCATCTGAAAGTTACTGGCTCTTTGATCCCTGGGCAAGTCACTTAACTTCCATTGGCTTCAGTGACTCCATCGGTAAAATGGGGATGATAATAGAGCTTACTGTCAAGGTTGTTGTGAAGACCCAAAGAGATAATTTGTAAAGTGCTCTGCAAACTTTAAAGCATTATATGCTAGCTAGTAATAATAATAGTAGTAATATCTATTAAGAAGTTATTAAGCCATTCCATATCACTGTCTAAAACATGTAAAAGAAGCAAAGTGTCTTTATAACAGTAGAATTTGAAATATAAATGCAGATAAATTGAAAAAAGGGTACTATTTTAATTCAGGATCAAAATCCTAAACTTTTTTGTAGGATGATGGGTCCATTTAATTTGGGGGGGGGATGGACAGTACATGGTTCCACTTAATGATAAATTATCATAAAGCACAGGGCAATAAAATCAAGATGTAGAGGATTTTTTGAATAAGGAAATGAGAATCAGTGAATTCCACACATGGGGCAGTGTTATCAGGTTTGTACTAAAAATGATATTGCTTAGCTTAGTGGAATATCACCTGTAAAGCCTTTTTGTATCTTCCCTGTAAGATGTACTTATCTTCTACAAGGATGCCCCCAATTTGTGACATGGTACGTTATTCTCTTTAGTCACCATAGTGGTACATTACAAACATGGTGTCATGGAAAAGTGATCTGAAGTTTTTCATCGGGACAGCTAGGTAGCACAGTGGATAGAGCACCAAGCCTGCAGCAGGGAAGACCTGGGTCTAAATCTGACATTGGACATTTCCTAGCTATGTGACCCTGGAAAAGGCACTTATCTTCAATTGCCTAATCCTTTCCACTCTTCTGCCTGGGAATCAATACTTAGCATGATTCTAAGACTGAAGTAAGAGCTTAAAAATAAAATGTTAAAGTAATTAATAAAGTATTAAAGTAATGTGTGACTGAATAAGATGAGAGATCACATGGTGAAAGGGAAGAATAAGTGATGGACATACTGTGAGCTTAAGTGATGCTCCCATGATGTCAGATGAACTCAAAGAAGCCTTTTGAATCCGTTATGGAGAGTTCCTGCAAAGATATGGTCAAGAATTCCATAAGATGGACAGACACAGATAGGTGGAAATTCATATCAAAAGGAATATCCACCTAAATGATAACAGAGATCCATCTGAGTATTTGAAAACAATTCCAGCATCCTGTCAAATAGGAAATAGGACATATGCTTCTCTGTCATTGGAATAATTTAATTCTGTGGTTCCATTTTTATTGTTTTTTCTTTTCTATTCAGTCTCCTATGCTTTCCTCTTTTTTATAACCTTTCTGCTCAGATGAACTGGCAGGAAATTCACTTTGTTTAATGACTCTTTTCTTGATACTTCTATGAGACCTTTTCATTTTCTCTGACATTAAAATGTAAGGTCATTTTAATAAGTGCCTACTATGCACAAGGTACTATGGTAGAAGGTAAAGAAAGCAGAATCAAAATTAGATATATTATCTGCCCACAAGGACCTTGAAATAATATAAATTTCTCAATTATCTTTTCAGTTTGGATAACAACTCCAAAAGAGTCATGATTAAGTTTTGTTCTTTTTGTTTATATCCCCAAAGGCTCTCACGGGACCTGATACACAGTTAAGTCCTTAATAATTTCTTGACTGTTTGATTTTCGGGTTACTTTAATATTTTCCCATTAATCCCTATTAAAAAAAACAAACAAACCTGTTCTTTATTTGAATATGAGTGAATCATGGCAGAGAATTATTGATGATCTTACTTGCAGAAACCAAAATATTTCTTCATTTCTGAATATTTATTATCCTAGTATAACTTGTACCTTTTAATATATGTGAAATTTCTTCCCATGTTTTATTCCTGATATGGAATCACTTCCTGAATGCTTTCTGGTTATGTTTTTTTTCCATTAAGGGAGAAGTTTATTTCTTTTTTTTTAATTTAACCTTAAAGAAAGTCCATGTGTCCAACATAAATGCTAGAATTGATGATCTTCTCAGTGACCCCTGGGTTCCAGGTAGATCATGAAAAAGTCCTTCTATCGGTAAGACTTGACATCCATACTGTGAGCTCCATCTGCTAGTTCCTTTGCTTTTGGTAAGAGCTGACAGATCACTTACTCCCTTCTGCTTCACAGAAAATCACCTCATCTTCTTGAACAAGTTCACAAGTAAGAGGACTAGAGTTTCAAAGAAATAAAAATTAATTAGATGTATTCCATGAATTCAAGGACAGAATCTGAGAAGGTGGAAAATCTCAAACTCAAAGAAAATTAGGAATTGTCTCTCATTTAAAGGATATAAAGATAAGCTTTTTTTAATTTTATTTTTTCAGATTATATATCAATATAATTTTAATATTCATTTTCTGACATTTTGCAAAACATGTTATCTCCATCAGTTCTTTTATTCCTCCTACTCCAAAAAGGCAGGTAGGATGATATAGGTTGCACCTATATTATTATATAATACATGTTTCCCTGTTCATTAGGTTATGAAAAAGACACATATTTCTTATACTAGAGAAAACTTCAAGGAGGAAATGAAGTGCAAAGTGGTATTTTTCAATCAATTTCAAGTATTCAGACTCCATCAGTTCTTTTTATGGCAATGGATATCCTTTTGCATCATGAGTCCCTTGGAGTTGACCTGGATCCTTGGCTTGTGGATAATAGTTGTCATTTAACACTGATGATCATATATTATTTTTGTTACTGTGTACAACATTCTTCTGGTTTGATTTAGCTTACTTTAAAAAGTTGAAAAGTTGATGCTTAGAATTGAATGAACTAAACTCTAGTAAATTACAATATTTGGTTTTGAAAAATAGTGAGCACTGGCCCTTAGTACTGGATAAAAAATATTTTTTTAAATAACTTTATTTATGTAATTAATTATTTTAGAATATTTTCCCAAGGTTACATGATTCATATTCTTTCCCTTCCTGCCTCCCACCACTCTTTTCAGACCGAACAATTCAAGAATTGAAGTCTTTTTCTTGGTGTACCTCTTTAATTATACTACAGTAGGGTTCCCCTGCTCTGTCCCGTTATTAGATTTTGTCCTCTTTCTTCTTGAAGCACATTGTTTTCTATCTTGCTGTGTAAGGGTGCAGAGGTTTTAAGATTCGCTCTGCCTAAGCCGCCAATTTCCCGGAACCTGAATAATCTTTGTGATCACTAGCTGGAGTCTTTTTGCTATTATTCCATTTTAGATTTTTGGATCTATGTTCATTAAGGAGGTTGGTTTACAGCTTTCTTTCTCCATTTTTGGTCTGCCTGGCTTTGGAATCAGTACCATATTTGTGTCATGAAAGGAATTTAGTAGAATTCCTTCTTGCCTTATTTTGTCAAATAGTTTGTATAGCATTGGCATTACTTGTTTTTTAAATGTTTGATAGAATTCACTTGTGAATCCATCTGGCCCTGGGGATTTTTTCTTAGGGAATTCTTTGATCTCTTGTTCAATTTCTCTTTCTCATATGGGATTATATCAAATCTTTTTTAACTCTGTCTATACCAATAGTTATTTGTCATTTTTGCTTCTAATTATCAAGATTCTAGAGAACTTCCTCTGGATCAGCAGAAGGAAGATGCTAAATCAGGAATGATATCAGAAATTCTCTGACTTGGCTACTATCACATTGCTCTGTAATCTGACTTTGCTTATGATCTAGCTCTAATGTACATGGGGGTTTAGGGATGTTTGAACTATAGAATATATTTTTTAGAACTTATGATATGTGTCATTGTTTTTATTGTGTCACACAATTTAGTTAGATTCTGATACTTCCAATTATCTGCTTTAATGCTATTGACTTTTGAGACTGCAACATGCAAGTATGTAATTGAAGTGCAACAGTTTTAAAGAAGTCATTTAATGTAAACATGGGGAGCCATTTCCAGGGGTGAAGCCAATATGGAGGAATAAACCAGAGCAACTCCATGAGAATCTTCTCCAACTAAGATAAAAATATCTCCACAAAATGAGGAAAGGAGTAAAAGAACCCAAAAAGGAGACAGAGTGAAGCAACTATCAAGAAAAGAAAATCCCAAAAAGTAGACAGAGAAGATCTGGGGCACTGGGGTGAGAGGAGAGCAGAGCCAGCAAGAGACTGTAGCAAGGAGTGAAGAGCAAGCCACAGCCCCCACCCCACATCTGCTGTCTGAGGTTCAGAACCTAAGTCCAAGTCAACAATCAGATCATTCAAATCCTGAAATCCTGCCTGGGCAAATAGTGGTCCAAGTCAATCCATATCCCTTGAAATTTCAAATCTGTGGAAAGGTCCAGAGTCCCAGACCAGGGCAATCTGAGCTGAAAAGGGCTGATCCCTGTGGGCCCAGAAAGAAGCCAAGAATCCCATTATGGACTTAGGATAAGGACATAATCCACAATTTAGGGTGAGGACACAGTTTTCAGAGGGAGCTTCCCCCATTCTTTATAGAGAGATGAGGATATGGGTGGTGACTGGCAATGCTTAAACTTTACTCTCATTGTAACTGGCTTAGAGAGGGAAAAACAAGGATACTCAGTGGGGTATAGAATTCTAACTTACCCTAAAGAGAAGTAGGAGGGGACTAAGACAAGGGAAGAGAAAGGTAATTGAAGGGAGGTGGAAGTGGGGGAGATGACAAAAAGCAAACAACTGGTGAGGAGGAACAGAGAGAAAAGGAATAGAGCAGGATTTAAAGGGGATAATATGATGGAAGACAACACATAGTTAGTAATCATTTTTAATAATAACAGTTTGGTGAACCAGAAGGTCTAAATTCGAACTCTCAATTTTCCAGATAGCCTAAAGAGAGCCATGCCTGTTTTTTGGCCGTCTTGCTCAGCTTTTTTGGGCAATATTTTTAAAAAGGAAAGTGGCTTTCCTAGCCATGCTTTTGCTGAAAGGAACAGCACGTTTTTGCCTCAGGTGGGACTCAGCCAGCCAGTCTAGCCCAAACCACCTTGGGAGGTAAGGCCAGCTGATTCTGGCTTTTGGCTTTAAAACTAAAATGCTGGTGCCCAGCCAATGTGTCTCTGCTGCTGCTCTCCTGACTCCTGACCTGATCTCCATTCCTGCTGTGCCGCAAGCCTGCAAGCGTCCCAGTGCCTCTTCTTCGATCCTGCTTCACTGGTGCTAGTGCTGACCTTCCACTACAACCCTGAGCCCCAACAGAGATGACCACCAGCTGCTGCTTTCACTGCCACCCAGTCCTGACTTGCCAAGATCTTCAGAAACTTCTTTGGCTGCTGCTAAAGATTTGGTATTGCACCCCCCGCCCCTTGGTAATGGCCTGCATTCTAGACCTCCACGTGTTACTCTAAAGACCTAATTTAGGCAACCCCCACCCCCACAAGCTCTACATGTGGTATTTTCTACAAAACTGACTTTAAGTTTTTTTTTTCTAGCCCTGAGCCCATGACTGGACACCACGTGGACCTAGCTTTTACCCTTAATGGGGCTGCATGGCCTATTCATCCCCATACCTGCTCAGAACTTTGAACTGAGAACCAAGACTGATTATAAAAAAAACTCCTTAACTCAGCAGAACTCAATCAAAAGAACCTTAAATTGAACAAGGGGTGAACTTTTAAACCTCGGAACTGAATGAGTTTTATTTCTGTTTTAGAGAGACTATATCTTACTGTAGTTTGCTAATTAGTTTTGTAAATTAATCTTGCTTATTTCGTTGATTTTCCTGTTGCACTGAATCATTTTAAGTTAATGTAGTT